>NC_134146.1:19531500-19842500 GCF_033958435.1 Carettochelys insculpta
AGATTTTTGAGAAACCCTCATGCTCCTCCACCTCTTTCTTACCATCATCCAACCCCCCTTTAACAAAAAATTCAATTAGTACTCTACATGTCAAAAGTAAAAAAAAATCATTTTTGTGGTATAAAAATCTGAAATTTAAATTTTTTTTACGGCAGTGGACTCCACGCTTTTTACACCCAAGATCATGTTTTAAATGCCAGGGCAAGCCGCAATATGCCATCCATTTCTTGAGGCCCCCTCCCTCTCCATCTCCCTCCTCTCCATCATTTGCTGTCCCCAGCCTGTTCTCTCTCTCACTGGTTTGAGACAAGAGGTACAGGCTCTTGGTGGGAAAGGAGAA
Source organism: Carettochelys insculpta (assembly GCF_033958435.1). Classification (NCBI taxonomy): domain Eukaryota; kingdom Metazoa; phylum Chordata; order Testudines; family Carettochelyidae; genus Carettochelys; species Carettochelys insculpta. The sequence continues at coordinate 19,531,841 of NC_134146.1, forward strand.
TTTGGGTGTGGGGAGGGGTGAAAGGCACAAGATCTGGGAGGGAATTTGGGTACAGAAAGAGGTGAAGGGGCTGCTGAGTCAGAGAGGGGGCTCCAGGCTGGAGAGTGTTGGGGTGCTAAGCAAACCACAGGCTTGCGGATGTGAGAGTGCAGGAGTTCAGGATGGGGAGTATGATGGGCTCAGATTTGCAGTGTGTGGATTGTGCAGTAGTGTTGTGGCAGAAGACTGGGGATGTGAGAGGTTTAGGACAGGGGGTTTTGGTGTATGATAGGCTCAGGATTGAGGTGAGTGTGGGGATGTAGAGGTGCTATGATGCTGTGGCCAGATGGGGACTTGGTCCCGACTGGGGGCTTGTTGGCCAGGATATGGACCCACCTGAGCCATCTCCCTTCCCTGGCACCCCAGCCCCGTGGGGGGAGGGTAGTTAGGACTGAGGCTCAAGTCCTCAGGCCAGATTAATTCTTCTGGAGTTCCAGGGTTAGTGGAATTTGTGTGCCCCCTTCACTCTGAGGTGGGACCAAAAATGAGGGATCCAGTGTGTGGGACAAGGCTGCCAGTGAGCGCGCGCCAGCTCCAACTGCTCAGGCAGTGCACGGCTGCCGTGGGGAGCAAAGACCAGTTGGTGTGGACCCGGGGCTCTTCCTGCCCCCGCCCCGACACAGGAAGCCAGCAGGCAGAAGGAAGTCACTGGCGGGCAACAGACCCATCTTTTCAGAAAACGCGCCGGCTGTTTCGGGAGGGGAAGCAGCGCACACACTTCCTGAGATACTGTCTCTGGCATGCAGCTGCGGGACTTCCCTCCCTCGCCTCAGGAGGCTGGTACCACCTCCATTTTTGCAGGAGGTAACGCCAGCGCAGGCTCTTTCTTGGGGTTGAGGGGACAGACTGTGAGGACAGGGCTGGGTTGCCTCATGCCCCCCCTGGAATTTCTTCATGTCCCACCAGCGGGGTACGGCCCCCAGTTTGGGAACCTATGCATTAAATAATTAAACACTATTCACTGGGAAAGTTGGGAATTGCTTTCTGTCGGCAGGGGGAGGAAGTTTGCCTGAGGGCTACTGGACTCGTGTGCAGATCTTTCGTTTCCCCCCACCATTGATCCTTATTCTTTGTTTCAATGCTAGGCCATGATATTGCCAGTAGGCTTTCTCTATATATTGAGCAATGAGAAATACATGACAGAACTTTAAAGAATGCCCTTTTCAAATCAGTTATAAAATTACCCCTCACCATTGCTGAGAGACAGCTGCATCACATGCAACAGTGAGTTTAAAGGGTACATAAAAACAGGTGCATGAAACAACCAGACTCATTAACCCATCAGATTCTTCTTGCATGTGATTTGTATGGGTGTGAATCCATTGATCCCATTTGAAAATGTCAGTGAAGTGATTAGAGGTCTTTTATGAAAACATGAAATTAAAACCATATTATAAACAAAATTTTAAAAAATGAAAGGCAGAGATAATATGGATTCTCCATACCTTTTTGCCCTCCATCTCCACATTCTCCAGAAGGCCCAGGTGGGCCGAATTCTCCTTGTTCACCATTTCTACCCGGGATTCCTGGCTGTCCTTGTTTTCCTGGAATTCCGGGGAAACCTTGGCTGCCTTGGATTCCTTTGCTTCCTGGTAATAATGTTAAGATACTGATGTGCTTATCTAATAGTTTACTGTGGTGCTACCTCTATATTCTGACAAGAGTGTAAAGCGAAAGGGGATAGCTTAGAGAGAGTTTTGGGAAGTTAATGAGAACCAACAGCAGATGTATTTGTTTAATACTAAGGTAGAGCTAGTTGACTATAGAGCATACATTGGGGGTTAAGCCTGCTTGAAGAAGGGTGCTGGACTAGGTGACCTCCTGAGGTCTCTTCCAGCCCTATGATTCTGAGATACAGTAGCACACTCCCACAATCTAGCTACTTACCCGATGTTCATCACTCTGGTGTTTGAGCATACAAAAACTTACACACAGAATTTCACTTGGGTACAATGGAAGGTAGCCACCACAAGGGGATACCCATTCACTCAACCCTGGCAAAAGTGTTATCCTTACACTGCTCTGACTTTCACTCAGACTTTTTATATAAGTGGAAGATCATATATAGTGGGGCTCTTCTGGGACTTACTGATACACTCCTTTCCTCTTCTTCCTCCAGCAGTTGGGATGTAGCTGTCTCTGCCTGAATTAGTCTGGCAGAGTTGCCCTCTGTAGTAAGGTGAAAACAAGAAGTCCTGTGGCACCTGATAGACTAAGAGATTTACTGGAGCATAAGCTTTCAAGGGTCTTTGCCCATGAAAGCTTATGCTCCAATAAATCTCTTGGTCAATCAGATCCCACAGGACTTCTAGTTGCTTTTGCAGACAGACTAACACAGCTACTCCTCTGATAGTTCTGTAAGTTGAATTCTCTGCCAGCTAACTCCATCCATTTTAAAGCCACTTTGTAATGTTATGGGGATATAAAGAGGCCTAATGGACTTGAGAAGCCAGCCCACAGAAAACAATCTCCCATATTTTCATTCTCTCATAACTTTCTGAAAAATTCTCCTCCTTTGGGGTTTACATACTTATTAAGTTTTAAGTTTGAGGAAAGTAGTTTAGCTTCTTGTAAATGCACTTAAACATTTGATGTTGTAGGAGAAGTACAGTAAGGGCCCCATGTTCGCAAACTTAATGTTCATGAATTCAGTTATCCGTGACTGGCTGCTTGAGGCTGCCACTTCCAGGGGCTCCAGGGCCAGGAGCAGCGGTGGCTGCCACTTCCCCGAAACCCCAGGCAGGAGTGCCAGCGGCCGCCACTTCCCTGAGGCCCTGGGCAGGAGGACCAGCGGCTGCCGCTTCCCCATGATGCCGAACCGCGCCCCCAATATTTGTGAAAATCAACATTTGTGAGGGTTCTCAACATGCAACCCTCGCAAAGGTCGAGACCCTACTGTAGCTTAGTTTCAAATCTAAGCTATTGCAATGTTTTCACTAAATAATTTCCCAAATACTGGTAGCATTAGACAGGACTCACAGGTTTAGCTTTCATAAATCAATCAGAACCAAAGATGTTTGGTGCTCCTACGAGCTGTAAACTCTTTGTTTAATTTTGCTCCAAGAGACATAAAAAAGTTTTTCACTGACCCATGTACTAAAGCTGAAGGAAGTGTAGACTGCAAAGTACTTACACTGACATCACTTGAGAAGGAGCAGCTCTTTAAAAAATATATATGTATATATAACAGGGTGGTAGATCACATTAGGCTGCACATACCTCGTTGGCCTGAGAGTCCAGGTAATCCATTGTTCCCAGGAAGCCCAGGATACCCTTGAGGACCAGGAAGACCAGGGGACCCTGGTACACCAGGAGTTCCTTGTAGGCCTTTCATTCCAAATGGCCCTCGTGGGCCCATGTCTCCTTTCTGACCTTTCAAACCCAGTAAGCCTGAATAAACAGTTTATTTTACTCATTATGTACCTAGAATTTATAAAAAGAAGATTCTGCAATACAGATGGTCATAAAAAGGATGGGGACAAGGGATGGCGCTTATAAAAAAAAACAATTTTTTTTGGTGGAAACTTGAATATTGAGAATGAAAAGAGTTTAATTTGTAAATACTGCCATTGTGCCTTCTGGAAATGGAAGAAAGCAGATCATGGAAATGCCTGGTCCCATCAATATTTTGGTTTTCAGGTGGAACATTTAGATTTTTGGGTGTTTGCTTTTTGGAAATAAATTTTTGTGAAGTTCAATTCTCCATAGAAAAAAACAGTTTCAGCAGCAATTTTCTATCAGTATATCAGTATAACACTGTTACCTAAGCCTGGGCTGTAGCAGCACGCTAAATAAACAGCCTTCTTTAGTTAGTGAAGATTACAGTGTAGGAAATACTTTACTCTTTCTTAGTACTAAACCACAAGCAATGCATATTTACTAGGCCACTTAAGCAATGCATTATACTATCAGAAATAGCTTTTCACTCCATTGACCAGTCTGAGATGAGATCATACTCAGTAAAATGAAGGTATAGATCACATTGCACTAAGTACCAGTCGGCTGAAGGATCCTTATTGGACTGTCTCTAACATGTCAGTCAGGTGGCCAGTATAGGAGAGATCAAAATAAAAGTACGACTAAAAAACTCAAGAGTTTTGTGCAGACTTGCTATATCCTGTCTCCCCATGTCTTGCATTAACATAAAACAATTGTGTCATTATATGGAAGACATAAAATTTGTGATTTCCTTTCCTTTCCTTCCCTCTCTAACTTTGTCTTCCATTACCAAGAGGATCATTGCTAAGATTCACAAATATGAGCAAAATGACATATAACAGTTATAAATGTGTTGAACTGTAGTGAGGTTATGAGAGTTCCAAATCTGGGATTCTTTGGGTTGTTGACATTTTTTAATATCAAAATAAACCTCCCTACCTAGGTTTCCGGTTGTTAATTTTATCAGGGTGGTATGTGAATTGCTCCTCAACATAAGATAGGAAGACAGGGTTATTTTAGTTGTAAATCATCATGTGACATGTAAGAACTAGCAGGAAGCAACACTGTAGAAATGAGCTAATTGTGAAGGGAAGCCACTGAGAAGAAGGGGAGGTACGTTCAGTTTACTGCACCTTAAGATAGTCAGCAATTTTCACTAGCCACCTAATACAGTCATTATGACAGTTTCACAAATGTGTTTGCTCTGGTACCACTTAAATCAATGGAAACTTGGCTATTGGCATTCTCTGGGAATGGGGGAGGCATCTGCAGATGGAAAATGAATGTACACAGTGAACAGAATTGGGGATTACTGTGTTTGTGGATACTCAGTTTAGAAAAAAGTCCACAAAATTCAGAGCTGGCATGTAATGTTAATAGCACTGTTTACCTGGAGGACCTTGTTGTCCAACACCTCCCAGCTGTCCTGGTGGCCCTTGTAAGCCTTTATCACATGGCTGACCATGGGAGCCTGGATAGCCTGGAGCTCCTGTTTCACCTTTTTGGCCTCTCAGACCTTTTGCACCTGGAAATCCTGGTGTACCAGTCTGTCCTAAAAAGAGGCAATATTTCTCTTGACAAATACTTCCCACTTTAGAGTTCAGGGCAACTATTGTTATATTGTACTAACCATCTGGATGGTTCTCTACTAGAGGTTTTCAAAAATGTGTGATACCTTCCTGCAGGTGTGGGAAACCTATGGTCAGTGGGCCAGATCTGGGCTCTGGCTTATTTTGCTCCAGCCCACAGTAAGGCTTGGGGTTTTCCTCGCTACAGCCCTGTGGCAAGTCTCCAAGCCTTGACACAGCTCCCCCCTTCTACAGGGCTGGAGTATGGGCAGAGCCCCAAGTTCAGTGTGAGTTCCTTTAAGGAAAAATCCAGGTAGCATCAATTGATGGAGACAGAATTGGGGAGTTCAAAGGAGGCTAATGTAGCTGCATTTTGAAAGTGTTTAAGAAGAGGTCATGCATTCCTACCAGAGCTACAGAGGGTGAAACACCTCGGAGCTCTCACATGAGCTATGAGAGACCCCATATTGTACACTGTGTATCATGATGTCTTCAAAGACAAATTATTACAGGTAAATAATTCTATCTTCTTTTCAGATTTTCAGACCAGCTACTTCCTAAATGCCCATAACTTTCAAGGGATTTGCAAAGTCTTAATTTCTAATGTTTATAAACATGTGTAAATGAGCTGTTTGGTTGAGTGTTCAATTTATCAGATGAGCCCTGTTTCTTTCAGACCATTTTCATATAAGTGTATTGGACAACAGATGAAAATAATATGTAAAAGCATAAATATTTTTCTTCCACTCCTGGGACTTAATTCTAGTCTTATTTATGCTGGTGTAAAAATCAGGAGGAACTGCACGTCAGCCACTGTACAGCAACAAAAGAGTGAGACTAGCACCAGGCCCCTTGTCTTTGTCTTTATGCTTTAAATGCAGTGGGAAAATAACTCATACCTTGTCGTCCAGGAGCACCTGTATCACCTTGTATTCCTTGTGAACCAGGTAGTCCTGGCAAACCTCTGTTGCCTGGAATTCCTGGAAGACCATATCTTGTATCTCCTGGAAAACCTTTCTGACCAGACAGTCCAGGAGTGCCAGGCAAACCTGGGGCACCATCAAGAGAAGAGCCTCTTTCACCTTCATCACCTGGGTCACCAGCAGTGCCCCGAAACCCTATCAAAATTAAAAATCACACGAAGTAGGCAACAGATCAGATGTTATATTTTAAAGGTGTGGGATATCATAATGGAAATTTAAGAGAATAAAATAAATGCTGTTTATATGTAAAACACTATGTGCATACTTCAGGTTTATCACTGGATAATCACATCAGAAACCAATGAGCCATTGTGGATGCGGCAAGTATTTGTTTTGTGTACTCCGTATCTTTGTTCAGTCCAATCCCTTTAGTAGTAAATATATTCTCAATAAGTATGCAAGGTGTACATAAAACAGTCTTGCTCCTGCTACGTGTTCTAAATTGATCAAGTCTCAGCAGCATGTTCTATTGTGGTAACAGAGCACACTGGAAGGGATGCATCAGTAAATCGGCCTAAGTGACTGCAGAAGTCACTTCCATCTCAACCTGAACAACTTTACAGCTGAAGTTCAGACACATCCAGCTTGATCGGGAAAGGCAGCTGAGCAAGTTAAAACCACCCTGGCAGCACACCATATCCAGTGCAAGTATACATGCACATGTATTAGTAACCTGTGCAGCCCTGTGTTTCATGGGTGGAAAAATACTTTCTCTCACACACTTACCGGCTGGCCCTGTGGCTCCTGATGTGCCTGGTTTGCCTCGCTCACCCTTTGGCCCATCAAAGCCATTTGGCCCAGGAGGACCAGGGGGTCCTCTTGCTCCCTTTGGTCCTGAGAACACGGAAAGGATACAGATTTTGCAGGATCTGCTTGTAACCTATCAAAGCTCTGAGGGCTAAAAGGAGAGGTAAGTAAATAATGGTGCCTCTTCACTGCATGCTGCATCAAGGTCCCATTCTGGCTAAAACTTGAAGTATTTTTATCAGGCTGCTGTATAAAAGTTTTCTAAAGTAGCTTCAGTGGAAGTCCAGTGTGTTCACTTGCTTTCACTGGGACCCTTCTCTATTTTCTTGACATTTTTCTAAAATTTTGGATCTGACTACAAGCAACAACGAGAAGACTGTTAGCTAAGCCTGGGTTAACTCTATACATTTAAAATGAAATTACACAAGGGCTGACTTTTGACCCATCTATCTAGTAAAAATAGAGCTCTTAGGACTGAGTTGTGGTTTTGCCAGGAGCAAGGGTCATATTGATGCCTGTTGTTCTGCCCTTGTGGCAGAGTGTGACTTTCAGAGCCATAATCTGCTTTCAGGGCAACTCATTTTGAAAGGGTAGCACCCTGTGCCAGGCCTATGCCCAAAATGTTTATTTTCTCTGGCATGTGGGTGTAGATATTCTACTGGATAGACACCAGGTGCTTGCCACCCTGCCCAAGGTCAATTCCACCTGTATCAGCATGAGATTTAGCAGCCTTACAAAGACAACTCTTTTGTGACCACTCATGACCCTGGTAGCCACTGCCAGAGGGCAGCTTCTACCCTGCTCTTTGGGGACTAAGCAAGCTGGGCTACAGCCTATTTCTTAATCATTTGTGGTTGTAATTCCACCTATCTATTTACATTCTTCCACTTTTGAGATCTTTTGTGCTCTGGTTCCATAACTAGAGCACGTATCATGTGACTTACTGTTACCAAGCTGTCTAGTTTTTAATCGCAACTCAGCATAATTTAAACAGTGATGATAAATTCTGTAAAGAAATCAGAACACCCCCTTCCTGCTTTTCCCTTTCTGAGTAAACAGACCTTGAGCTCTTTGAAAACCTGGAGGGCCTGGACTTCCAGGATACTGTGGAATATGACAGAGGGTATCCCCTGAAACAAGAGGACAAATGCATTATGCAAGTACTGCACATGAATAAACCAAGTTTGATTATCTATTGTAAGGTTTGTGAACAAGTCACTGTTATCATTAACCCAATGTACAAACTGTAAGCTTTTATGGGATATTTATACATATAGGCTACAGTTACACTACAGCACTCTGTCGACAGAAGTCACTGTCAGAAGAGATTTCCCAACAAAACTTCTGTTGAAAGACTGCAGCTACACACAAAAGCCAATCAGGAGAGTGCTCCACTCTGTCAACTGAGTGACTGGACTGCCCAGCCATTATCTCTTCAAAACAGGCACCCGGAAGCACAGCAGATAGGGCTGCCCTTTGTCCTGGATGCCCTGTCTGTCAAGAGAAGGCCCACCAGAGCATCCACACAGCTTTTTTGTTGACAGAACCTGTAGACAAAAGGTGCTCTTCCTCATCTTCTAGAGGAGAGAGGGCTTCAAAAGCCAGAGGCTACGTGACCAGTGGGAGCATAACCAGGTGGGATCTGCAAACAGGAGGCTGTTAACAGGGGTGTGCGCCTGGGCGTTCACCTTGGGGGATGCCCCATATTATTATTTGGTCTCTTCTTTTATGGTTTTGTTTCTCTTCTGCCCTTCAAGGAGGCACTAATATCATCTGAGGGAATTCTCTGAGGAAAGGGAAAAATAGATAGTGACAAGTCTATTGAAAAGTCACATGTTGTGACTTGCACAGCATGTGCCATGTTTGTTTTCATCCTGGAAGATAGAAGGGCTGTCTGTACCAAGTGCGAGCTGGTCGCCATCTTGGAAGAAAAGGTTAGAGGACTGAGGTGCAAATATCAATCCTGTGGTCCATCAGAGAGGGTGAAGACTTCCCCGACAGAAGGCAGCATTTAGTACTGCAGGCACAGCAAGCTGTGTAACCAATGAGGGAAGTGCTGAACAAGGAAGAAAACTGGAAGCATGTAACCTCCAGGAGAAGAAAGCCAATTCAGGTATCCCCAATTGCAGTAGACTTAAGCAACTGCTGTTAGGCTCTCTGCACAGGTGATATGATGGGGAATGCTGTAGCAGAGACCTCTCATGGAAGGGATCAGAAGAAGACCCCACTGACTGGAAGACATGGGATGTGTAGTCCAAGGGATGGGAGTTCTACGACCACCACCCCCAAAAGAAGAGGACGGGTAGTGGTGGTCGGAGACTCCCTCCTAAGAGGGATGGATGCTTACATCTGCCACGCAGACCTGGAATCCCAGGAAGTTTGCTGCTTACAGGAGCTAGAATCCAGCATGAGAAATATTGAGTCTGTTCTGGTATGGCTGTGATTTGAAGAAGTGGGTCAGTCCCATGAAAGCTCATCACCTAATAAATTATTTTGTTAGTCTTTAATGTGCTACTGGACTGCTTTTTTGTTTTGACAGGATATGATAGTGAGACTTGCAACAATCATCAAACCTGTGGATTATTACCCCTTCCTACTTCTCCATGTAGGAACTAATGACACAGCAAAGAATGACCTGGAGCAGATCACTGCGAATTATGTAATTCTGGAAAGGAAAATCAAGGACTATGGAGCACAAGCGGTGTTCTTGTCCATCCTCCCTGTTGAAGGATGTAGTTCAGGTAGAGATTGTCGAATCATATAAGTAAATGCCTGGTTGCACAGGTGGTGTCGGAGAGAGTGATTTGGCTTCTTTGACCATGGGATTCTCTTTCGGGAACAAGGATTGCTAGGAAGAGACTGGATCCACCTAACAAAGAGAGGAAAGAGCATGTTTGCGGGCAGGCTTGAAAACCTAGTGAGAAGGGCTTTAAGCTAGGTTCCTTGAAGGATGGTGACACAAGCCCTCAAGTAAGTGAGGAAGGAGGAAGGAACAACAAAGGAGGACCCCGGGTTTGAAAGGAGAAAGTAGGTCCATCAGCTAATTATTTAAGGTGTTTGTACATAAATGTAAGAAACCTGGGAAACAAACAGGAAGAATTAAACAAACAGGTCCTGACACAGTCAAAGAAGTATGAGGTGATTAGAATAATGGAGACTTGGTGGGATGACTCACATAACTGGAGCACTGTCGTGGAAGGGTATAAATGGTTCAGGAAGGACAGGCAGGAAAGAATAAGATGAGGAGTAGCGATGTATGTGAGAGAGCACCATGATTGCTCAGAGCTCCAGTATATGGATGGAGAAAAGTCAGTTGAGAGTCTTTGAGTTAAGCTTAGAGGCAGAAGCAACAGAGGTGATGTTGTGGTTGGTGTCTGCTATAGACCACCAGATCAGATAGATGAGGTAGAAAAGCATTTCTTCAGAGAACTAAGAGAAGCTTTCAAATCACAAGCCCTGGTTCTCATGGGAGACTTTAACCACTCAGGCTGTGGCCACACTTGGGTAAACCTTTGAAATGGCCATGCTAATGGCCAAATCGAAGAATACTAATGAGGTGCTGAATATTCAATTCAGCGCCTCATTAGCATTCACACACTTCTGGCTGTGGCACTTTGAAAGCACCGCTTTCGAATGCACACGGCTTGGCGTGGCTACACGGGAGTCCTTTTCGAAAGGATGACCTTGCACATTTTGAAATCCCCTTATTCCCCTCAGCCGAAAGGAATAAGGGAATTTCGAAATGTGTGGGGTCCTTTCGAAAAGGACCCCTGTGTAGCTGCGCCGAGCCGCATGTGTTTGAAAGCGCCACTTTCAAGGCACCGTGGCTGGAAGCATGTGAATGCTAAGGAGGCGCTGAATATTCAATTCAGTGCCTCATTAGTATTCTTCGATTTGGCCATTAGCATTGCCATATCGAAGGTTTGGCCAAGTGTGGTCCCAGCCTCAGACATTTGTCGGGAGACCAAAAGAGTGGCACCCACACAATCCAGGAAGTTTCTGGAGAATGTCGGGGATAACTTCTTGGTACAAAAGCTGAAAGAACTGACCAGGGGCCATGTGCAGCTTGTCCTGCTGCTCACAAACAGGGAAGAACTAGTAGGAGAAATATAAGTGGGTGGCAACGTGGGTTGCAGCAATCATGAGATGGTAGAGTTCAGGGTTTGACAAAAGGGAGAAAGGCAAGCAGTAAAATACAGACTCTTGATTTCAGAATGGCAGACTTCCACTCCCTGAGAGAACTGAAGGGCAGATCCCCTGTGAAACTAATATAAAAGGGAAAAGAGTTCAGGAGGTGTATGTTGGATATTAGGAAAAACTATTTCATCAGGAGGGTGGTGAAGCAGTGGAATGCCTTACCTAGAGAGGTGGTGGAATCTCCATCCCTAGAGGTTTCCAAGTCCTGGCTTGGCAAAGTCTTGGCTGGGATGATTTAGTTAGGGTTGATCCTGCTTTGGGCAGGGGGCTGAACTTGATGACCTCCTGAGGTCTTTTCCAGCCCTAGGATCCTATGATTTGGGAGAGACAGAACGTTGTTGACGGAAGTGCCAACTTTTGTCAACATGCTGTCAACAAAACACATTTTGTGTGTGGACGTTCCACCAGTTTTGTTCCATATTAACATTTAATTATACTTTCTTTTTTTTTAAAGTCTACATTAACTGGAAAATATAAAACACAGATACAGACTAAATCTTGCTCACTTAATTCAAATGAGGATCACTGGTCTGTTAAACACTATGCTGTAAAAGCTTTGACAATGGACAAGTATGGAATGCCAGTAAGTCAAAAACTTTGATTAACTAAGAGGAAGGGAGTTTGGGTGTGAGAAGGAATCAGGGCAGAGGGTTAGGGCACAGTGGAGATTTGGGGTGCTGGATCTAGGCAGTGCTCATGTTGGACAGCTTCCCGGAAGTAACAACATGTCCCTGCTGCTCCTAAGTTCCTGGCTAGTGGCAGCACACAGAGTCCTACCACCACTTCACCTCCAGTGGCTGTTCTGCCTAGATGAAGAAGGGACATGTTGCTGTTTCCAGATACGCATATGGAGCCAGGTTTGGATGTGCTGGCTCTGTACCAACCAGACTCCACTGAAAGTCAGAAATGCCAATTCATAGAGCTGTCTGGTTGGTGAAATGCCAGATAAGACAGCTTTTACTGTATTTGGCATTATTAAAATCTAGAAAAAATTAACCAGATTTAACCAAATAATTGTTAAATCATATTAGCTTTCCACATGGAGCAATTTGTGCTAATGACCAAGATTTATTCACTAGATTAACAGGAATACACTGAAAGAATTAAAACTGAAAATATTCAAGTCAGAAATTTTAGAATCATATAGCTAACTTGGACTGTACAGTTTTAGATGAAATATACTATAAATACAGAAAATATAGCATATGGAAATATATTTATGATACATCACTAATCTTCGATCTGTTTCTTTTTTCATGTTATTCAACTTTCTGCATCTATTTGTGCATCTTCTCATAGGTTATTCCAACACTACTTGACGAATCAGCAATAGCTCTGCATTCTGTGTTACCCAACCTGGCAAATCCTTACCCATATGAATACTCTTTCACTCCAAAGAATAATCCCATCACCCTCAGACAAGTAAGGGTTTGCAGGTTTCAGAGCTTTAGTGAATCAATCTTCATAGCATTTCACACTTCTTGTGTTGATTTCTGAATGCAGATATCCCAGTTGAAAAGCGGATTACTTGACTCTATCAATCACATATTCAGTGAGACAATTTTTTAATGTTAAGATTCAAAATTACCTTTTTGACCCTTTGGACCAGGTGGCCCACTTGTACCAGTACTTCCTGGGTCTCCAGGTTGACCTCTGATTCCTTGTGGCCCAGGAAATCCCAAACCTACTGGTCCCATAGGCCCCCTTGAACCAGGAAGTCCTGGTGCCCCAAGAAATCCTTTATCACCAGGAAGTGCTGATCCACCATCACCCTATTTTCAAAAAGAATATATAAGCTCCATAAGAATAGCCTATTTTCTTTGTTTAATTATAGGTGCAGTATTAAAGCAATATTTGGTTACACAATGAAATGACAGTGGATGATGCATCTGATTTTTTGTTAACTTAATTTTGGTAGGCTTAAGAACTGCAATATAGACTCAGTAACTTTACAGTATTCTATGCAGTTGGCCCTGAAATGCAGAACCAATTCCTTCTCTGAATGAGTGAGATCTAATCCTCCTTTGCCCTCCAAACTCACTGCACAAAGCCTGAGTGAATGGGCTTTGTGCAGGCAATTAGGTGAGAGTAGTAGTAAGGGCTACAATCCTCCCTTAGACAGGTCACAGGACTTCTTAACTCAACACATGCATGAGTCTTGGAGATAGTATAAATGGCTTTGGAAAACCTTGAACAAGCTGTTGACCATACGGTGAGTTTCACTTGGAGTAACTGAGAATAGAAGCTGGTCTATGACCATTTACAATGAAGTTGTTGATAAATATTTTGAAATTGAAGGCCTGATCAAAGCTAAATATTTCTGTACACCTGAGGTATAAGAGAGAAATCCTTAGTTCATGCTCTGAACAAGATTGTGTTGATAGTGAATAGATACACATGGAAGTGCTGTCTCAGTTGCTCAGTGTGCTCTCTGGACACCAGTTTACTGCTTGGCTAATGAACTCATGGCCTTAGATAACACCTAGTCTGGCCATTTTTCCCTTTAATGTGGATATGAAAGGAAAGCTAGGGTCTGAATGCCTCAGGCTTCTCTGCCGCTTAAACAAATGAAAATAAAATTTGCAGTGGAGAATGGCCACAAACAACAATATGGCAACACCACAGATTCCTGCAGGATTGGATGGTTAAGCTGGGCTTCCAAGGAAAATACGTGCTGAACACCAACATACACAAGAGTGAAACAAAGTGACAATCAGGTGTTGAAGAGTGCCAAGTAGTAAAGGTTAGGAGAAGTGGCTTAATTGTGATAGCTATGGTATTAAGTCACTAGCAGGCTAGTGTGTGAAACTTGATTAATAATTATTTGTACTGTATATAGGGTTCCCCTTTATAAACCTTGATAAAGATACTTAAGGAATTAGAGGGAGGTGATCTAGTAGGTAAGGTCAGGAAGGGAGTTCCATACATAAAAGGTGGAAGGTGCACAGATGTGTAGGATAAAGACACAAAAGGGAGAGCTAGATGAATAGATGGATAGAGCAAAGTAATTGCAGGAGATGCCTAAAAGGAGACCAAAGCAGAGAGCTAAGGAGGAGTTACATTGTCAAGCCTTGAATATGACTTTAAATGATTTCAAAAAGGCCTGAAAGTAGTCTGAGTGAGGAAGGTGATTTTCGCTGCAGTTTTCAACAGAACACACACTGATAAACAAAGTCAAAGATCATAGAAAACAAGAGAAGGGTGGAAAGGGGATCTTTGGATTTTACCAAGAGGAACTCATGCCAAAGGGCACTTTCAACTGAGTGGATGGGTCAAAAGCTAAAATTTAGGAAATGAAGGAAGACGTTAAGGGAGAGGTTTGGAAGGTGATGGGATTGAAATAAAGATTCTGTATTCATCGTTGCCCTCCCCCTTTTAAAAAAAAAAACAAAGAGGAGGAGCTAGTATTCAGATGGCTCTCCACTGCCAACCAATCCCATGGCTGGGGCTGCCAAGGTGCCAGTACTCAGTAGCAGCAAGTATCGGCACAAAAAAAAAAACCACGCACTGCTCATCATTTAGATACTGGATGTTCACAAAATACATTTAAGGTCCCAACAATAAAGAGCAGACTTCTGTCACTGTTCAGCAGTGGTAATTTTGCTATAAATTACTATGAAAATATATAACAGTTTAATCTTGTTAATAATTTGGTGATAATTTGAGAATGAAATAGTTGTTAACAAACTTAAGCATACTTGAATTCCTTTCTCTCCAGGCAATCCTGGATCTCCATCTCTGCCAGCAGTACCTTTTTGGCCTGGAAGTCCTGGAACCCCCACAGGGCCTCTGTCTCCTTTTAGTCCTTCAAACAATTAAAAAGAAGCTGAGAGTAATATATGTAGCAGCCATTTGTCTGTCTGTTTCTTTCTGCTCAGCTGATAGGGAATAATTATTGATATCTGGACTAAATATCTGGAGCTCTACAGCAGGGGTTGGGAACCCTCTGGCATGCATGCCATGCTCAGCAAGCAAGCTGATTTAGAGTGGCATGGGGTGGGGACCAACCGCACCTCTCCACTCCCATGCAGCATGGGAGGAGGCGGGAGCACAGGGCCAGGTCTGGAGCCCCTTCTGCAGAGTCCTCACCAGACCACAGGGCCAGAGCCCCTGCCAGTGCAGGGCAAGAGCCTTGGGTCCCCAACACAGCATGGCATCAGGCCAGAGCCTCTGCTGCATGGCAGTGCAGAGTCACAGCCAGTGCCCCTGCCACAGCGTGCAGCCAGAGCTAGCAAACAGTTCCAGTGCCAGGCCAATGCCCCTAGCGCAGGCAGGATTCAGAACCCCCCCCCGCAAAGTATGGGGTGCGGCCAGAGCCTCTGCCACAGGGTCCTACCTGAGCCGCAGCCATGGTGTCCCTGCTGGAGCGGCAGCAAGGGAACCTGCTCTGCCATGTGCGCAGGCAGCAGGCACGAGGGCCCAGGGGCACCCTGGCCAATCCCTTCCACCCGCCACACTAAGCAGTAATGCTCTGCATCTTTATTATAAATGAGACTGTTGTAAGTAGGAGTACTAGTGACTTTAAAAAGTATCACCGGCACTGGGATGTACGCAGGGTCAAAAGTTTAAATTTCAGCACTCCGCCTCCGAAAAGTTGCTGACCCCTGCTCTGCAGGTTGCACCACTCCAATCTGGAACTCTCTCATCTGGCAATGTCTGTGGTCTGGCAGAACCACAGGTATTCCAGGACCTCGGAGTCCCAGGGGTGGGGCCACTGTCCAGTAGCCCAAACCCAGCCAGTGTTCCTCGGGCCCCCGCATGCATGCTGAAGTGACATGCTACAAGCTACTAAGAAAATATACGATATTTCAATCTGTGAATAATTTGGTGATACTTTGAGAATAAAATGGTTGTTAACAAAGTTAAGCATACTTGAATCCCATGCATCTGATGAAGTGGGTCTTTGCCCACGAAAGCTTATGCTGCAAAAATTCTGTTAGTCTATGAGGTGCCACAGGACTTGTTCTCTTGACACAGATATTACTGAGTGAAGATTTGGGCCTGTGCTATGCAAGTGGTTATACAATTTAAAGTAAAATCTGTACATTGCATCACACTGTCATGTGTCCAGTCTCTGTGTATATTTGGCTAGCCATCATATGCGCCAAAGAATTCTTTAGTTATTGGGACTGTGACTTCCACTCTTCTACATTTAAAGCCAGATCTATTATTTAGCATGATCTGTCTGTATGACAGTCAAGTGAAGAAATAAATTTAATGAAGCCTCTACAAATGATCTAGAATAGCTTTGTGCACATAAAAATGTCATGTCTTTAAAATCAGATATTGCTGTACATTGTAAAAGCTACACACAGTTTGGGAAACTCCCTTTTCTGATGAAGTAAGATTTATGTTTTTAGTTACACAGAGTTGCAAGATATTGAATCTTAAACCACACAGTGATGTACACTGCACCTCACAGCAGTGTAATTTGAGACATGTGGATACAAGAAACTTATGTTTTTATGACAGGTATTTTGTTTTAAGTGATTGATTGTAACTAATCAAAGATTTAGGACGTTAGCATAGTTGATAAATCCTTGGGGAGATATATTTATGGGCAGAATGCAGGTGAAAAAACTAAAATGTAATTATCACCTGGCTTTGCAGTTTTGTATGTGTATATCGTGAGTTTCTCTCTCTTTAGATATATTGTGAAATTCTTGCTCCATTGAATCCAGTGGGAATTTTGTTATCCATTTTGATGGAACCAGGATTTCACTCATAATGTTATGCTGGAGCCTGCTAAATAATGTAGAACAATTTAATTGTAAGAGTTTCATATTTCTCCCTGAACATTTATGAAAATACGCTATTTGCACAAATTAAACTTTGCAAATAATATTAACTCCAAAGGATTCACACCACTGTCTCAGGAAATCTTTTCACAGATAAACAAGGACTAATTTGCACTACTCCAGTGTCTGTGCACATGTGCAAGAGCACACAACCACTCTACAATACATGCACATGTGCACAGGGAGAATGAATTATTTGTGAAGAATATTCATTCTATTTCTTGTTTATAGAATAATTCATTCAGCGTTTTATTTTTCAGATTTGAAGTTGTGTAATTGATCACCTAGTGTATTTCGTCCCCGATTAAGTGTACCTCTGACAAACAGAAGGATGGTTTCCAATGGCCATGGACATGTTGAATTTCTCTGGGCAGGAAAGGTAGCAGTGACAGGTAGGCTTATGGAATGTCTCAAAACAATTTAAATCCAATGATCTTTATTTAATCTGCATGGAATCAGCATGGAATTTGGGGGAAGGAGTACAGGTTGCAGGAGGAAAGATTCTGAAGGAGGCACTTGGAAATCAATCTTTGTGCACATGGCTTCAGTACTAGCTCCTCTGTCAGCAGCAGCTTTAATAATGAGTATGTGTGTGTTTTTACAAGCATGCAGTCCTCTCCTGTTATTATTCAGCATGCAAGAAATACATACAAAGGATGATAATCAAAGTTTTACCTTTGATTTTCACACTGGCTGGGTCACCCTTTTCTCCCTTTTCACCAGCCATTCCAGAACAACCAGGTTTGCCCTTATGGTTTAAAACAAACAAACAAACAAAACAGCTGTTAAGGATTTTTAATAATTTAAGCTCAAATAAAGAATCACATTAAATAGCATATCTTTGGTGTTGTACCCCTATAATTATTTACAAATATACAGCAATCAAAGCACCAGCCTGAGGGGGAAAAAAACCACTGTATTTCAGGCAATCCCCTTAAAGAAGGAGGTGTACTAATGGGCCTAATTCCACATGATTTTTTATCGTTTTTAATAATTCCACTCATGTCCAGGGACATGCAACTATGCAAAATCATAGTAATGAAGCAACGAAACTGATCTCCTGGTCTGTTTCAACCAGGGCATGTTAAACTTAAGAGTCTTAAGACACACTCTTCCCATCATAGAACCTGGCCTATCATGCAGCAATTTCTTTAACTACCACATCTGAATCACAGTAGTGTCTTCTGAGGCCATGCCTACATGTACATTGCTGCAGTGCAGCTGGTGAAGATGCTCTGTGCCAAAGCGAGAGAGCTCTCTTGTCAGCATAAAAAATATTTTTTGTTGTTGTAGGACTACTATTTCAAAAATAAAATGGAGAAGAATCTCTGAGCTGCAATTCATTTGCAAATTTGACTCCACCAATCAAGGACTAAACAGAGACTGGGAGTGGCTGGACCCTTACAAAAGGAGCTTCTCTGCTCTGGAAGTTTACACCTCCACATTAGAATTTGACAATGGGCCACATCCCCCGTCCCCCGCTGGTCTGACTTGTTTTTTCTCCTCTCTTGATGTATACTACTGTTAGCCGGTGGCCAGGTAATGTGCGGTGAGGTACCAACTATGCCCTTGTTATCATCCAAGTTTAAAACTACAAGAGCAGAGAGCTCGTCGCTGCAAACAGCCAAGACAGGCTGACGGACTCCCCTGGGTCCTAAGCAACCCAGTTTTTTACTGTTAGAGCAGGCAGCTCCTAGCACACTCACCCACGGCCAGGCTGTAGTAACCAAACGGTTAAAGTTCTTTTGTTGTGCCGGCTGTGTTGCAGTGACAAAAGGGTTAACAAAATATTTAGGCTCAGAGCTTAACTAGTTACAAGTTTATTTAAGCTACAGTTATAAGCGTGCGGTTACAAAAGGCTATTGTTTACTTCTTATATGCTAGCAAAGTACAGGTGTTGACAAGTTACGTTACAATCCAATACAAAGATATCTGTTATCATCTAACACAATGATATCTTGGCACAATGACATCTAGTTACAGAGCTCTAATTCTTTAGCTGTGCACAAAAAAAAGTCAGAGACCTAGCATGGGTGTATCTTACCCTCTCTGCGTCTCTCGATACCAGCGTAGCCAAGCCGGATCGGTCACTCAATTCCACGGAAAGACGAATACGAGGTTGGGCGTCCCCAGTTGTGGACCTCGGGAGGCAATCACCTGACCCGACCAGCAGGTAGTTGGTCGAATGCACTCCCGAGGTCCACAACTGGGGACGCCCAACCTCGTATTCGTCTTTCCGTGGAATTGAGTGACCGATCCGGCTTGGCTACGCTGGTATCGAGAGACGCAGAGAGGGTAAGATACACCCATGCTAGGTCTCTGACTTTTTTTTGTGCACAGCTAAAGAATTAGAGCTCTGTAACTAGATGTCATTGTGCCAAGATATCATTGTGTTAGATGATAACAGATATCTTTGTATTGGATTGTAACCTAACTTGTCAACACCTGTACTTTGCTAGCATATAAGAAGTAAACAATAGCCTTTTGTAACCGCACGCTTATAACTGTAGCTTAAATAAACTTGTAACTAGTTAAGCTCTGAGCCTAAATATTTTGTTAACCCTTTTGTCACTGCAACACAGCCGGCACAACAAAAGAACTTTAACCGTTTGGTTACTACAGCCTGGCCGTGGGTGAGTGTGCTAGGAGCTGCCTGCTCTAACAGTAAAAAACTGGGTTGCTTAGGACCCAGGGGAGTCCGTCAGCCTGTCTTGGCTGTTTGCAGCGACGAGCTCTCTGCTCTTGTAGTTTTAAACTTGGATGATAACAAGGGCATAGTTGGTACCTCACCGCACATTACCTGGCCACCGGCTAACAGAATTGGCGTAGTCGAGCAGGGTTGTGACACAGGCTGTACCACAGTGACAAAATGAAACCAGTCATGATAAACAACATGGATTTCCCCAACATAGAGAAGGAATTCACCCAGGAAGGATGGCGTGACCCTAAATGGGACGAGGAAATGTTGGAAAAGTACTGGGGACAATCAGAGAAATCACGGTTGCAGCTCTGTAAGCAGAGAACTGCTTGTAAACTAAAAGAGACAAAGGAATATTGGAGTAGTTTTGTATCTGGCTGTGAGATACAGCTCCTTGGACAAAAGCCCAGGTTATAAGACCTTGAAGAAACTGCCCAACTCTGAAAGCTTTAGTTCAAGTTCTTAACTCTTTGTGGTACAAAGTGTAGTTATGTAAACATTTATGTTGTGGTGTATGTGTATGTGTCATGGAGTTTTGTCACATTAATTGTTTTGCTAACACGTTTGTGTCATGTCATGGAGTTTTGTTCAATGTTGTCTGTCTGTCTGTCTGTTTGTCCTGCTGGTGCATCCATAAGGAGGGGACGCCTTCCGATATGGACACCTTTCAATATAGGTACAAAGGATCTAAATCCCTTTAGTAATACTTAAAATGGTAATATCCAATAACATGTCACTTTGGAAAATAAGCATGTGATTTGAGGTTAAGAGTAAGTGAGTGAGTCCTTAACTCTAAAGGGTCTGGAGACAATTCCGAGTGAGTAACTTGCAGAGTTTAGAAAGAACTGAGCATATTTGTAAATGGAATATTCCAAGATGTAACCTGCCACCCCAAAGGGGGTAGAAAAGTATTCTTTTGTCTTTCAGACACAGGAAAAGCTGGTAGTTACTGAAGAACAACCTAAACATCATGAATCTCCTTTTAAAATGAAGAATGTGGTTTTGTATTTTATGTTTGTGTTTATCTTATTAACAGCCTGACTCATGTAAGCGAAGCAGGGGGATAATTACTGCTGTTCAAGCAAATTGGTTTGCTTCCAAATTCTCCTAAGTAGCCCAAACTACTGTCTGGCTTGCCCTGTCTGCCAAGCCCATGACGTGGGCAAACCTGTAAAGACAGTTCTGGCAACCAGATCTCTGCCTTTAGGACTGTTCCTGCAGTTACAAATGAACTTCATTCAGCTACCCAAATGTAAATCTTTTAAAAATGTGCTGGTTATTGTTTGTTTGTTCTCGGGATGGGTAGAGGAATGTCCATGCCGGAAAGTTAATACCGCACAGAACTCCACCTTAATTAAGGAATCCCTATGGAAGGTGGGAATGCCTAGTGAGTACCACCACGCCACCCAGCAACCCTTAAGTATAGGACATGTGTCAGCCCAGCAAAAGAATAACACCCCGGCTGCACAGCTAAATAACCTGGCAGATGCAGCAGCCCAGATCTCTGTCACCCAAGTAGATTGGGAACGTTTATATCTATGGCTGCATGAGACTCTGGGGCACACAGGGAGTGATGAGCTGGTACGGCAAGCACATATCAGGGGGTGGCCTATCACTCACCAACAGGCCAGAGACCTGTTGCAAGCCTATACTATCTGTGCTAAAACCTGAAAACACATAGCTGAAGGACAACGATTTGCCAGACTAAGAGATGGGAAAACACTATGGGCAACCTGGCAGGTTGATTACATTGGCCCACTTCCTACTACCAGGCAAAGGTGTAAGTACCTCTTGACTGGAATGGAAGTTGTTTCAGGAATTGGTTTTGCACACCCTGCCCCATTGGCAACAGGACTGTCCACAATTATGGGACTAAACGGCTTAACAGCAATTGTCCCAGCACCCCATGAAATCCAGTCTGACAACAGCTCACGCTTTACAAACAAAGTAGTACAAGAGTGGGCTACTAAGCATGGAATTCAGTGGACTTACCACTGCCCTTACCGACCCCCGTCCAACGGCATAGTCGAGCGCTGGAATGGGCTGTTAAAAAACCACCTGAAGCCCACGGATGGCACTTGGGGAAACAGGCTGGATGAGGTTGTACAGAGACTACACAATGAGCAAACCCCTACAGGCAGTCCAGTCAGCAGAGGATTCTTCCCTACAGGGGAAAATTCCTCAAACTTTGGTTGCGCCACTCAAGGACTCCAAATCTAATCCTGCCGACTACGCCAATTCTGTTAGCCGGTGGCCAGGTAATGTGCGGTGAGGTACTCCCCTTTTGTCACTGCAACACAGCCGGCACAACAAAAAGAACTTTAACCGTTTGGTTACTACAGCCTGGCCGTGGGTGAGTGTGCTAGGAGCTGCCTGCTCTAACAGTAAAAAACTGGGTTGCTTAGGACCCAGGGGAGTACCTCACCGCACATTACCTGGCCACCGGCTAACAACTACCGATAATGTCAAGTATCGGAGGGGTAGCCGTGTTAGTCTGGATCTGTAACAGCAACGAAGGGTCCTGTGGCACCTTATAGACTAACAGAAAAGTTTTGAGCATGAGCTTTCGTGAGCACAGACTCACTTCATCAGATGCTGGTCTTGGAAATCACAAGATTTCCAAGACCAGCATCTGATGAAGTGAGTCTGTGCTCACGAAAGCTCATGCTCAAAACTTTTCTGTTAGTCTATAAGGTGCCACAGGACCCTTCATTGCTGTTACTGATAATGGGCCATTTCTACTCTGACTGAATAGACCTTGTCAGCTTTGGTCCTCCCTTTTACTGGGACCCCCACCTCTTTAAATACTCCTCTGAACCCCACCCCCGCACTCATGCATCTGATGAAGCGGGTCTTTGCCCACAAAAGCTTATGCTCCAAAATATCTGTTAGTCTATAAGGTGCCACAGGACTTCTTGTTGTTCTCGAACATACAGACTAACATGGCTACCTCTCTGATTTTCATCTATGCTTATTCATGGAGCTATACCACACAATAATAAAATACAGAAATTTAGATCTGGCAGCACTTCAGTATATACACTCTTGGATACCTTGTCCACAGGTGGGACCAAAATGTGTGAACAGTGAGAAAAAATCAGAATGTGCAGTAGATTATGCACATTCTTATTAGATATTATTATAGATTCTTGAAACATACACAGAAGGCAGTTAATTTAAGTCATCTTTTGTGCTGTGGCCTGCTGTGAGGTGTAAATTACACTCCCTGAATCACTTTAAAGAAAATAAGTCTGTCTAGAATTAATAGATACTTAAGCTGTGTCTACACGTGCACGCTACTTCGAAGTAGTGGCACTAACTTCGAAATAGCGCCCGTCGCGGCTACACGCGTCGGGCGCTATTTCGAAGTTAACTTCGACGTTAGGCGGCGAGACGTCGAAGTCGCTAACCTCATGAGGGGATCGGAATAGCGCCCTACTTCGACGTTCAACGTCGAAGTAGGGACCGTGTAGACGATCCGCGTCCTGCAACGTCGAAATTGCCGGGTCCTCCATGGCAGCCATCAGCTGGGGGGTTGAGAGATGCTCTCTCTCCAGCCCCTGCGGGGCTCTATGGTCACCGTGGGCAGCAGCCCTTAGCCCAGGGCTTCTGGCTGCTGCTGCGGCAGCTGGGGATCCATGCTGCAGGCACAGGGTCTGCAACCAGTTGTCGGCTCTGTGGATCTTGTGTTGTTTAGTGCAACTGTGTCTGGGAGGGGCCCTTTAAGGGAGTGGCTTGGTGTTGAGTCCGCCCTGTGACCCTGTCTGCAGCTGTGCCTGGCACCCTTATTTCGATGTGTGCTACTTTGGCGTGTAGACGTACCCTCGCAGCGCCTATTTCGATGTGGTGCCGCGCAACGTCGAAGTTGAACATCGACGTTGCCAGCCCTGGAGGACGTGTAGACGTTATTCATCAAAATAGCCTATTTCGATGTTGCTACATCGAAATAAGCTATTTCAATGTTGGCTTCACGTGTAGACGTAGCCATGGTGTATTAGGTAACAAATGTCCTCATAGCAATCATCTCACTGAATATCTAAGGGTTTCAGCTCAGATTTCCTTCCGTTTGTTATTTCTGCTGGCAGTCACTCACAATAAACAGCTCACAAATAAAGTAAGGTTGGATGTACACATTTGATCTAAAAGTCCTTTACAGTAATGAATTAATTCATTTTGTTATTTTCTTTACAAAAGTAGTTTATGATAAATTACGTTTCAGATTTGACAATATTACAACAAACCTATATTAGAGAATATAAACTGTTGTGTGCAAATGCCAAATGATTCTTGTACTGAAATCTTTTGTTACCAGTACATCATTCATCATCTGTTTTGTAAAAATTATTTCTTTAGGTAAAAGTGTTGTCTTGCAGTGAAACCACATAAGGAAGTACATATACTTCAGTTTGTTGGATCTAGTCATTTTCAGGCACTTTGTCCTTGTAGGTCCTATTGTCTTGATTTATAGCTTGCTTCCATTTTATCTTACAGTGTCTACAGGGAGCACTAGGGTCTTTGTTAAATTCAGATTGGTTCATTATACAAATGATGCCTTAAGCAATCCAGTATTTTTAAGGAAAAAGAGAGAAAGAAATGGAATACTTTGAAATGACAATGAGATCAGAGTAAAAATTCTCAACTTCACGATAGTTCTATCAATGAACAGGAATCAAACAGTTCCAAAAAACCAATTCTTCCTACGTTTTACTAAGGAAAGCATTGTTTTTATTAGAAGGAACTTTCATGTAGTGAGAAATTTTAGGGAAGGGATTTTACTACTATTACAGTAAAACTGTGTCATCCGGCACTCGGATAACTGGCACATTCTGTTAACCCTCGCTAGGGGCCGGCTGCTGTGGGCCTGGCTTCCCAACAAGGGCTTGCTGCTGCAGGACCAGCTGAGCACGGCCACTTTCATGGCAGGGCCAGCTGCCACAAGGTAACCCCCCCGGCTGGGGCCAGCACAATGGGGTCAGCTTCCTAACCAGGACAAGCTGCTGCAGGGTGGCCTCCCTTCCCTGCTGCCAGGGCTGGCTGAAGAGGACTGACTTCCAGCTGGGGCTGACTGCCATGTGGCAGGTCCCCTGCCAGGGTCAGCCATTCTCACTCAACTAACCAGAAAACTTGATTATCTGGCATCCCCTGTTCTCCAGGGATGGTGGATAATCAAGTTTCTGCCATGTTTTGGACTAATGATCTTAAATATAATTATTAAAAAACATCTGTGGTTAAGTAGATTTAGGTTTGCTTTCTTCCCTGATGACATCATGTGATTCCTACTTGATACTTCTTGACTATGAAATATTTTGTAGGGATTCTTTGGCAAAAAAGTGTACATTTCTAAAATGTTTCCAAGAAAATAGTGATTTCTCTCAGAAGAGATATCAAGGCAACCCATCCAAAGCAAATATAACCCGTCCATAGGGAGACCATATCTCCCTGCCCCAAATATGGTGGCAGCTCTTCCAAGCCTGGGGAGCCAGGAAGGAGGTGGCAGCTGCCGGAGCTCCCAGGGAGCCCTGGGGAAGCTGCAGCCGCCAGCACTCCTCAGGAGCCCCAGGGAAGGGGCAGCCCCCAGGAGCCCCAGGAAATGCACAGCTGCCAGTGATTCCCCAGACCCCTGGGGAAGCAGCAGTTGCCCATGCTCTCCCCACTTCCCTGAGGCTCAGGGAAGTCAGGGACGCGGGAGGGGACAGCTCAGATATGGGACAATGACTCCCTTTTAAAAAATAAGTTGGGACGCATTTTTGGCATCCCAAATGTGATGGATGGTCACCCTGCCCATCCAAAAACTTCCCAATCAATAAGCATAAAACCTACCTTTTCTCTTCTAGACAGGATTTATTTCCAGACTAACAAAATCAACTCCCCAAAGAAAACTGAGAAATAAAAAAATTTAAAAAACATACAAAAGGGGGATGCCTTTGCAATAAACAAGGGAGGGCATGGTCTTCAAAGTTCAACATACAAACTCTCAAACTGCCCAAGTGTTCACAAAGGTATTTTGACAGAATCATTCAGCACACTGTCAGGAGTGCAACAAGGTTGCCTATTGTCATCTTTCCTGTTTTTGATCACAATGGACTGGATTATGAGCAGGACAACAGATGGCCATCAATGGGGTGTTCAGTGGACACTTTTCAAATACCTAGAGGACATTGATTTTGCTGATGATGTTGCCCTCTTTTTGTACCAACATGACAGCATGGAAGAAAAGGTTGCAACATCACAAAAAACTGCCTCAATGACTAGACTGAGTATTAACAAGGGAAAGACCAAGACAATGAGGACCAGCCAGTCCAACAGCAACACTATCACACGGGGACGGATGACCTGGAAGATATGAAGCAGTTCACCTACCTGGGGAGTATTATAGGCAGAGACGGAGGAACAGACAAGCATATTGATGCCAGGATAGGGAAAGCATCAGCTGCATTCAAGACTCTTTGTCCCATATGGAGTTCAAAAATAGTATCTGTGAAGACCAAACTGTGGTTCTTCAACACAAATGTGAAGAGTGAGCTCTTGCATGGGTGTGAGACCTGGCATACTAAAAAGTCTTCATATCACAAGCTACAGACATTCATAAACAGATGCCTGAGGTATATCCCTCACATCAAATGGCAAGACTTTGTCACAGATGAGGAGCTTTGGAACAGGGCAGGATAAGAATCACTTGACATTCAAATCAAGAGAAGAAAGTGGGGATGGCGAGACCACACTCTCAGAAAACCATCATCCAGCATAATCCATCAAGCTCTCACATGGAATCTGCAAGGAAAACCCAGAAGAGGAAGACCTCAGACAGCATGGAGAAGATCTACTGAGATTAGGGCAGCAACTGGGGTACTCCTGGAGTCTGCTAGAAGTTTTGTCTTGAGAAAGACTGAAGTGGAGGGAGACTTGTAGATGACCTATGCTCCACTCAGAGTACAAGGGTTTGAGTCAAGTTAAGCCATGGCCTTCAAAGAGCCTTAGCCACAAGACTGAAAAACACAGAGGGTATGTGTGTGCCCAATCGACACTGCACACAATGCATGAGTATAAGCACCTAACATCTTCTCCCACTCTTTCAAATGGGCACTTCCTTCCTGGGGGGTGAGTTTGATTTATTTATTTTTGACTAGTGGATGTACCCAATGTTACTCAGGTGCTTAACTCTTTTTTGAGGAGGGTGGAGGGATACAGCAGTCAGGATATGGTATGGAGGGTACAGGACAGAAGACAAAGGGTGAGGGGGTGGGGATGGACTGAGGACAGTGTGTGGGGATGCAGGGGCGGGGGAATACAACAGTTGGGGAGGCTGTTGGCAGGTGCTGGGTCCAGGACAAGGTGTCAGGATGCAGGAGTCAGGACAGAGCGTGGGTGCTCAGTGCAGGTGTCTGGGCGTGTGGGGAATGCAGGAGTGAGAGTTGGGGCTGAAGGTGTGTTGGTGCAGGAGTGAGGGTAGAGAATGAGGGGGGTCTCAGAGAAGGTGGCTGGTGTGTGGAGGGGTGCAGGAATCAGAGTTTGGTGGTGAGGAGGGGCTCAGGGCAAGGGGCTGGGAGGTGGTTGGGAGATGTGGAGGGGGCTCAGTATGGGGCGTTCAAGGAAGTGGGCAGGAAGGTTGAGGGAGGTGTTACCTGGCCACTCACAACAATCAGGATGGTGCTGCTCTGGCAGCAGCTGGTCCTGGGGAGCCAGGACTGTGGTACCCTATCAGTGGAGCTCCCCGGGGAAGACAGTCTTTGGGAAGTGGGGGCTCTTACCTGGGCCAGCAGCCAGCAACATGGAGAGCTCCAGCCCTAGCCTGCCACTTTCTTCCTATTGTGGTCATCACCTGAGGTAACTGCTGTATTACTATCCTCTGTTTTCACTGTCCCTGTTGGTCACTGCAGAGCACAACCGTGCCTCCTCTCAGACTCTCTCTTTCCATATTTTGGAAAACAACTGGATTCCAGGTACATCCCATTGTCCGAGCATAACAAAATCCTGACCCTAAGTTAGGATAAGAGGAAGCTGTATATCAAATTTGGTGGTCCTAGCACTTTACTGTTCAGGAGTTCTTGATCAAATGGACTCACAGACGGATAGACATACAGGTGCACATTTCTAAAACATATAGTGAGATGGAAATTTGTAGGAATTACTCACTGGGAGTCCTTGTGATCCTTTTATGCCAGATGAACCTGGATCACCCTTTTCTCCATAGCTTCCAGGACATCCCATCTGTCCTTTCCTTCCTGGATGACCAGGTGACCCTCTTCTACCAGGTGGTCCAGCAGGACCATAGTCACATAAACAGTGGCCATGATTCCCTATACAAACAGAGGAAACCAACTTTGAACTGGTTGTGACGTACTATAAATGGAAATATCAATCATTCTTTTTTCTGTTTGTAGGTGAGGAAGTAAGAAGCTGGATGCTTTTTACATTGAACCATGGTCCTAGAAAACAAAAGTTGTGTGATTCCTTACACAAAATGTGGAATCTTTGCACCATGGAATAAATTCTCTGAGTAATTCTACTGACTTCAGTGGCATTAAGCTAGCTGAAAATCTGGTCCCATATTTTCATGACTTGGGCTGATCCATCAAGTCCTCCATTTAGGAAGTTGCCATGAATTTCTACTTGCACGTTCAGGCCTTCAGTGGTAAAACAAGCATGAAACTCAGCTAAGGTCTCCTCTGCATTGAAATCTATTATTGAAGCATACGTGCCTTTTTCTCCTTTTTCACCTCTCCTTCCAAGCGGTCCCATTTGGCCTTTTATTCCTGGCTGTCCAGGGAGCCCTCTTCCACGACAAACTATACCTTAAGAAGAAAAAGGACACATATTTAGACTAAAGATTTTTACAGCTTAGATGACATTTTCTCTTTCCCTCCCTCTTCTCCCCCCTGCCCCCACAATAAATAACTAGGGATCTTATGAAGCAAATATTGCATTGTACTTGGAGTAAGATTAGGTGATGGAAAAGATATAAGTAAGGTTACAAGCAATATTCCTGACAACTTCTACTCCCTTATATTGCTTTCTTCTATATTAAAATACTGAAGTTCATATTTTTAATGGATGTTGATTTTGGCCATTTTCTCCTGATTTGGCTTGATTCCATGACTTCTGGATTTATCTTGAGATTTTCAAAGCAATACAGGCAACTGAGATACACATATTTCATGCATTTTAATTGACACATTTCTCTGTTAATTAAGCCTTAACTTGAGAGCAAGGGCTTGATTCTAATCACAATTACATTTGTTTAAATCAGGAGTACAACCACAAAAGCAAAGCTAGTTAAATGCAAGTACTTAACCTACAAATAATTAATGCATTATATAATGCATTTTAATTATTAATAAAATATTGGCACCAGGTTTTCAGCCGAGGATCTGCCCTGAATAAAAATACATTTCAAACCTTAATGAACACAGAGTGTATGCTTGTTGATTATTGCCATTCACTTTGTGTGGTCATTTCACACCAGTGCAAAACAGCAGACTTCAGTCATGGTGAATTGTTACACCCTCATTATATTGGTATAATAGCTGCACAAGATGCAGGGTAACAGAAAATCAGACTCAGTGTATTTTTTTTAAAGCAAGGAGACCTACAACTGTCCTTTCTTCACTGAACTCTTCCAGGAATTCTATTGTTCTTTATCAGAACAGTACAGCTCAGCAGAGAGAACTAGGACATCAGATTTTTACAATGACTACACTGGCTTCTTTCTAACTCTTGACTTTCGTGTGAAAACTTGGGTTTAGTTTAG
Organism: Carettochelys insculpta; assembly: GCF_033958435.1. Classification (NCBI taxonomy): domain Eukaryota; kingdom Metazoa; phylum Chordata; order Testudines; family Carettochelyidae; genus Carettochelys; species Carettochelys insculpta. Next base: position 19,561,057 of record NC_134146.1, read on the forward strand.
TTTATAAAAACATTTTTCCTGCATCCCACATAAGAATAATAGTTGGAGTTCTATCTGTAAAATTAATGAATCTAATTGAATAGGAAAGACCTTCCACTCAGAAACTACACACACGCCCCCCCCAACACTCGACTCTATATTTTCCTATAGAATCAACAACATTCTAAAGAGGGTAACAGAAATAGAGTATTGTATTTATTGTATATCAAATGCACCACTTCAGAGCAGGTCAATAAGAAAATAGAATTTCTATTAGCATGATCTCAACAACTTTATGAATCTAATTATTTATAGCAATCCTCACACAAAACACTTCTGATGTTGTTTGTCTTACCAGGTGGTCCAGGCATACCGTGTCTTCCTTGTGCTCCTGGTAATCCAGGTGCTCCAGGAGACCCTGGTCTCCCAGGAGCTGCTTCAGCTTTTCCAGGAAGACCAGGGTCCCCTTGAAAACCTTTAGGACCTTGTTCTCCATGTGCTCCTGGCAGACCAGCCCAGCCTATTGGGGAAATAGGTAAATTAAACTGTACAGAGTAATTGTGAAGACTTAGAAAAGCTAAAGAAATTATGGGCCATACAATGCCTTCCTATGAAAAGCCTCCACGTAGGCACTAAAAAAGCCAAGGGGTCTGGAGAACAACAAGAAGTCCTGTGGCACCTTATAGACTAGTAGATATTTTGGAGCATAAGCTTTCATGGGCAAAGAATGGGGTCTTTGCCCACAAAAGTTTATGCTCCAAAGTATCTGTTAGTCTATAAGGTGCCACAGGACTTCTTGTTGTTCTCGAAGATACAGACTAACACGGCTACCTCTCTGATACGGGTCTGGAGTTTATATTGCAAAATTTTTAACAGATACTTCTCTTTAGATAAATGGGTTCCTGAAGCTATTGGGAAGGCAGGGTCATGGCCTTCAAATCCTTTGGCTCCTCCTCAATATCCACTGGAAAAGGAAGCTCCAGCCTTATGGAGAAACTGTTCACCCTCCCAAAGTGCCCTCTCTGATGCTCTTGCTGCCACATGCTAACCACCCTCAAGTGAAGGCACAGCAAGGAACAGGCTTCTTTTAGCAGAATTAACTCTCACTGGTTTGGAAGGTTGTATTTTCCCTTGGTCCACAGGAGAAGATGCCATGTAAAATGAATGCCATGTCTTCTCCCTTCTGGAAATATCAGCCTTTTTCAAAGCCCCAGAGACCTAACCTTGTGATGTAGGCTCTAAGGAGCTCTTAGAGGCTCCTGAGTAGAAGAGGAACACAGCATATGAGTACTGCTTCCCTCTCCTCTCCATAAAGGTCTTTTCTGACTCATTTTCTAATGGAGGTTAATATAAGCCTTGCCAATTACATAACATAGCGTGTGCATATGAGACACACAGGAGGAATAACAACAAAAATGAAAAAGGAATTAAAGTTTAAAGCACTCTCCAGTGACTGTTCTACTTATACAAAAAAAAATGTCACCTTTTCGTTACAAAAATCATCTTCATCTCTTAAAATACTCAAACGCAAAAAAGTCTGAAATGAAAAGTTAAAGGATCGAGCTAATCCCCCACTGCTGCATAATCCTTCCTCAATATCACCCTACTGATTTATACAGCCTCCCCACATTTAATGTTCAAAAGGTTAAAATAACAGGTTAAAATAACAGATGACTGCCCTAGCTTTGTGCTCACAGCTTCTGTTAGCCAGTGGATCAAAGACAGTATAATGAGTTCACAGTTTACAAATCTAGACTTCTTACTTGTTCCATCTTCACCGGGTCTTCCCGATGGGCCTGGAGGACCAATTAGTCCAATCAGCCCATCATCTCCAGAAGGACCTGGTGATCCAGGCTCCCCTCGAGGACCTATATGGGAAATGGCAATTTAAAACCTTGGGTAACTGGCAGCCTTTTAAAACGCAGCTGGTTTAAAAGGCAGTTGAAATGATAATTTGAGACCCATTCATAATTAAAGCACATCACCTTTTCTTTATCACACCGGTCTCAATGTAAATTAATTTAATTATAAAGGAGGAAGATTTGGTTGCTACTGGAGCCGTTCCCTTTTGTTACCTATATTATTTTAAATCTTGTACCATTCACCACAAGTGATATCTGTTTGTTATGTATGGGAAGATGGCAACAAATGTGTTTGCCCAAAATAAATAAAAGAAAGCCATTTTCTAAGTTAAACAATATTCTCAATATAATCTTAGGTGAATGACCTAAGAAAAGAGGTATTTATCATTATAGCTATACACCAATAAAAGAGCATGTATATTTGATCATGCATAGTTGAAAAAAACTGAGTTAAACTGGAATAGCAAAATACTGGTACAAATGCTGCTCTCAGTTAACATTCAAACAAGCTCACTTAGCCCTCACTTCAGTAAAGCAATTAACCACATCCTTAACCTTCAATCCCATTTAAACAAAGGGTGAAGTGCTTTGTGGCTTGATGTCAAAGGCTAACAATATCAACAAAAAGACACCTATTTACTTCAACTGTGTTTGGATCAGGGTCTCACTGAACGGAAGTGATTTGTTGAACTGGGGCCTGAATGGAGACAGCAATGCACTAATGGGAGCAGAACACATCAAATATGGCACTCAAAACAGCAAGGCTATTTCAAGTGCAGTAATTCATTACTGCTACCCCTTCTTGTGACGGGGTAGTGCGAAGTTCAAAATAGGCACCTATTTCAAACTTTGGTGCTGTGTGGCTGGCACCAAGTTCAAAATAAGTTACTTTGAACATAAGTTATTTCAAGATAGGGTTACAAATGTAGCTCTAGCCTCAGAGTCTAGATCTACAAACTTGGTCTTGCACTACAGCACTAAAAATATCACTGCAGAAGTTCCTGTGGAGACTGGAGCTTGGGCTCTGAAATTTTGGCTCTACCTAAAAATCCAGCTTAAATGGGAATGTCCACACTGTAATGTGATTCCTGGGAGCCCATGTCTGCAGACCTAGGCTCTGAAACTCACTGCTTGGTGTTTATTTGCAGTGTAGATGTTTATGGGAAAGTTAATTCTTTGTTGAAAATGCATTTCTGTCAGTTCCTATTGCATTAATCTTGCAATTGTGAGATCATTTTAACTGCTAATGATGATAGCCCATTAAGCATATTATTCTGCTATGAGTTTGCCAAGATATTAAGCCATACTAAAATATAACACATTTTGGAGTTATTAATCTGATATAGCTTTTAACGCTGGAGAAACCCAACAATTCTGGCCCTATCGCAATCTAGTGTGAGCTTGGTGATCAGCTTCAACAGAGCTGGGATTTCAACCAAACTATGCAACCCCACACTTCAGTTGAAGCCAAAAGTCCAAGTATTGTGGCAATTCTGGATATAAGATTTCTTAAAAGCAATGGGAGGTGTACTCTGCTCATCCGCATGCCAGTTCTGATCCTCCTCTTCCTGCCTATTTTCTAGATGAGCTTAGAGTTAAGAACCAAAAAGAAACTGACAGATCTGGGCATGTCTGTGTGTGCTGAGAGGTCCTGCTTCATCTAAAGTACATACTTAGGGCCAAAGCCTGTTCTCATATAATCTATGAATTCAACTGACATCAACAAGGGCAAAGTGTTCTCAGTAGATATCCACTGTTGTGAGGTGCATAGTGCACTCAGCTCTCATCAGCTGTGGTCTCAGCACTTCAGAGCACTGGGTCCTGTATGCATTACACAGTATAAAGAATAATTAAAACCAAGTGAAACCTTTCATAGCAACAGGAGGTATTCCAAAAAATCCAGGCAGGCCTGGTTGCCCTCGTTCTCCATGATCCCCCTGTAAGAATTCATTAAGTTTATTGATAGTAGCAAGCAGTGCACTACCATGTAATTAAAGATAATATGATAATGCATACACACAAGAGGGAATGGCAACCTTAATTCTCACATGTCTTAATTTGAGTGTGTGATTCTGAAACAATGTTCTTAATTTTGGTTTTTTTAACACAATATTACAAAAACTACTAAATATTTTTGATAAATCAGTGGCTAACTTGGATAGGCTGCTCAAATATGCTTGAATGCTTGAGTTTTCAGAGCTCTCTGTCATATCTGGTTACTTTAGCATATTGCCTTAAGGACAAGTGATATTGAGTCAATTAAAAGAAATTCAGTAGCACAAGGCTGTAATTTCATAATAATGTCATTAAAATATTTTGATTTTGCAATTAAAATGTTATGATTTGATTGAAAATTTTACACAAGAATGGGGAATTTTTTTGTCACAATGATAGGCAAATATTAACATGGAAACAAATTTTTCCATTGGTTGACAGGCATGCTAAGAGATACCCCAGATTCTTATTGGCAGTTTAGCCAGCTGTATCAAGGAAACACATAAATATAATATCCATAATTGCAATTAAAGTCTTTTCTGGAGCTGTTTAGAGAAATTTTAAATTAGTTTGTACTATAGCTGCCCTGAATTTGGGAGAAGTGAATTTCGTAAGTTAAAGGACTCTCTGAAATGACAGATTTCAATGAAGCGGTGTGGAGGAATTATTCAACTTCTTCTTGCATGCATCAATCAGCATACCAAGGCAAACAGGGATTAGAATAAAAAAGCGGTCAAGTACCACTTTAAAGACTAACAAAATAATTTATTAAGTGAGCTTTCATGAGACAGACCCACTTCTTCAGACCATAGCCATAACGGAACAGACTAAATGTTTAAGGCACAGAGAACCAAAAACAGTAATCAAGGAGGACAAATCAGACAAAAATGATCAAGGTGAGCAAATTAGAGAGTAGAAGGGTAGAAGGGGGGTGGCGAAGGTCAAGAATTAGATTAAGCCAAGTATGCAAATGAGCCCCTATAGTGACTCAGAAAATTCCCATCCCAGTTCAAACCGAGTGGTAATGTGCTGGATTGGATTGGATTGGATTGGAATGCGTAGTCTTTCTGTGAAATCTGGGAAATGCTTGGTGACGTAGCATTCATGGGACTGCATACGAGGACTAGGGGTCTCTTTAAGACTGAGACGTGGAGTACTGGCTCTATGAAACTGGATGCTCATTTTTGTAAATTTTGATCCTGCTGTCATCTCTGTAGAATCTAAGTCTCTGACAATGTGGAGGCTACTGTGGACTGCTCCCCTTTTCTACAGCTGTGGGAACTTTTCCTTTTTAATTTATTGTATTGACTGTAATACAATAAGTTTACTTTATTTTAAGCAATGATCTAAATTTGTCTTCACTGACAATACAGCAAAAAGATTTTCATCACACAAGGAAGAAAAGAAATAGTCTTATTTCTCTCTTTCAAACATGCAAAATATTTTAAGATCTGCTAAAATATACTTAAGGTTATTTGCTGACAGTAGATATTTATGTAATATTTATATAGTGCCCAAGAGTAGCTTGATCTCTACAGTATATTTAGAGAGATGTGATTCCAAGTCTGGAAGTCTAACAAGCCAATTTTAGAATGATAGAATGGATGAAGGGAGGAAGGCTGAGGTCATCTAGTTACTTGCAAACTCTTTGCACTATGAACTAATTTTTTGTTCTCTGCTTGTAATGTTCCTCCTGCAATGGAGTCTTGGTCCTTGACTCTTGGGTTCTATAATAATACAAATAATAAATAATGTGGATATTAAATTACTTAGCTCAGATGTTTGCAACATCATGATTCAATAAAAAATTATTTGTTTCTTAATCCTTAATCCTGCCTTATTTGTTGAAGACATAATGAAAAAAGTAAGTTTTTGAGTAATTTGAATGTGGAGAGGGGCACCGAAAATTATTTTAGCTGACCAAACTGTAAGGACTTCTGTGCTTTTACCTTTATGCCTGCATAACCGGCTTGACCAGGAACACCAGGATCTCCGCTTTTCCCCTGGGACAAATGACAGAAACCTCTCTATGTATTAATTTAATTGGACTATGGCTACGTCTACATGTGCACGGTACATCGAAATAGTCTATTTCGATGAATAACGTCTACACGTCCTCCAGGGCTGGCAATGTCGACGTTCAACTTCGACGTTGGGCAGCACCACATCGAAATAGGCGCTGCGAGGGAACGTCTACACACTAAAGTAGCACACATCGAAATAAGGGTGCCAGGAACAGCTGCAGACAGGGTCACAGGGCGGACTCAACAGCAAGCCGCTCCCTTAAAGGGCCCCTCCCAGACACAGTTGCACTAAACAACACAAGATCCACAGAGCCGACAACTGGTTGCAGACCCTGTGCATGCAGCATGGATCCCCAGCTGCAGCAGCAGCAGCCAGAAGCCCTGGGCTAAGGGCTGCTGCACACAGTGACTATAGAGCCCCGCAGGGGCTGGAAAGAGAGCGTCTCTCAACCCCTCAGCTGATGGCCGCCATGGTGGACCCCGCTATTTCGATGTTGTGGGACGCGGATTGTCTACACGTGCCCAACTTCGACGTTCAACTTCGAAGTAGGGTGCTATTCCCATCCCCTCATGGGGTTAGCGACTTCGATGTCTCTCCGCCTAACATCGATTTCAACTTCGAAATAGCGCCCAACACGTGTAGCCGTGACGGGCGCTATTTCGAAGTTGGCACCGCTACTTCAAAGTAGCGTGCATGTGTAGACGCGGCGTATGTGTCATATAGTTAAAAGTTTACTAGAAATTAGTGTCATGCCATACAGTATTGTCACGTGTTAATAATAAGGATGCATTGTTTCACAGCACTTTATAGGTTTTGGTTTTGTCAATTATACATTTTAACAGGCTCTCTTATGCTAAAAGAAAAGATATTTTAATTGTGGCAGAACAAGAGTATGAGCTCATGAATAGGGCATTTCCTTACTGTGAACCTATTGCCTAAACTGGGGCTGGCTGATTGGTTGCTAAGAGGCCAACTCTTAATAACAACCATTACATGGGAAAAGCATCAGTTCAGCTCCATCTGAAGCCAGAATGCCCCCTTTCTTTTTCAACTGTATTAATATGCTTACACAATAAGCAAAAGTGGGTAGACAGTGAATTAAATTCATTAGACATGTATGAAGAAAAGTAATGAAGGCAAAATACTTGGGCAAGCAGTTCAGGGATGGATAAGTTACACAGTAGTACAATTTGTTATTAGTGTAATGGAGGCCTAAATTAGATGTGGAGGGTATACAGAAGGAAAAAAAGGGAGAAGGATTATGCAAATACAGGTGTGTCCACTCTATTTTAAATCTGGTGTGGTGCTTAGATTCAGAATCCAGATTTACAGCAGAGTATACTAAACAGACCATATAATGTCTAAAGAAAAATAGTCGGTAGAATTGAATGGAGACCCGTCATGTCTGTGTCATTTGCATTTTAATATCTCCTTACCTTTTTCCCTGGAAAACCTAGAGCTCCACAAGAACCAGGGCTACCCTAATAAAGTAAGAAGAATGAAAGCCAAAACAACAGAACAGAACAGTCTGACATTTATTTCTTGTATCTATTTCCCAATTGCTTAATTTAAATATTCTTTCTTATACATGTCTGTGTGAAAGAATTGTTTCTTGGCTATGATATTCACCGGGATCTAGTTCTTGCAACATCTTTACAAACCTAAATATGAGTGGGACTATGAACAATGCATCAAAGTCAAATTAGATCAGAGTCTATTCTAATTTCTCCTATATTGTACCATGAAGAGCCTTACAAAAGTCTGATGTGAGAAATACTATACAAATTACAGGTATAGTCCAGAAAACGCTTCTGAGGGAAGTGCTTACTACGATGAGAAAGTCTCATTGAATTCAACAAGACTGCTCATAGTAGCTCACATTTTGTTCAGTAGTCAATATTTACAAGCTCAGGTCCCAAGGTTCTCATCTTTGCCAAGACACTGAATTCTGTCTGTATTCTAGAATATGTGAATACCTTGTTTTAGGACTCAATGTACTTTATACAAAAAGCAACAAAGATTAATTTAAAGCATCGTAAAATCCTGTTCTGAATTATCCTAAGATATTTAAACTAACTGTGGTAGGTACTATGGTGAGTAAGTTCTTTATCTTGAAATTTCCTTACCTGCATTCCAGGGACTCCAGGAATACCTTTTTCACCCTTTTCTCCACTTCCAGGTTCACCCTGTTATCATTCAAAACACTTTGTTTAAACAGATTACTCAAAGAAGATACTCATAGAGAATTTGTAATGTGTGCATGAGTAGAAAAAGTAAAAACATGACTTGACATTGTATGCACTCCAGGGTCTGCTGGCTTTAGTTACGGAGAACTAGATAAATCTGCTGCTGTTCTTTAACACCTCTCTCATTTTAGCATGCTCTCAAAGAGGATCTTCCTAGCTATGAGTAATCTTTGGGATTTTTAAGGCACCAGTTATAGATAAACAGGAATACGGTTTATTTATGAAATTATTTGGAAGGAGATCAATGCACGAGAAAAAAGTTTTTTTAAAATAATTCATTAAGAGGAAACACAACTCTTACTCCACCCACTAAAGCCCCAGTTTGGCCTCTCAAATCCACAGGAAGCAGTCCCATGGACTTGCTTTCCTACGTGGCAGAAAATGGTCAAAAGAAAAGGTGCTGGGCTCCAAGTACAAAAATATAATACTCTGCACCATAACTTACTTGTCAGCAAATATTAAGTGGGCCCACTCTCCCCTCCCTTTCTTTCACCCTCCAAAAAAAGGATCCCAGCCTTAAGAATTGCCTCTTTTCCATGAGGCCATATGTATTTCCCTTCAGAAAATAAACATCAATATCTGGTCTCTGGCTGTTACTCCACAGCAGCATGGGGGAGAACAATTGCTAAAGGGCCTATGCTGGGACAGAGAAGGAGGGGGTAGCTGCATAGCATACAGGTGCTGTTCTTCCCAACAGACAACTTTGATCTGAGGTTTCCTGGGGATCCTCAGGACCTATGGAGATTCATATCTCATAGAACTGGCCAGGACTTCAGGAGGTCATCGAGTCCAGTCCCCTGCCCTCTTAGCAGGACCAAGCATCATCCCTTTTCTAATCTATTTGCCCCTGATCCTATGAAGTTGGAAGACTTCCTCTCCAATGTACTTCACACCCCTAAAATCCCACTCCTCCTGCAAAGGATAAAGTGCAGCCCTTTCTCCTGCCCTGCTTTTTAAATGGAAAAAGACTGGTGTATCTGTGAAAGGCACCATGTGAGAATCAGCTGTAAAAGACATTTTTGGCAGACAGATTTGGCAACATTTATGCTTTCTTTCCTTGATGATTAAATTCCACAGTTTAGTACTCTGTTGTTTCTCAAATCATTCATTCATTGAAAAGGTATTTTTAGCAACACAAAAAGGGAAATCTGCCAGCATCATTTAGGAATCAGAGAATGATCAAAATGTAAAAAATTATGGAAGAAAGAGATCTTGAGAAGTCGCTTAATTCCTTCTCCAACCCTTAGGCAGGTCCTAGTAAACCCAGACTATCCCTAGAAGGCGTTTGTTTAACTTTTTCTTTAAAACCTTCAGTGATGGAATTCTGCAACCTTCCTTGCAAAGCTATTGCAGTACTTAAACATCTTTATTGCTAGAAGGAAATAAACTGAGACATAACAAAATTCTTTACTTACTTTGTGTCCAGGTGATCCTTTTGCTCCTACTAACCCCGGCATTCCTTTGACACCCTAAATATAAATGACATTTTTTCATCTTTGCGCACAGAAGGTATTTATTTTGTATAACTCCAAAGTTTTGTTCTGCTCTGAAAAGTGTTTGTAAGTATGGCACCTTGTGACTCATCCAGACTGTAATGTGCATGTGTGTAGTCAAAAAAAAAAGCTTGTAATCATGGGTGGCAGGTAATAAAGGCAAGGGAAGCCAACCCCTTCTCAGATAGTCATGGGCTGCTGCTGTCTAGGGAGCTTGCTGAGGATGAAACCACCGAATGCTGGGGTTTGGGGTTCTGGCATTGGGGCTATGCTACCACATGCTGAGGGAGAGGGAGGGCTGTGTGGCTGCTACATGCTGGCGGGGGGTAGGGTGTGGGCAAGACTCTAACGTCAGACAGGAGCCAGTGATCGTAATGAGGAAGTCTGGAAACACTGGGCAGGAGGCAAGGTGTTGGACAGAAGGGGGCAGGGGTGGGGCTTTGCCTCCCCCAAGCCAACCGTTCACCCACTGTCCATACTTGTAATTACAAAGCTAATTTATGCCCTCACTCAGGGTTGCACAGCTGTAACTGTGAACAAAATTACTGGACATGATGCACAGCAGCAAACAACCATCACTTCCCCGGTGGAGGCTGCAGATCCAGAATAGGCCTTTACAAAATGTGTTAATGGTCCCTTACAATATGTGCTGCAGACTTGATCGGTCACTTACAGCATATGCTAACTGCTCATGCTAAACAATCCTCCACCTTGCACTTTGCTCTGATACTAGAAGCTCCTTTCCCAGACCCGAATAAGAGCTCAGTGTAGTCTGGAAACTTGTCTCTCTCGTCAATAGAGTTGGTCCAGTCAAAGTTATTGCCTCACCCAGTTTGTCTCTCCAGAGCTAGCATTTAGCAAAACTGATCTTTTCATTCATATATAACGTTAATTAAATCTGAGAGTCACTGAAATTCCAGTAGAGAACTCCATAATACAAGTTTTATAGTTGCTTTTTAGACCAGAGGTGTATTTTACATACTTTAGAATCTATACCAAAGGACAGTCCATGATTCTGTAGAATAAACTGCTAGGATCATTCTATCCATTTTGACTACCTGGGGTGCTACAACGCTAGCCAAAGCACACCTATCATAGAGGAGTTTCTCTAAATCCCATGATTTCATATTCAGAAATAAATATGGAGACCACAATTATTGTTAATAAGTAATATATCAAGGCTGGCTGCCTTACAGTTTGACCTGTCTTCAGTAGAGCCTGAAAGTTGTTGAAGAAATCTAACACATCTTTCCAATAAACTATCAAGTTAAATACAATGGTCCAAAGAAATGACTGAAACTGTGAGATGGGTATGGAAAAGGATTCAGTGCCAGAGGTAATACATCTTGTCAGAGCTGCCTCAGTCTCTAAGTATATGTCTACACTACACAGCTTTTAGCAACAAGGCTATGACAACACAGCCCTGGTGCTAAAAGTCGGTGCGTGTGAATGCTGTTTGTCAGCACTTTTGCCAACAAAATACTTCTAGCCCCTCTGAGGGGGCTTTTGCTTTGTTGCTGCAGGAGAGTGCTCCTGCTGACAAAGCAGTGTTCACACTTTTGTCATTTGGTGCAAGTGGCGGGTGGGAGGAGGAGAGTTAAGCACCCATGAGCAACGAAAATTTTGCCAATCAGTTGCAAGTGTAGACATAACCTCAGTGAGTTTTTGCTAACAGACATAAGTTCAGCTGGCTCTGAGGCAGTTTGTCAATGGTGGGAAGATGGAAAAAGAGGAATGGTATTTCCTTTCACCCTACTGCAATGACACAGAGGCCTCTCATGGACAAAAAGGTGAGCTGCATGGTGACTGTCCTGTTCCCTATTTGGCAATACATTACTGGATAATAATATTTCTAGTGATGAAGGTAGTACGTTACTCAATAAAGGTCTTTAATATAACATGTGTGCACGAATGCATAATGAAATAGCACTTCCAGTAAACCGAGTATAATAATGTTTAAAAACAGACTTTAATTTGCAAACCTTTCCTCCTTTAACCAGGATAGAACCAGGTGGTCCAACCAACAATGGCTGTCCTGGAGATCCAGGTGGTCCAACATCACCCTATGAAAACCAGAGAAGCAGTAGAAATGTACACCTGGTTCAACATGCCAGCTCTGCAAGGCTTCAGAATGTTTAAATCTCTTGGTTACAACACTAAAGGGATCTGCAAATTCCTGTCAACCAACCAGTGCTCTTTCAATCAAAGGAAGGTAATGCTCCCTATATCCATTTCAGGAGTAGAATTCCCTGTAAGCTGTGCACTTATGTGGCCACTCAGGAAAGGCTGTGTCTACACTTACCTGGAAGGTTGACAGCTGCTACGCAATTTTTGATACGCCAACTGTGTACCAAAAATCGACTTTGCAGCTGTCAACTTCCGTGCCTGTCTTCATGGCAGAAGGTCAACGGGAGCACTCCTCCTGTCGACCTTCCTTAATACTGTGCTGCTCAAAGGAAATTCTGGGGTTGACATTGACCCTGGAACACACCATTTTGCGCATGCATGAAACGGCACCCCGGAAGATTGAACATAAGCGTTCAATCTTCTGCGGCAAGTATAGACCCAGCCAGAACTTCAGATGCTGCCTAGTTTATTAGCAGAGTGCCCACAGCTAGGTTTTGTTTCTTTGGTGGTGTACATTTGCACATCTCAGGACACAGACAAATTTATTCCACACATGGATGGAAAAGTTTAGAGGGAACACTGTACAGAAGTTTATACTATACCATACTATGTAGTCAAAGCCCCAGTGAAATCAGTGAAACTTCAAGCAGATGTTGAAGTCTGCCTACACAGATCTCTGTGCAGGACGAGGGCAGGGCCAGAGGGATGATCTCTTAAGTAAAACTATATGGATAATTTATAACTACCGCTAAGTAAAAGAATACACACAGCATGTTTTCCTAAGAGTATATTTAGTTCTACACACAAACATTAATTGTTTGCTTACCGGCTCCCCCTTTTGTCCCTCCACTGCAGTACCTGGATTGCCCTAATGAAAAAATTCAGAACTATGGATGATGAATAAAAACATTCACAAAATACTTGAATAATAATTTACCAAAGATTTTGTTTAAACTTTGCTAACAGAAGTAGTCAAACAACACCTGAAGTATCAGCAAGAGTTTATATTTCATTGCCACTGTACAAATCCCATGGGAAGTTGACACTCACCGGTTCACCTTGCAGACCAGGAAGGCCTGGAGCACCCTTTAAAAAAGAGAGTCAGACAACTTGAATATTCTCACTTGAAGGCACAGCTCTGCACTGAGAATGATCCAGAGCTGCACCTTCCTAGAAGAAGCCAAATTTCTTTGTGAGGTTCGCAGGTTATATGCCTAAGGCCTCATCTCCCCACAAAGTGGTACAAGCCATTAGCTTCTGTCAGCAGTCTGGCATTTTGTCTCCATGTCTTCCCTGCCTCCTTTAGGGAGAGAATATTACCAGAACTTCTCTGTGCCCATGGATTTGAATTCTGCTTGGACCTTACCTGTGTGTGCATAAGCATGATTTTTGTATTCTGATTCCTCCCACTGCAGACCAGCGTAAGAGCCAGGCAGAGTCAGGCTCTTTAATTAAGTGCTTTATGGCACTTGCCTAAGTGTGAATTTACTCTGGGGCTCAGTTTTTGGATGAATTTATATATGCTCTCAAATTTCAGTTTTACAGAACAATGCCAGTCTTACTTGCAAGCCTGGTTGACCTGGGAATCCATATGGGCCCCTTGGTCCCCGAGCTCCTCTGGGTCCCTGAAAAAGAGGGAAAAAGATGTATTGGTTTGTGAAAATACTAGCATCTTAATTATTTCCTTGTACAGAACTTCTTAATGTGTCACATTATAGGACTCCAAACTCTTATTAAACTCCTAAATACCTGCTTGGACTCCATCTATGTCCCATTGGCATTCTACCAGTCACATACAACTGGCAGCCTGATCATTCATTCCCATTGGGCTGATGTTCTAGAACAGTTCCTAGGTCATGTAGGACAGATGCTAGACAGTAAGAGATACACATACTAGCATATAATAAATGATATGCACTACATAATTATTATTCAGTTATACTGTTATATACTACTACAGGTTGCACCTCTGATATCCAGTATTCTCTGGTCCAGCAACAGCCGTGGTCCATTGTTGCTGGACCAGAGGGCCTGGTGCCACACAGCAGGGGACAGCTGGGAGTGGCAGCCCAGCAGCGACTGGAGAGCCCACTCTTGGGACCAAGGAACAGCGACCCAGCGGTGCTGGAAGAGCTGCTGCTGGGGCTGGAGAGCAATGGGGGAACCCATAAAACGACCAGGCCAGGGCGGTCCAGCACACAGCCTTTCTGGGGCCAGCAGCAGGGTGCCAGACCAGTTGGAAGTGGAGCCAGGCAGTTTGAGCGGCTGGCAGCAGGGGCAATCTCTGCTCTGGCAAACTCCCGCATTCGGTACTGGTTTGGTCATTAAGGTGCCAGACCAGGGAGGTACAACCAGGCGAAGATTTACTTGACATTGCTTGGGTCCTTCAGCGTTGCTTGGCATGTGGGGACTACAGGAGTCTAAGCAGGAGCTTGGGTTTGTGCGGTGCTCAGGGCAGGGAACTGAGTGTGTGGAGGGTTCAGTTATCAGGCTTGGAAGGTGAGGAGGGGCTCAAGGCATAGGGCTATGGATATGGGGGGTGCAGGAGCACTACCTGGGTGGCAGCTCTCTGGGGCTGGTGGTGGCTGTGCTGCCCTTACCATGGCATACCCTGAGGAGCCACTGCCTGGGAACCACAGCCCCTGCCACAGGAAGCCTAAGTAGGAAGCTGCATACCAAATTTAGTGCTCTTAGGTCTTACCATTTAGGAGGCGTTCTTGAACAAACAGATGGACGGACAAACAGACTCATTCACTTGCTCACAGACAAACTCTCTCAAATATATAACAGATTATTGTTTGTGTGGTGGTATAGTGGTGTTGGTCCCAGGGTATAAGTGAGTGAGGTGGTATCTGTTATTGGGCGAACTTCTGCTGATGAGAGGAACAAGCTTTCAAGTTAGAGAGAGCTCTCCTTCAGATCTGGGAAAGACTCTGGGAGCTTAAATTCATAACTTTGATAGGCACTAAAAATCATGGTCTAACAAAGGATTTATGGTTTATTACAACAATCTCCACCCTACCTACCTACCTTTTGTCAAATGTACATGGGCTACTTCACTTTTAATGATCTCTTACAAAATGTGTTCACTACTTATGCTAAGAAATACGTTCCACTTTGTATTTAGCTGTGACAGTCTGGGCACCCTTCCCAGACCTGAAAGAGATCTCTGTGTAGCTTGGAAGCTTGTCTCTCTCATCGAGAGAAGTTGTCCCAATAACAGATATTATCTCACCCACATTGTCTAGTACATACTAGTAAAGTATGTAAATAGTAGCACATGGAAAAGAATTAAGCTCAGGTTACAAAAGCACTGGAGATGCCAGGGGCCACACTGGCAGGTACATGAAGCATCACATGCACCCCCAGCACCTCCCCACAATCACTGGTACTGCAGCAGCAGGAAGAGAAGATCTTTGACAATACCAGCAGCAGGAAGAGCAGGTCCTCATCAACAACCACAAAACAGAAAAGATTTATTTTGGGATTTTACTTTTATGGCCAAATTCCAGGTGCTCTGTGAATTTTGTGAAAATCCAGCAGCTCGACCCAGTGAGGCTCTGCCATTCACTGCTTACTTATCACACAAATTTCCTGTGGACTGTGAATGTGACAGGAGCACCTGTTGATGAGTACCCTGCAGATTCACTAAATGAAAACCACATATAATGTGGGAAGCATGGGTAATGCCTGTTTCTGTTCCTCACAGACATGGTGAACATGACCTGGTGACGTTATTGTACTCATCTATTCTTGTGACTTTTGTCGTCTTGTCCCTAGTATCCTTTGCTCCAACAGTGAAGTAAGCTAGCCCACTCCAATCACATCAATACGAGCTCCGTCACAATGCACTCATCATCTTCTGCTTTTCCTACAGCTGTCTTTAATCTCTCATGTATGAGCAGTGGTAATAGTGAAAGCAAGTCTGGCTAAGAGCCGGTGGTCTGTTCTCTCTCCTATTGTCATTCCTGTTACCTTTGCAATTAAACAAGGGTTAATCACACTCAATACATGGCAATAATGCACTCATGCTACAGTATGTTCGTCAAAACAAACAAGCATATATGAGAGCTGCAGGAAGATACTTACAGGGATACCAGTGGGGCCTGGTAAACCTCTTGCTCCCTAGAATGACAAGCATTTTGAATAAAGGATCACACTTTCACTTAACACAGAATTATGAATCAACATGGGATTTTTCAGCATATAGAAGAAAACGTTTAAATGGCATCAAGCTTTGAATTTAAAGTATTTGATATTGCAACGTTTAAATATATACTTTATTTACTGACATACATTTAAATATTTTCCAGAGAATATTTATAATGCATTTTATGTTATTTACTCACTACAGCTTTTAATATTTTAGGGGAAGACTGGTTTTTCAAGATCAAATTTTCTTTTTCATCTCACAATTAAGACACAATGATGAATTGGTGACAGCACAATAATTTCCAGGGCAATGGGCCGTAGTGTCATAAAAACAGGATTATAACATCAGTATTGGATCAACCCAAAGGAGAGAAGTGAGAAAACGTTATGAAAACACAAAAATGTCCAATAATAAAGAAAATGCAAAAACAAAAAAACCCAATAACTGACTTCAGTACAGGTACACCTACAGGTCTCTACATCAAGGAACAGTTCATAGGAGAACAGCTGAAGTCATGCACTTAATTCTACTTTTGTTGAGTTTAAAATACTCCCAAACTGCAGACATAAGAAATGCCTTAGTGAAAACTGGTGTGGGAGCTCCAGACTCTCCACTTAACAGTTTCACTGCACTGCATTCAAGTTAGCTAAAATCCCCTACATTTAAACATATACTTAAGTAAAGTTTTTACTATTAGTCTAATTCCAGATGAACTGAAAATTACGTGCAAAAGATCATGAGCCACCACCTGCATTCTGATGTATCACTGCACAAGAGAATGGAAGAGAGACAGAAACATTCCTCCTATCAGCAAGGATCAAGAGAACATCTCCCACGAGTTCAAAAGACGGAGTCCACCAAGAGATGGGTATGATTTCCATGGCAGTGCACTTGCTATGTATGCTGCTCCACTGAATTCAGTGGGGCTATGTCTACTCTACATTCCCCTTTCAGAGGAGAAATGCAAATGAGGTAGAACCTAGCACATTGTAGGCACTACTGGAGACAGGTAACACTACTGATATTCCCAAGTGAGGGGGTGTGTAGGAGGCAGATCCATACTAGACCAAACCTGCAATCAGCAGAAAGCAGTAACTGGAAGCATTAAGGGAATGCAAAGGCATCTTACTGAGAGGAGCTCTACAAAGCTTCTGTGCATGTGTTTCATCAGCTAGTAGTGTCACCTGTGTTACCCATCAGCAATCCACTAGGCTCAAAATTCAACACATGCTTAGCTCTAGGTCGGGATTTGGCATTGTGTACATACAACACCAAGGCTGAGATTTTACTTCCACAAATGTCCATGGCAATTTGAAGTCATGTTTCCCATAGCAACCCTAATTCAGCTTTTTGTACATTTATAGAATTTTCCATTACTCAAAACAATGTTAACTTTAATGTTTGAGCATATGTCCCTGGGAAGTTGGGGGCAATCTAAAGTTGTTATTGTGCGTTTTGCTGTCTTTAGGAATCTCAATATGTATACTGTCATTAACATATTTGCATTTAATTTTCATTTTAAAAAGATAAATAATATTTTACTGAATAATTGATGTTATTAAAACACATTTGGTATATGTTTTCTTATATTTTATGATAATTTCCACAATCATATACTTACTGGAGCACCTCTAATGAAATCTGAAATATACACAGAGTTTCCTTTTTCTCCTTTTTGCCCAAGAGCACCCTGAAAAACAATCAATAATTAAAAATTAGATTGTTCTGAAATAATGCTGAGATCTGTCCTCTGATATTCTATATTACTGTACAGTTTCAGTGATCATTTATCATTTTTATAGCATTAATAATCTCTGTCTTTCCAAGCCATATTAACTTCAGTGGGTACAGTGGCAACTGACAAAGAAGTTCTTCACCTTCCCTAGAAATTCATACCAGAAATTTTTCAGAAGTCAGTGGTATCTTGTTTAAGGTGAGAAAGAAGTTACTCACCTTGTGCAGTAATGATGGTTTTTCAAGATGTGTTCCTGCAGATGCTCCACTCCAGGTGTCAGTGTGTCCTCGTGCTGGCAGCATTAAAGCTTTTATGAGCAGAGTCTCACCGGGCTGCGCATGTGCAGCAGGAGTCTATGTCCACTGGCTGCCTGCTGCATATGTGCAATGTGGCACCCACCAGTTCCTTCTCCACAATGAGCCATACAGAACAAACTCCAAATAAACGGGAGGATGGCAGGTAGTGGAGCACTCAGAGGGATACATCTTGAAGAACCATAGTTACTGAACAAGGTGAGTGATTTCTTCTTTGAGTGGTCCCTGCGGGTGCTCCACCTGAGGTGAGCATAGAGCAGTACCCACTTAGAGGAGGTGGACTTGTATAGAGCAGTACCTGCTTGGTGCACAGAAGAGACAACAGCTCATCCCATGGTTGCCATGGCTATAGGGCCATGCTGCAATGCATAGTGCTGAGTAAATGTGTGTTCTGAGAACATGTGGCTGCTCCACAGATGCCTTCCAGTGGAATAGTATGCAGGAAAGTCGTCAACGTGGCCATGGCCTGTGTCGAATGTACCATAATGCCATGTGGTGGATTCTTGTTATGAGTCAAAAAACAGAGGTGGATGCATGAAGAGATCCATTCGGACAGGCATTGAGATGAGACATGTGCCCCTGGATCATTCAGCAATGGAAACCAAGAGCTTGCTGGATTTCTGGAAGGACTTTGTTCTGTCAACATAAAATACGACAGCTATGTGGCTGTTGATTGTGTGCAGTGCCACTCCCTTCGGATTGTTATGCGGTTTGGGGTGAAAGGTTGGAAGAATAAATGGTTCGTTGATGTGAAAGTTAGAGGAGACCTTAGGGTGAAAACATGAGTGTGGATGAAGGTAATGCAGTCCTTGGAGAATGTCATATACAAGAGTAATGAGAAAAGTACTGCACTTTCCCCTATTCTCCTGGCATATGTGATTGCCATCAGGAAACGGACTTTCATCAATAAGTGCAATAGTGAACATTTTCCAAGTGCTTCAGAAGGAGGCACCACAAAGCTGTGCAGAATGTGGTTTAAGTCCCAGAGAGCTGTGGGTCATTCGATGTGTGGCTGGAGCCTGGAAATCCTGGAGAGGAATGTTTTGGTAGTGGGATGTGTGAAGATGTAGTTATTGTATGTGAGATCATGGAATATGGACATAGCAGAAAGATGTACCTGTAATGAGCTGATTGTGAGGCCCAAGTTCTTAAGGAGCACTATGTAATCTAGCACAAGTTGTCCAAGGGTGTAATTGTCTTTCCGTGCACCACATGTTAAAGCAAGTTCACTTATTTTGGTAAGTGTGGTGAGACAAGGGGTGGCAGCTGTTCAGGAGCATATGCTTCCCTTCTTCAGAACAGGCCATTTCCCCAGGTTGGAGCCATTGATAAACCATGCTCTGAGATGGAGTGTGGTGGAGTTTGGGTGATAGATGCAATCCTGTTTTTTGGTATAGCACTTATGGGGCATTTGGGAGTGTAATTGGAGGGCATATGGCAAGGTGATGAACATATGGGAACCATGATTGATGTGGGCATGTCAGGGCTATGAGGCTAAGGTCAGCTCTGTCCGCTGAAACCTTCTGTGGCACTCTGGATAGTAAGGAAATGGGGCAAAAGCATAGGAGAAGATTGTTCTCCATGAAATCAGGAAGGCATCACCCTTTGATTTTGGTTCTGTCTCCAATCTAGAGCAATAGTCCCTACACTTGCAATTTTGGGAGGTTGCAATTAGGTCTATTTGGGGGTAACGCCAAGTTGTGAATATTGCACATAGTATCTTGGGATTCATCTCCCACTCATGTTGGTTGGAAAAGTGCCATCTGAGGGTATGCACCACAGTGTTGTGAATGCCTGTTAAGTAGGCTGCTGCTGGGCTTATGTGATAACACACCAGTTCCAGAATTGGTCTGCTTCCACGCATAGGGAAGGTGACCTGGCACTGTCTTGGTGGTTGATGTAAAATGTACAAGTCATGTTGTCAATGAGAATGTGGACCGTTCTGTGATGTATTTCTGAGAGAAAATGGCAACAAGCATTGCGGACTGCTCGGAGTGCAAGGATGTTGATGTACAAAAGTGTTTCTTGATGAGATCATTTGCCATGTACAGTTGAGATTCTGAGGTGAGCTCCCCAACTGATGAGGGATGTGTTAGTTGTTAATGTGACCACATGGGGTTGGGAATCCCAGCTAGAAAGTTGCTAGGTACTGTCCACCATTGAAGGAACAGTCTTACAGTGGTGAAATAGTGATACATTGCAGTAGGGTGTGGTGGCTGGGGATATACACAGAGGTGAGCCATCTCTAAAAGCATCTGCATAAAGGCCAGACCAGACATAACTGCATTCCTTGAGCTTGAAGAAGTTCTTGTGTGATCAATTACCACAGAACTTCAGTATAAGGGTTAGCAAAATTATTTTCATTGTTAATGTAACACTGGATCCTGTAAGATGCTGAGCACCCCCTACTTCACTGAAGTTAACAGGAATGGGAGGTCTTCCCCACCTCCAAAAAGGTGCTGTGTAGAAGCCCACTAAGGAGGACAGGAGTTCACAGAGACATAAGGCTTGAGCCACAATCTAATGCCCCTTTAATTTTAAAAGGTGTTATCCTGGGGAGAAAGTTTAAATAAATTAAATTAAGCTCATAACTTACAAGTGAGCCTCCTGGTCCCATATGTCCTGTCTCTCCTGGAAATCCAGAATCTCCTCTTGAACCATTGCAGCCATCCAAGCCAGGTTTGCCCCTGGCCCCCTCAGTCCCAGGAAGCCCCTAGAAAGGGTTTAAGTGCATAGAAAGATACCTCATGGTTATTTAGGTTCAGATCTTGTCTAAACACAGCAGTGACACTGGTAACCCAGAACTGGGAAAGAGGATAAGCATCTAAGTCTTACTTCTATACTTACACTGAAAAGGCCTCCAACAGCAGATTTACAAGAATCTTTCTTATATCCACCAATAAGCAGAGAACTGGGCCTGTGATCTGAGCATAGAGGTTTTGCTCTGATACCTCTAGTATTCTGTCCTTTGATGGCATGCACAGTAACTATGCCAGGGTGAAGCAGAGAATTAGGCTGGATGCTGTTCGCACCAGAATCAATAATAAAAGTGTTTCTTCAATGGAACCAAAATCAAGCTCTCTGAGAGTAAATTCCTTTTGGAAATATTAAAAATAAGCATTTGGGGGAACATGAAAAGGTTTTGTTCCTTGTGAATGACATACACTAAGGCCATCTCAAACTAGCCATGCCCCTTTTTTACTGCTAGGGTGCAAATCAAGAAACGGGGCACATCTTGAGTCAAACATACTGTGAGCTTAGGAAAAACCACACACAAATTCCAAGATGGAGGAACTGACTTTTCAGCCCCCCTCCTGCCTCACCCACATGGATTGACCATTCACTATTACAGAAGACGGGGAGAGCAGGAGGCACCAGGTTTGCTGGGAGTTTTCCGTCAGAATAGTTTTCCAATTGAAAATTGCCTTGTGTGCATTATTAAAAATTTTCACATGTAAATTTCAGCTTTTTAAAAAAACAATAGGTTTTCCATTGTGAAAACTGAAATGACTGCTCGTCGGCTGCCTACCTGGAATTTTCTTGTCTGGCAGAAGAAACTTCCATGCAGGCAGCTGAGAAGTCAAAAAATCCCATTTTAGGTCTTCTGAAACATTTTTTTTTAAAAAGCCTTCCTGCGAAAAACTTTTGAGGACACTTGCTGTGAAAAACTTTTGAGGACACTTTTTTCCCCCAAACACAAATTTTTTAAGGAAAAAGGAATTTTTATTTAACAGAGAATTGTAGTAGTCACAAGCTCTGTATGCTAAATTTTGGTCTTGTGTACTCAAGTATTTTACTGATCCTCTAGCAACATTCCCAATTACATGGATAGATATGGAAGGCAAAAAAGAGCACAAATGGATCAAAGATCTCCTCCACAGGATCACTGCTTCCTGACTGACATGAACATTCAAAGTAACTATTAGGACTTTGCTTTCTCCTTCTGGGTCACAAAGGGGCCTCCCAGGATTTAGCTATAATAAAGGATCACTTTCAAAAATACTGGATTTAATAGAGCATCCTCTCCTGTCACCCTATTTATGTCCATACATGATATGTAGACATTTATATATATCGGTTTGTATAAAGCTATTTTTCTGTTCACTTTAATATTGAAGTGCCAGTTCTATAGTCCCTATTCTGGAAAACTCTCACCAGATTCAGTGGGGTTTTTATCTAAATAAGGACAGCTCTCAAAATGCTTCAACAGAAGAATAAATACTAATCTGGATTTCTTTTTGCTCCTTTAAGAATATGTTCAGAAACTGTGTGGTCTACCGCAGAGCCTTGAAGCCAGAAACTACTACTTTTTAATCCAGACATTTGGCATTTCTGTTCTTCATGGAACTGGGTAAGCCTGAGGTAACTTCTCTATCCCCAATTCCTCCTCTGTAAAATGGAATAATAACATTTACTTAACCTCAAATGGCCATTAAGGTCTATGTCTACACTACAGCGATCTGTCAACAGAAGTCACTGTTGGAAGAGATCTTCTGACAAAACTTCTGTCCACAAATCACTTCTACACACAACAACAGACAGAAAAAGCATTCTGCTCTGTCAGCAGAAAGTGGCCAGATGCTCTGGCTACTTTCTCAACAGAATGAGCCCTGGAACCCCAGCAGACAGGGTCACATGGACAGAAAGCCCTTCCAGGAGACCCAGCCCGCGCGCCCTTAAAGGGACCCCCGACCTGCGTTCCCTCCCCATGCAGAGGCTTGCCTACATCCTTGAGGAGCAGCAAAGCTACCACAGGGCTCCCACGTTTTCTGTGAGAGTTTCATCTTTCCAGACAGCCACGGTGGCAGAGGAGCCCCTGGGTTTGCACTGGATCCAGTCCCAGTTGCTCGACTGCTGATCACCCTGATCACAGCTGCCCTCTACCTCCTCCAGTGGGACACACATGCCACTGGACTCGTGGAGCACACCATCCATGCCCATACCCCTGGGTGACCAGGTGGGTCTGGAGATATACCACCAATGCAGACTGGTGGGACTAACTGGTCGTGGGGCAGTGATACAACCAACAGTGGCTCAGAACTTCTGCATGAGGAAAGACACCTTCATGGAGCTCTGCATCTGGTTCGCCCCCACTCTCCACAGACAGGACACCCGGATGTGGCCCATCATCCCCCTGGAGAAGAGGGTCACTGTCACCCTCTGGAAGCTTGCCATCCCAAACAGCTACTGCTCCATCAGGCACCAGTTTGGTGTGGGGAGATCCACTATCAGGGCTCTCCTCATGCAGGTAAGCATGCTCAGGCTGCAGGCCCTGCATGGCAGAAGGCAGCGGGAAGAGGGGAGGGGAGGGTCCTGCCCCAGGGGGACTCTCGGGAGCGGGGTCAGGGGTGCAAGGGAGAGTTGGGGGAGGGAAGCCCCATCCTTTGTAGACTATGCTTTCCCACTCCCACACAGACCTGCTGCTGGGTGGAGGCAGCCTCTCAGGGAGGGTGCCCAGAGAGCGCGGCGGAAGGGTGACTGGAGGGAACAAAGGAGCCCACCAGAGCCCAAGGACACCCCGTCACCCTCTCGTGTGTGTTCAGTCTCCACCCCATGCAGGTAGTGATGGCCATGAACTCCATTCTGCTCTGGAAGTTCATCTGCAACCCAGACCTGGACACAGTCATGGCTGGCTTCACCACCTGGGGTCCGTACCTGCTTTGGCACCATTGACAGGACCCACACCCCCATCCATGCCCTGGACCACAGTGTGACCCAGTACATCAACCACAACGGGTACTAGTCCTTCATACTGCAAGCCCTCGTCGACCACCAGGGCTGATTCCTGGATATGTACATCAGGTGGTCGGGCCGGGCACATGAGGCCTGCAAGTTGCACAACTCTGGCCTGTGCTGGAGGATGGAGGCAGGCACCTATGTCCCCCCGGGAGCTGGAGGTGGGGGATGTGCAAATGCCATTCTGCATCATGGGGGTTGCTGCCTAGCCCCCCATGCCCTGGCTCATGAGGCCCGACATTGGCCACCTGGAACCCACCCAGGACCTCTTCAATACCTGCCTCAGCTGGGCATGGAACCAGCTCAAATGTTCCTTCAGCCATCTGAAGGCACATGTGCCTCCTCACCCGGCTGTACATGGGGAAGCACAATGTCCCCCAAGTTGTGGCCACCTGCTGTGCCCTCCACAACCTTGTGGAGGGATAGTGGGCACTTCCTCTTGGGGTTGGAGGGACGATGCCAGCCCTGTCAATGAACAGCCAGGCATAGCTTCCAATCACCAAGCCTACAGGGATGGGCTGTGGATCTGGGAGGCCCTGAGGGACAACTTCTCCCTTGGCTCCTAATGACCCACCCCAGGGCACCCCCAGCAGGGGCTTCGGGCTCGCAGACCTGCTCCCCTCCCCATCATGACCCCTCCCTTTGCCCACTCACCCTACCCCATCCCCTCCCCAGTAACGAGGGACACGGTGAAAAAAAAAAGTGGAAAAACTTGTGCAAAATAAAAGTGGTTGAGGAAAACTATTTACAGAGTGAAAATTTGAACATATATAGTCAGTGAGGGCTTGGGACAGGAGGCGGGGGGCATCCAAACTTGGAGGGGCCTTGGGAGGTGGGGTGGAGAGCCATGACGCTGCAGAGGTGTGGGATCCCTCTCCCACTGCAGGATCCCTTCCCACCATGGGTTTGGGGTCCCCATTGGGGCTGAGATGGGGCAGGGAGCATGGGGAGGTGTGGATGGGGTGGGGGACGGCTGCAGCAGGGTCAGATTCAGTGGGGGGATGAGGGGAAGCCTAGGGCAGGGAGGGATGGCAGGATGTGGGGAGACGGGAGAGCCTGGAGGGACAGAGAAAGCTAGTAGGGTAGTGGGGACAGGGAGGTCTGGCCACCATGCCAGGTCCAGAACTGCTGGGGGGATGTCTGCCAGGGCAGGGCAGGGCAGTGGGGCCAAGGAGGGTGTGGGGGAAGTGAGGACAGCAGGCACAGGTGGCTGAGCCAGCTGGCCCTGCCAGACACTGGTGATGGCATCTAGGTGGGACATCAATTGGTCTCATGTCCATATCTACCACGCCTGGTCCTCCTGCCGCCACCACTCCAGGAGGTCTGTCTGCTAGCAAAGTGCGGCTGTGTATGCCCCCAGGGAACCATCCTCAGCCTGGAGACAGCCCCTCTGGCCACAGTCCCACTCTAGTGGTGGTGGGGTGCCAGCCCTCTTGTACACTGGTCCTGGGCTGGCTAGCCCTGGCAGTGTGGTGGGGCTAGCCCAGCCCTCGAACAGTGCAGCTGTAAGAAGAAAGGGAGAGACGGTGAGTCCTTTGCACAGTACAACTCCCAAGGCCCTGTCCCCCACCCACCGTCAGCAGCAGCCCCCCACCCCGGGCCATAGGATGGGGCTATCCCAGGAGCACATGCCTGTGCTCCCTGAATGGTGGTCCCTGTTGCACATGGTGGTCCCTGTTGCACAGGGGACCTAGTGGTGTCTGAAGGATTGGACTGAATGCTATATCCCCCTGTCCGGCCACAGAGGGGTCCCCACATGGCGGGCGAGCTGGGTGCAGTCTGGCCGTCCCCGTGGCCCCCACACACACATGCAGCCCAAGGCACTGTCCATGGGGGACAAGTGCTGACTGTTGCCTGCAGGCACGCCTGTGTGCAAGGGGCACACTCCTTCGTGGTAGCAACGAAGGGTCCTGTGGCACCTTATAGACTAACAGAAAAGTTTAGAGCATGAGCTTTCGTGAGTTAACTCACTTCTTCAGATGCTGGTCCTGGAAATCTGCAGGGCCAGGTATAAATAGGCCAGAGCAAGGCTGGGGATAACAAGGTTAGCTCAGTCAGGAAGGCTGAGTTGTATTGTCATCAGTAGATCTGGAGGTGTGAACTCCAAGAGAGGGGAAGCTGCTTTTGTATTTAGCCAGCCATTCACAGTCTTTGTTTAATCCTGAGCTGAGGGTATTGAATTTGCAGATGAATTGTAGCTCAGCAATTTCTCTTTGGAGTCTGGTCTTGAAATTTCTTTGCTGCAGGATAGCTGCTTTTAAATCTGCTACTGTGTGTCCTGGGAGATTGAAGTGCTCTCCTATGGGTTTTTGTATATTGCCATTTCTGATGTCTGATTTGTGTGCATTTATTCTTTTATTTTATTCTTTTACGTAGAGACTGTCCAGTTTGTCCGATGTATATGGCAGAGGGGCATTGCTGGCACATGATGGCATAAATTACATTGGTAGATGTGCAGCTGAATGAACCCACGATGGTGTGGCTGATCTGGTTAGGTCCTGTAATGATGTTGCTGGTGTGTATATGTGGGCAGAGCTGGCAACGAGGTTTGTTGCATAGATGGGTCCCGGAGATAGAGTGACTGTGGTGCGGTGTATAGTTGCTTGTTAGGATTTGTTTTAGGTTGGCAGGTTGTCTGTGAGCAATGATACGCCTGCCTCCCAAGGCCTGTGAAAGTGTGGGATCATTGTCCAGGATGGGTTGTAGATCCTTCGTGGTGTGTCTGGGGTTGGGCCATTGTCCTTGTCACTGACCTGCTCCAAGCAATGGCAGGGGAAGGTGTGCTCCCCCAACAGGGTTCTGGGGCTCATGCAGCCCTCCTCATGGGGCTTGCAGCAGGCTGGCACCCATTCCCAGGGGCTGCCGGTTGCACATGCTGGACCCATGGCGTGGGGTCCTGCCTGAGCCAGCCTGGTGAGGGTCGTGGCACATCCCATCTGCACTCTCCCCCTACCCATACTCCCAGGGTGTGAGACCCATGGAATACTCACCAGACAGTTCCCCAAAGAGGTCTGGAGATGCCCTGGATGTTGCCTTGCTTGAGGGTTCCGAGTCCAGGGCGATTACTGGGGTCCCCTGGCTGGACTCATGACCAATTCTGGCTCCACCTGGGGCTCCAGTGGGGTTCCCAGAGGCTCTGGCGCCGGCTCCAGCTGCAGTGGAGGGGCATCCTCAGCTGTGTCTCTGGCTGCTGTGCATGAAGGCACTATCCTTGCTCCCCAGGAACTAGTGCAGTTGTGAGTAGTTAGGGCAGGTGGATGTCCCTGCCCTTGCCCTGCAGCATGCATCCAGGGCCCGCATGTACCACCCCTGCTGCAGCTCCATGACCTTTGACTGCACCTGCTCCAGGGGGTGGGTGGGGTGCCTGAGGTTGGCCAGGGCCGTGGCGAGGTCAGCATACCCTGGGGCGTTGTGCCCTTTGGCACTGGGGTCTAAAAGAATGCCTCCTCAGCCCACAGGCTGAGCAAGTCCTCCAGCCCTGAGCTAGTACAGGATGGGGCTCTCTGTTTTGTGTCCCAGGGTGCGTCCTGGGACCCCCTCACTCTGTTCCCCCAAGGGCCCAGGGGGATCTCAGGGTGCCTGGCTTTCAGTCATGGGTCCTCGTCAGTGGGTCTGAGGTGTGCTGGACAACTAGTCAGCATGCTGCTGCTCACACACTGTCAGCTTCCTGCCATGCAGGGGAGGGCTCCCTGGGCTCCCTGCAGCTTTACGAGCAGCCGGAGGCAAAGAGCATAGAGCTGTGATTGCTGTGACCAGGGCGTCCTCCCCGGCCAGTTGGCCAACCGCATGGAGGACTGTTCTGCTGACAGAAGTCCCTCTTGGAGCATCTAGAATCTGTCAACAAAAGCATTCTGTTTCGTGGCAGAGAGGCAGAAGGCTGTCAATGAACGTGCCAAGTTTTGTTGACATATTGTTGACAAAACACATTTTGTGTTTGGATGTTCCATGTGTTTTGTCGACAAAACTTACTAGTATAGACGTAGCCAAGGGGTGTAAATAGCTTGTCTGCATTGTCTTTTGGAAAACATGTTAAATGTAAACTACAATCAATATTAAATGTAATAATGATTTACCTTGTTTTTCACATATGTACAAACCATGCAGTTCTGCAGGTGATAAAGTAACAAAGGATCTAAAACTAACTGTCTGATTAGTAAGGTAATCTGTTTAAAATGGTTCTTGTGGGTTCAGGTGAACTGTAACCTTTATGCACAATATTGTCAGTGTACTTACTTGCACACCATCTAAACCAGGAAATCCTGGGACTCCTGTTGGCCCCTAAAAAGACAATCACTTTTTCAATGTTGTTCTTTGAGAACAATTAAAAACTGAGCACAATATGACAATGTGATATTGTAAAATTGTTAAAAATATCCAGAAATAAAGACACATTTGAATCATGAATTTAACCCACGTCACTGCAGGATAAATGGCTCAATAAGATATCTGCAGTGCTGTTGTAGCTGTGTTGGTCCCGGGATATTATAGAGACAAACTGGGTGAAGTAATATCATTTACTGGACCAACTTTCACTGGTGAGAGAGAGAGAGAGAAGCTTTTGAGATTACACAGAGCTCATCTTCAGGTCTGGGCAGGGTAGTGTGGCACAGCTAAGTGCAAGGTAAAACAGCTTGTTTAGCACAGTGATGGCCAAAAGGAATGTACACATCGCCACACGACCCCCTCCAGCAAGGCAGCCTCTCCACCGCCCCCATGTAGACGAATAGTGACTCACTGGAGCCACACTGTGCACAAGCCACCCCCCAGCTGAAACTAAGCCGCACCACACAAGCCCCGCCTGTGGCTGGGAGAATTTCTTCCATTGACCTTCCTTACACTTTGTGTCTCATGAATGGCACAGGGGTCAACTGCGACCCCCAAGAGGTTGATTTTGCACACCCCTATTAGACACATGAAATCAGTGAGCAGGTTGATCTTTCAGGCTAGCGTAGATGTAGCCTCTGACTTCCTTTCTCAGATCAGAAGATGAGCTCTCTGTAGTTGGAAAGCTTATCTCTGGCCGTGTCTACACTAGCTCCAAACTTCGAAATGGCCACGCAAATGGCCATTTCGAAGTTTACCAATGAAGCGCTGAAATGCATATTCAGCGCTTCATTAGCATGCGGGCAGCCGCGGCGCTTCGAAATTGATGCGGCTCGCCACCGCGTGGCTCATCCCGACGGGGCTCCTTTTCGAAAGGAGCCCGCCTACTTCGAAGTCCCCTTATTCCCATCGGAATAAGTGGACTTTGAAGTAGGCGGGCTCCTTTCGAAAAGGAGCCCCGTCGGGATGAGCCGCGTCAATTTCTAAGCGCTGCGGCCGCCCGCATGCTAATGAAGCGCTGAATATGCATTTCAGCGCTTCATTAGTAAACTTCAAAATGGCCATTTGCATGCCTCTCTCACCAACAGAAGTGATGGATGTTGTGGGACAACATTCAATCCTTAGGAAAAATTTAATCCATTAAAGCATATGGGATTACACAAAAGAGTAATTTCACCATAATGGCCATGTCTACACTAGCCCAAAACTTTGAAATGGCCTTGCAAATGGCCATTTCGAAGTTTATTAATGAAGCGCTGAAATGCATATTCAGCGCCTCATTAGAATGCGGGCAGCCATGGCCTTCGAAATTGCCGTGGCTCATCCAGACAGGGCTCCTTTTTGAAAGGACCCCAGCAACTTCAAAATCCCCTTATTCCTTTCTCCTTTTTGAAAAGGAGCCCTGTCCGGATGAGCCATGCAGCGGCAAGCTGTGGCAATTTCGAAGGCCGTGGCTGCCCACATTCTAATGAGGCGCTGAATATGTATTTCAGCGCTTTATTAGTGAACTTCATTTGCATGGCCATTTGCATGGCCATTTCAAAGTTTGGGGCTAGTGTAAACGTAGCCAATATGTAACATAATAGTATGTCCTATATTGCAGACTGGCTTCTGCTCCCACTGATATCAATGGTAGGATCAGGCCCTATATTTCAGAAGAGTTGTACACAGGAAGCTAAATGTTGACCTCATTTACACTGGAATCAATTGAATTAGGCCAGGGAAAGCCACGGTAAAGATTGCAGAACTGGTAAAACCAAAGTCTGAATTGTAACAAACAAAAGTGGCAAAGTTATACCTAATCATCATCATCATCAACAACCATAGGCTCAGCGCCTGTTGGTATCTGATGCCTCTCTCACTGTCTCCTTCCGTCTTTCCCTATCCAGTGCAGAGTGGCTTAGTTTCAGTAGACTAGCTCTGCACCAACCTATTATATCATCTACCCATTCTCTGTGGGGTCTGCCTCTCCTATTTGAACTGTCCATTGTGCCGGGGTCTTGATTTTTCGTTCGTTGTTCGTTCTACAAATACACCCAAATAGCTGTAACTTTCATTGTGTAACCTTCTGCAATAGGTTCTCTTTCAGCTATATCTTCCTATATAATTCCTCGTTGGTTACCACCTGCATCCCTCCTCTTCTCAGGATCTTTCTATAACAACTCCTCTTGAACGCCAATATCCTTCTCTTTGAATCTTTCATTACCACCCACGTCTCACATCTGTACACCATGCTGCTGAATACACACATTTTTGAGATGCTCAGCTTCGTTCCTAAGCTAATTGCTTTGCTTTTCCAGATTTTATCCATTGCCTTCAAACTCACTCTTGCTTTCGCTATTCTAGTTTCCTTCTTACAGTCTAGATCATATGTTATGTTGCTCCCCAGATATGTGAAGTTCTCTACATTCTCTAGTTCAATTCCATCTACACTGATCTTCTTTCCTATTTTCTTATCTCCAAATACCATTGTTTTTGTTTTATCAATGTTCATAATCAGTCCATACCACTTCCCTTCCTCATTTAGTACCTGCACCATTTTCGCAAGCTTCTCCTCATATTCCTCAGTGATAACTATATCATCTGTGAGCCTCAAGTTGTTAATTCTTTTCCCATGCACAGATATCCCTTCTAACCCTTCCTTGATCTTGTTCATCGCTCTCTCTAGATGCATGATGAAAATATTCGGTGATATCGAATTTTGTCTCGTACCTCTACTTGTTCTAAACCAACTTCCCAACACCCCTCACATTCTCTCCATGCCTCCACATTGTTACTGATATTCTTCAACAACTGTACCAGTCTGCTATCCACTCTGTACAACTCCAACACCGCCCATCACTTTTTGATCTATGC
Source organism: Carettochelys insculpta (assembly GCF_033958435.1). Classification (NCBI taxonomy): domain Eukaryota; kingdom Metazoa; phylum Chordata; order Testudines; family Carettochelyidae; genus Carettochelys; species Carettochelys insculpta. The sequence goes on from NC_134146.1 coordinate 19,591,901, forward strand.
TGTCAAATGCCTTCTGAAAATCAATGAAGAAAGTGTATATGTTCCTTTTTTCATTCCTATTAATATTTCTAATCATCTTATACATCTCCCTCCTCTTACATTTACTGTAATACCTGTCCATGGCTATGTCTACATTAGCCCCAAACTTCGAAATGGCCATGTAAATGGCCATTTCAAAGTTTACTAATGAAGCACTGAAATACATATTCAGCACCTCATTAGCATGCGGGCGGCCACGGCACTTCGAAATTGACGTGTCTCGCAGCCGCGCGGCTCATCCCGACAGGGCTCCTTTTCAAAAGGACCCCGCCTACTTCGAAGTCCCCTTATTCCCATCTGCTCATAGGAATAAGGGGACTTTGAAGTAGGCGGGGTCCTTTCGAAAAGGAGCCCTGTTGGGACGAGCCGCGCAGAGGCGAGGTGCATCAATTTCGAAGTGCCACGGCTGCCCACATGCTAATGAAGCACTGAATATGTATTTCAGCGCTTCATTAGTAAACTTCGAAATCGCGATCTGCGTGGCCATTTCGAAGTTTGGGGCTAGTGTAGACACGGCCCATATCTTAACACTGCTCCTCTGACCATTTTGCCTTGTCCTTTCTGGTCACTTTCCTTATCTCATTGCATTTCACCCTATATTGCTGTTCCGCCCTCTCAGAAACATCCCTTGTGATCTTCAGTACTCTCTTCTCTTGGACTAACTTCAGTGTCTCCTGTGTAATCCACTTCTCATTGATCTTCTCTTCTTCTGGAACAGTCTGCTCAATTGTCTCTTCTATCACTGGGGCTAACCTTTCGACTCTCTTATCTAGGTCTTTCTCTGTGGCCACATTCCTAATCTTCTCTTCAAGTGTTCTGTATGCACTCCCTATTTCTTCCTCACCTAGCCTCACCACATCTCTTCTCTTCTCAAACTGGGTCGTACACTTTCTCTTGAGTTTTATCTTGATGTTTGCGATCACTAGATTGTGGTCTGAGTCTATATCCACTCCTCAGAAAGTTCGGCACTGCTGTACTGATGTCACCCATCTTCTTCTTATCAAAATCATATCTATCATATTCTTGGACTTACTGTCATTCAGTCGCCATGTCCACTTCCTTCAGTCCTTTTGTTGGAATCTTGTGTTGCAGATCACTATCTCATGCGCCGTAGCAAACTCTAGTAGTTTCTCACATCGTTCATTTCTTTCTCCATACTCAAACCTTCCCATGACTCTCTCCCAACCTTCGTTATCTGTTCCGACCTTCGCATTCCAATCTCCTCCAATGATCAACACATCTCTCTTCGGAATCTCCTCCAGCGTCTTTGTCAAGTCTTTATAGAACAGCTCAATCTTTTCCTCTGTACTGTCTGACGTGGGTGCATACACCTGAATGACTGAGATGTTGAATGTTTTGCTTTGAATCTCACTTGCACTCACTGGTTTGTATCCTAATAATGCTCCTCTAGCTCTTTTGCTAAGACGGAATCTGACACCTGCCTCATGCTTTGTTTCACTCCCTGACCAAATATCTTTGCAACCATACATCTCTCCTGATACTGTCCACCGCACCTCCACCAGTCCAAGTATATCACATTGGTATCTCTCCATCTCCTTCCGAAGCAGCTACAATTTTCCCACAGTGTTTGGATGTTCCGTGTTCCAATTGATAGCATGTGTGCTAGGTGTAATTTTCTTTCGGTAGCCAACTTATCAACCCACCCCCGATTGCTCGATTGGTGTCGTGGACCTTGTTTATCCAGGTGACGTCCAAGCTGGCATCTTTCATCATTTAGTCGTACTGGTATCAGATTTCACTCATACTGTTGTTTCATGGTCAGCGCATCATCGCTCATTTGACCAACTCTCCTCCTTTATCCAGGCTTGGGACTGGAATGGAACCCCCAGAGGCTTCATGGTAGAGTTTTATGCCTAATGCCCAGTATTATTTTAAAATTCTACCCTTTCCCATGATGCTCCAGTGAGCGAGTTCAGCATATCAAATGGAGACTTAGTTCCATGAATTTTAACTTTTTTTTTCTGATAACTTGGATTTAGGAATGTGAAGCCAAATGATGCAGTGCTTTCTCAGCCAGTTCTATGACCAATTTCTGTGAAGTTTTTCATGAATAAGATGATGATATGCTCAGTTAATATTAACATTCAGTAAAGGCTTTTATTTTTCTCATTTTGTATCATTTTGTAATATTTGTCATTACATTTTATATACAGGGAAAAAAGATTTTCCCCTGGTATTTCCTACCTTATCACCTCTTTCTCCAGCTGGCCCAGGAAGACCATTTTCACCTCTCTGTCCTTTTTCTCCTTGCAAACCAGTGGGCCCTGTAAGTCCCAAAGGCCCTATTGGACCTTCAGCCCCTGAGTGACCCGGCTGTCCCTGTAACAGAAGAAGTGATTCAGAGGTAGCTCTGTGCACAAATATCATTAACCTCTCTCTGTCTGCAAGTGATAGTATGGAGAAGACTGTGAGTAAAATAAAGTTTGAAATATGTATAAACTAGATGTATGATATACTATCCATATTCCAGAGAATGACTGAAAAATATTTTGATAGTGACTCTAATTTCATGTCATTGAGGTTGCTCCCTATTGATACTGCAGTACAGTAATGCACTTCTAGAATGTTTGTTCTCTGAATAAAATGCAAAAGGTGCTAAAGATTCACAGGGTTTAGGCTCCTACATTGTAGTTGGGTGTCTCTCCTGTTTACTGCTCAGACATTCCAATAGAGGTGGGGTTGTTTCAATTTTATTGATTTTACAGTCTGAGTAGCAAGTTCCACTGGGATTAGGGTAATTTTAGATACTCCTTTTGGTACCATGGTAGTCTGTCTAATACACATATTTGGAAAATCAAGTATTATTCCCAAACATTTAACAGTTTCTGCTCCAGTTAAATTTCTCTCACAGAAACAGCACACTTCTCCAGAATGGTATATGCACCAAGCAAACATGATCACAACAGGATCATTCAATTAATGAATTAACATATTTACTTTAGCAACTCTTGTTACAGCTTTTTCCTCTGACTTGTAAGATTTAATGCTAATCATACATACCTGCAGCTGCGCTGCTGCTTCTCTTTCTCTCCTGTTTTAAAATCTCAGGCAGAATACACTCATTCGCTTGACTCACTCTGCCTCTCGCCATTCCGTGATCTCTCCAACCCCGGCTGAGAGAGCCATTGGGAGAGAGTATCCTAATCCCTCCATTCTCCACTGTACCAAGTGAGTTTTTAAACTCATGCACAGGGTTCCCTCCTGTTGTTTAAATGCAGTTTTCAGTTTTTCAATCCATTCATTCCAAGGCCAAGATTTACTCTCAACTTACATTCATTCATTCCTTTACTCCAGGGGCAATATCGATTTTCAATAAATGTATTAATAAATTTTTAGTATCAATGTTTTTGTATCAATTTCTTTTGCATTAATTTCCCCTGCTGGTAACCTAAGGTACGTTTGAATCTTGCCTGCCAGCTTGACCAGAGGTTTTCCTGGCAGCTTTGCTATTCCTCTAAGAGTAGAGATGGCACTAGATAATTTAAAATGCTTTTGAGTTACACATTTAACCATTTGAGCTGCATTATCATCAAAACTTAGGGTTTGGTTGCTTAATGTTTCCAATAAAGTCTGTGTAACTCTGGTTCCTGGGCAATTGTAATTTCTAGTGTCTTTAGTAGTTGGGCACATTTATGCAACCATGCCAAAACTCATTAAAAATCATGTAGTGATCACCAATGTAGTTGGGCATCTCTACTGGAACGGTGCTCAAACATTCAATCCGCTCCCTTTGATGTTAATCACTTTGGCCCTGTGCATGTACTCTCTGTGGACAGCAGTGTAGACTCCAGGTTAGCCAACACTGCAAACCTCAGAGAGCCCCCAAGAACCACAAATCAAGTGAGGTACGAAGGCACTGGAGCCAGGTTTATTGTCATTGATGTATGGACTCCAGCACCCTCATGAGTCTCCAATGTGACTCAACAGTTTACATTGGTACATGCATACGTTGTGACAATGGACGCGACTCAGTTGATGGCAAGGGGGCTCCGTCATCCCCTAGGTTGCTCGACACAGCTCCTGTTACACACACTTTTATACACAGGTATAAACAAGTTACGTATCCAGGTACAACTCCCTCATTGTAATACACTGACACCCCTTAATGTAACTAGATCTACCCATTAACTTGGGGGATAATGGTGGTACCATCAAAACAAAACTATCCATCATGCTGTCGTTATGACCTGTTCCTGAACTTGGGTTGGAACGTACCTGATGATAACCTGTTATCTATGGGGAGGGTATGGGGAGTGCATAGTACTTGTTTATGTGTATCACTAAGTGCCTACCTTTGAGCGCTTTTAGGTGTTTTTATCTGCTTTTAAGCCCTGTGACTTATCAGCTCTGTCTCCTGCTGCATTCCTGTGGGCAGAATCTACCTAGCAGTTTTGCTTTAACCTACTGTTGTTCAGGCTTGAGGCCTTTAGCTTTGCTGTATGTTAATAAAGCATTGACTGTTGTTCTAGGTGTTTAGCCTTATACCAAGCCTCTCATTACTACATACATCACTTGGAAAATGTTAAAAATTTTACCTGTCAATCTGAATAATTTTATAATGATTAATTTTAAAAAACCCAGATTCCAACTGGGCACCTTTTAAATAGAATTTTTTTTTAATCTTATTTTAAAACCATTCATCTCTTTACCTCACCTGCTGGAAGGGTGAAGAAGAGAATGGAAGAGAAACTAGCTATTTGGTGAACCAGTGAAATAGCAACACAAAAAATGCTTCCAAGCACAAAAAGTAAATAAACCAGAAAAAAAAAGTGGAGCTCTCTTTTTTTCACAAAGTCCTTTCCTCCATAGTTATTCTATGTGTTATTAACAAATTCAACATGGTTAGAAGAAAAAGTGATTGTTCTGCTGATAGTCCTGCTTTAAATTAAAACCAAACAAACAAGCAGCCATGTAGCACCCTAAAGACTAACAAAATAATTTATTAGGTGATGAGCTTTCATAGGTCAGTTTTTATTCAATTGGTTTTGGATCCCTGTGTTATACAACTGTCAGTGCTCTACTGCGTATCTCCAGATCTGAAGAAGTGGGTCTGTCCCACGAAATTATTTTAAATTATTTTGTTAGTCTTTAAGGTGCTACATGACTGTTTGTTTGTTTTGTTCGAATACAGACTAACTCGGCTACATTTCTGTTACTACTCCTTAAATTAACGTTCTCTTTGTTGTTCTGGGGTTTGTTTAGACATTCATAATAGTAACTTCATAATTAAGACTTAAATATGCTCTGTTGTAAGTTATTTGTTTTAATCTCTTCTTACTGTTCTTTTTTTTTCTGATAGGCCTGATACTTAGCCAGCATCACAAGAGCTGACATTAAATGAGAGAAGCTATGTTAATTTTCCTACACTTTCTACCATGTATCTAAATGCTTTATTTCTTTGCTCTTTATTACTGTCACTACTTCATTATACTTGTTTTTCTCCAAAACGCAGTCTCCTACTTTTAAAGATTGCTTTTTTCCCCCTGACTTAGCCTATCTACTATCTTCCAAGTGTAGAATTGAGCCCAGTTCTTCTAAGGGAAAGCATCCAGCTCAAAGCTGACCACTTGAGGGCAGCAAAGAATTATGGAATGCAATGACAAATTACAGAAGCAGCCAGTATATTCATTTCATTTCAATGACTGAAGAGCAGTAAAATGTCAGAAATTGACAAGGGATGTAGACAGATGTTTGTTGGCTTCAGTAGTAAAACTACGTTTCAACACTTACTGTTTTCTTGAGAAGTGTGATCTCTTTGTTTATCTAGATGACACATATGCAATAAATACTCACATTCTGCTTTGGACCTCCTCTTAGATTCAGAGATTGTTCTTTATCCTTATCTCGATTTTCACAGCATCCATATGCTAGAAGTACACACTACCATGTTTGGCATGTTCCCTACACTTGCAGAGGCACCCTGATCTACCCCCGGCTATGCTTTCTGAAGACTGGAACACTCCCTGTTGGATGATTTCCTAAAACATCCAAGTAATATAATGATTACACCATTTAGCTATATCAGCAAATGTGTGGACAAAGTCAGCTAATTAGATTAACTATGAATGTTTATATTAGGGTGGGAAATAGAACAGCTCTTTAAAATATCAACCAAAGTCACAGGAACTCTCCTCTGGTTGATTGTTTTCTGACCTCTGGACAATCAAACATTTCACATTGTAAGAAATGTTTTACCGTAACTTTTCCTTACGATGCATTCCTGAGAGTTCATCTAGATCATGGGTGTCCAACCTTTCGGCTTGCCTGGGCTGCACTGAGTGAAGATAGTCTTGGGCCACGTACAAAATATATAATATAGTTAATGTATATAAATCACATAATAATGTTAAAAGTTTACGATCTTGTGGGGCCGCATTACTAGCTGTCCAGGGCCGTATGTGGCCCGCGGGCTGCAGGTTGGACACGCCTGATCTAGATCAAATATTTACTTTCTAGATGTTGGCATCTTCCAGTATTGTGCTTCAGAGCTGCAATGTTGAGATGAGGATACCACTGTGAATGGTGCAATAAGGAAGACCCCCCTCTCCCTCATCTTGTACACAGAAGTCCCATTGATTTCAGTGGCACAAGATCAGTCTGTTAGTCTGGGCAAAGGATGAACCTTATGTACAAGAAAAACAACTGAGCCAAGCTGCCAGGGTCTGGTTTAAGGGTTCCTGGAATAGATCAGTTATTCAAATCCATGTGGCCCTTGAGAAACCTTTGAAATAAGCTATGAATTTGGAGCTGAACCAGCACCCATTTGCTTCTTTGAGGGGAGCCCCACACTGCTGGAAGAATGATTTGAGGACACATTAGGGGACCCCCTAGGCAAAACCCTCCATCTGGATGGACCTGGCCTGTGGAAAATCTGCAGGAGAGGATGACTGGCTGTCAGCAAGTTAAATTGCCGATTCTTTTCCTTTTTTATTTTGTCTGTACACAACTAAATGCATTTATTTCTCCTCTTTTTAGGGAAAAAAAGTTATAGTCTATTTGGTTTCTAATAACATTTTATTTTAGTTTTCAAAGTTTAAGCATTGATTTAGCTGCCACAAAACAGAGCAATACCCCAAATTTATCTGATTTAATTCTTTCCTGTAAGGTTTATTAAGAAGAAATTCTAGTCTAGGTTCATCCTATTTTTTGTGGCTCATCTTGATTCAGTTTCAAAATTCACCCTGTTGTCAGTTCTGAAGAATGTGCTTGATCTGGTGATTCTGTCTCTTTTCTGTTTGGCTTTATGAGAAGCAATCCCATTCCAGGTATATCCCATTTTCCTGGCACAAACAAATCTTCACCTTGCTCTAAGTTATAAGGCAGCTATATACAGAATGTAGTGGCTCTAGCTCTTACCATGTAGGAGGAGTTCCTGATGAAAGAGAAAAACTCTCTAATGGTTTGGATAAAATAAACAATTATTTGAAACATCATTTAAAAACCAATCTTTGTCAAAGAACTATAGGAGAAGATTCTTTGAACATGTCTGCTTAGCTACAAATTGTACTAATTACTTCTCAAGAACTTGTTCCAAAGTTCCATAAAAAACCCCTGAAACTTTTAGGGATGGACTCATCACTAGTAGAAAGATTTCTATAGATATTCAGTAATACTGCTGTTTCTAAGTTCAATATAGAATACACTGTAAACTATAGAATTTTAAAAAGAAAATTTAATCCATATTTGAGTACATATTTTCTTATAACATATTGCATAAATTCATATTGTGCAGCATCATTTCAAATCTTCCTCCTCTCCCAACCTACATTCCTGCTTATTTCTGGAAGTATGTCGCTGCATACAGTAAACCAACTAATCTTTTATTATGTTTTTGTCTTTAAACTGACACTGTGTTTGATACCTGTTTACATTTTTGTGGAAACTGTTCATCATAAAGTAACAAAAACATGTACCTTATTTTTGAAATTTGCTCTCCCCAGAAGACAAAACATCAAGCTGTATTTACATTTCATTTGGAATTTGTTGGCTATATGGTCTATTATGTTTCCTCAGCCCTTTTGCTGGGAAGCATAAACAAAAGATGAACATTGAATTATCTCAGAGTGGTACAGAATGTAACCATCTCCAAAACTAACCAAAATATTCACATCAGAAATGAAGACCTTATCAAATATGTCTTCTATCTATTCCAGTTTAGTTATGAGCAATGCAACAGAGCTCAATTATTTATCACACTGTTTTCCATCTTCGGTTATTGCATCTCACACAGACTATCTAGTAAAGACAATTTTCAATTTCAAAAAATAAGTTAACCAATATTAAATATATTAACTTTTCACAGGAGTTCAGAGGATCACTCAACCCACAAAGACACCAGGCTTTTTTCAACTTCTGTTTTGTTCTCACACCCATCATACATATTGACAAAACAGTAGGTCAGACGCACCACTGATATAAGCAGGCACAACTCCTTTGTAGCCACTAAAATCACTGTCTAAAACTAAGATGAGTTTTGGGTTAGTTTATGTTTGCTAAGACGAAACTGAACCAAAAGTCAGGTTCAGGGGTGCCAAATTGATTAACTTACTTCAGATTGTTAAAAATAATCATACTTTACTAACAGGAAAGAGTTCTTTGACACAGCTAAATGAAATGGTAACTAATGCATCCAAAGTCTGAAGGTGGGTCCTGGACTGATAATGTCCATTTGCATGTTTTTTGTAATCTATGGAGGTGATATAACCAATCACAATTTAGGGTCCAATTTCAAATAGGAATTTCAGAGAATTCACTACACTTTGTTTGCACATCTCAGCGCTCACTTTACATCCCTAAGGGATATGTCCTGAAAGGAGACAAAAAATCTTTACTTTGGAGGAAATTACTGTCTGGTTATTTACTAAAAATATTTAGGTTTCATTATGACCTTTTTGTCTTTGTATGACCCTCTTCTGCTTATAATATTTTGATGTATTTAATGGTTTCTCAGTTTGATAGTCTGGTTATAATTCAATACTTCATTATTTCTAATGCCGCTGACCAGCTACTATTGCTATAAAAATAAGGTAAAGTACTTAAGGCCCATGCCTTATCTTTGTTAAAATATGCAAGAGAAGAACAGATGGCCTAGAAAATTCTGCATGGTTTATTTTGTGTAATGCTCTTTCAATTCCGCCCTTGAAGAGAGGGAACTGGGGGATGGCAGAGAGTGCAGATATTGATGACTCTAAACTTTGTGGATCCTGGGATTTACATTGGCTTCTCTCTAGTTCCAGTTTGGCTCCTCTGAAGGTATATGAATTTCTTATTTGTGCTTACTCCCTCATAATCATATCAATTTGCAAACCCCTAGTATAAGGAGCTTGCAAATACTTTGCTGCAGTGCATGCCATGAAGTTAATGTGATCTCCCTGTATAAGATAACCTGTTTCCCAAAGCCCCAGTTTCACCTTTTCTAAATGCTGGTGGGGCTCAGAATCCTAGGTAGGAAGGTAACAAACCAATTGCTGATGTTTGTTTACAAATCATAAATAGGTCTGAAATTAGAGAGAGAAAGTTCACGTGTAAGATAAAGCCTGTGTTTATGTAATGTTATCTGCATTAAACAGCATGGTATAGTTTGCAAGAAAAAAAGGGGTTTCAAAGAAAGCAGTCAGTCATTAAAATGTTAGGTTTTTAGCCTGTTCTCATTAAATGGTTAGTTTGTAATCTAGTACAATCTGAAGCAAATGTTAAAATTTAACTTTGTAGAATTAGGAGGGGTAGAATTTAGAGAATATGAAGAAATAATTTTCCTGTGTTCATTACTGAGTTACTAGCTGACTGGTCTGAAAAACATAAATGCTTGATCAAAGGCCATGGAAAGATTTTCACTGACTTCAAATGTGCTTTGGATGAGGCCCATATGTAGTAAATTATTCCTGTAGTTACATGAATTTTGTCACAGAACATTAGCAGGCTTTTGCGGTCCACTATTAAGAGCTAATGATTCAAGGACAGATTGTCCTTAACTGGACTTTGAAGACATCTCCAGATTATTAGTGCCAATTGAAAAGGCCCTGGCTCCTGATTGTTGCACTACCAGTTTTTAAACACAAGGTATCTGTAAGTAGGCTTCTCTGTTTATCTATTTTTAATTTTTGGTCTGTTCTTAAAATAGAAATAACAGATTGTATTCAGTACCTTTGGAAATAGTTCGGAGTGGTTCCTCAATCAGGTAATTGGCTACTGTCTCTTGACCAATAAATCCCTCCATAACACTGACCTAATGAAGTTTCCCATCACTTTTAAGGGAAAAAAAGCCCGAGCTTTTCATTCATGTCCTCCAGTTAAAAAGGCATTAATTTCATCCAATCGGCATGGGCAAGAATACTCCCTATCAGACTGTCTTTACCCAAGCTCCAAGAGTAGCTCTGAGTAGGCGCTCTGTGTTAATGTGTCATGCAAGGGAAATGTTTCCAAAGTATTTTTAAGTAGAATTGGCTCGACATGCTTCATTTGTGCAGATAATCCTCTCCTCCAGTTCTAAGGCTTGAAGTGACTGCTTCTTCCATGTCCTTTGCTGATACCCAGTTGCTTGTGTATGTGCTAGAACTAAGGGTAGCTTCCCTCCTTTCACAGGTCAAGTTGGAAACAGAGAAAAACAACATACTAAGAGCTTTAAAGACTAACAAAACAATGTGTTAGGTGTGGGGGGGGTGCCCTCCCCCACTCAACCTGGAAGGGGAGGAACCCTTCCAGGAGCCATTTTGTATGGAGCCTGGCCCCTCCCAGTCACCTGATCAGAACTCACACTTTTCAAATGCTAGAGGACATTGATTTTTGCTGATGTCTTCCTCCTCTTACACCAACATGAAAGCATGAAATAAAAGGTCACAACACTAGACAAAACTGTCTCATTGACTAGAGTGAGCATTAACAGGGGAAAGACCAAGACAATGAGGATCAACCATTCCAAAACCACCACCATCACACTAGGAGGGGATGACCTGGAAGATTTGGAGCAGTTTACCTATTTGGAGAGTATTATGGGCATAGACAGAGGAACAGATAAGGATATCAATGCCAGGATAGAGAAAACAACAGCTGCATTCAAGACTCTTCATCCCATAGGGAGTTCACAAATAATATCTGTGAAAATGAAACTGCAGATCTTCAAGATGAATGTTGAGAGTGTGCTCTTGTAGGGATGTGAGACCAGGTATACTAAAAAGTCTTCAAATCACAAGCTACAGACATTCATAAACAGATGTCTGCGGTACATCCTTTACATCAAATGGCAAGACTTTGTCACAAATGTAGAGCTTTGGAACCGAGCAGGACAACAACCAAATGATGTTGAAATGGCTAGGCCACACTCTCAGAAAACCATCATCCAGCATAGTCCATCAAGCTGTCACATGGAACCTGCAAGGAAAACCCAAAAGAGGAAAACCTTGGACAACATGGAGGTCTACTGAGATTGAAGGACAGCAAGTGGGGTACTCCTGGAGCCAGCTAAAAGTTTTGTCCCAAGACAGAGTGATGTGGAGGAGACTTGTAGATGACCTACGCTACACATGGAGTACAAAGGTTAAATAGTAGTAGTAGTCTGCTAAACAAGCAGTCCTAATGTGCACTTAGTTCAGATGTTCCACTTCCTTCCCCAAACATGAAGAAATGCTTCTGTATATCTTGAAAAGCTGTACTTTCCACCAACAGAATTTCATCCAATAAAATATCTCTCACCTACCTTGTCTTCATCAAATTTGTAAATCAGTAACAGCTGCCCCACATACATAAAAACAAATTGCAACTTGACAAAAGCTGGTATGTGTCATTATACCTTGTGAGACCTCTGTGACAACTCTATTTAGGGAGACACTTAAATTACTAGTCTTGACAAAATTAGCTAAAACCACACCTGCTGAATTTCACATTTAACCAAATGCAATGAAGTATCGCAGATTTTCTTATAATCAGTAACTTAGCTAATGCACTGAAAGTCATGAAAAGTCGATAAAAGATTAGGACAAACAGAACAAACATTAGATCAGCATGAAGATAAAAAATAACCTAAATTCCTGCAAAATACAATTATACAATGGCAAAAGCATGCTTTCCTGTGACTGGTCATTCAGAGGACATCTAAAATGGACAGATTCCAAGCTGAAGGTGTCTAAAAATGACATTTTTTAATGGTCCTGCTCATTCTAAGAGTCTCTTAGCTCTTTAAAATGGAAGTTGTTACGACCCTACCTTCTCTATAATTAATCTGCCCAGAAATGACCTATGATCTGGAATTTCTTTCATACAATACGTATGTTCGGCAACATCAATAATCTGGCTAACTAAAATCATGCCAGATAGCCACTTATAATGGGTGTGGCCGAGTTTCCGTGGTCACGTAAAGTTTATTTACAGCCACCAGTCCTGGATGTCAGCATTCCACACTGTTATTTAGCTGTAATTTATCCCTAAATGTCTTCTAGGAACCCACTAATCAGTTGGTAATGGTGCTAGAAAATATTGACTTCCTATGGTCTGGCAAATTCTCTTGTTCTCAAATTCTATATTCAGTCAGGTCCTAAGGGTGTCTGTCTAGAGAGGTTCAACTTGTACAGGCGATTGTACTTTGTACCAGTCGACAGACTCAGACCTACTTCCCATTTTGCCATGCAGGGGATTTTCTTATTTGAATTGCCAGTGCTAACCAACTTAGTGGTTTTAAATAACAGAGATGTGCACAAAATGAGCAATTTTTGCACTAACAATTGTTATATTAAATCACTTACTCTTGATCCTTTTTCAGGAAAGCACTGGCAAACAGAACAGTCTCGTCCTCCACATTGACCAATATAGGAATATCTGCCCTAAAAATAAGGAGGTTATTAGTTTATATACAGCACACTTTTTATCCAGTATAACACACGTTAATGAAACAATGAACACCAGGGAACAGCGAAGACTTCACAGATGTAGAGAAATAACCCATAATATAAAAACTATTATTTAATCACATTAGCTAATGCTAATAATTTAGTGTAGATTCCTTGATTCTCCACAAGTATTTTTCAAAGAAATCTGTGATTAATTCTTAAGTAATTCAGAGAAGCAATGGAATTCTGGAATTAGTCCAAATGTCTTATTTGCTGATTCTAACACCGAAACTCTTTTGACACAATTCCGCTATGTAAATAGTGGTTTCCCAGTGCACAAGAAACAAGGTTTAGGAGCAATCTTGAGAATGTGGTCTAAAACACCATATTAAAAAACATTACTTTTGATCTTAGGAGAGATTCTTCAGTGGGATGACTGGGACTTCCCACAATCAATAAAAGAAAAGAGACGTATTTTCATAGCAAAATAGAAATAAGGGAAGCAATATGGTTCAGTGGATTAAGGCATTGCACTGGAAATCAACAGCCCTGCCTGGATTCCAGTCTCAGCTTTGCCACTGTCCTGCTATGTGACTCCCCCCCACCCCATAGCAAGTCACTTCACCTTTTTGTGTCTTTGTTTCCCCTCTTGCTTTGTCTGTTTTTTTCTATTTAAACTGAGCTTTTTGGGTCAGGGTCCATCTCTTACAGTGAATTTACATAGTGCCTAGGGAATGAAGGTACTCTTCTCAATCATTACAGTAAATTAAATAAATCTTTAAAATGGGATAGTTTATCAAATTTCAAGGCAAAGCTTTCCCATCATTAAATAGGAGACTAACTAGACTGTGGCTGTGGCTACACTACCACCGCCTTTCAGAGGCGGCATGGTAATGAGACACTTTGGCAGATGCTAATGAGGCGCTGCTATGAATATGCAGCACCTCATTAGCATAATGGCAGGTGCACAAGCTTCAAAAGTGCTGGTTTTGAGACACACACTGCCCATGCAGCCAGGGGCCTATTGAAATGACACTCCCACCCCAATTTCAAAGGCCCCTTCTTCCTAAAACCAAATGAAAAGAAGAGGCCTTTGAAATCAGGGGGGTTGTTTCATAAGGCCCCTGGCTACACAGGCGGCATGCAGTTCAAAAGCAGCACTTTCAAAGCGTGTGCGACTGCCATTATGCTAATGAGGCACTGCATATTCATAGCAGTGCCTCATTAGCATCTACTGAAGTGGCTCATTACCATGCCCCCTCTGAAAGGAGGGGTAGCATGGCCACACCCTGTGTGTTTCAGTTTATCTCTGTACACTAACCTGTTGTATACTTTCTCTAATATGATTGGTGCAAATAAGGTTTTCTCTATGATCTACTTCTCTTATGTCTACAGCATTCACTTACGAAGCTGAAATTTGCCATGCTCGGTGTCTGTACGAATATACATTTTACAGAATATCTAAAAATGCAGAGTTACTGTAATGAGCCTTGTAGAGAGCTCTACTGTCACAGCCTTTTCTTAGTGATGCAGGGGAGTGAAAGAATAAGAACCCCTTATTTTCCTGCTTGGTGCTGCTCAGCGTGTGGCTCTACTGACACTAGGCAAAGCAAGGTGACCACAGATACGCAATTCTAACTACTGCAAATGCATAGCTCAAATCAATGTATCTGCACCCAGCTAACTTAGCTGTCCATACTGCTGAAGTGTGATGGGAGAGTTTCTCCCATCAACTCTCCTTACATCTCATGAGGCGTACAGGGGTTAACAGCACCCAGTGAAAAGCTGATTTTGTGCATCCATATTAGGCATGTGAAAACAGTTTGATAATTGGGGCTAGTGTAAACATAACCTGTGACTCACGCCACAGGCAGCAGAGCAGGTCCCATTTTCCTGATTAAGCAGGTGGCCAGAAAGCGTGAGCTCACCCAACTATTAACTGGGCAGAGCAGTTGGCTGGCTGCATATAGGGGAAACCATCCACTTCAGAAGAAGGTGTAAAGAAACTCACTCTCTCTCTCTCTCTCTCTGAAGCAAAGTGTATACAAAATCTCAAGTAATTCTCCAGACTTCATTTAGAGCAATGCAGCTGTGCACTGTTCGTTATGTAAAAGTTTTTAATGGAAAAGTTAAAAGCTAACACAGAATAATTAGCCTGTGTAGACTTTCTCTTAAGTAAAATTGTTTATCACAAGCCATCCTTCTGGCAATGAATCCTACTCAAAGCTCTAATCTAGCCAGTGTGAAATAGTTCTCCACCGGCTGTGATATGTGGCTGGTTGCATGGTTATTTTTCTGTCTTCATAAGTAAATAAATCTTGATACACTACTGCATTGAGTTGAGTGCTGGTTTCAGAAGTGTTACTGGCAGCTTGCCCCAGCTTCTGTTTGCGACTGGAGACATACATTCTTAGAATTGTTTGGCAGAGTGCAACTCTTTTGGGGTGTAAAGGCAATTCTCAAGTAGAGTCAATTATGGGGTTTGTAGGCACTCATGCAAAGCCAGAGTCCTAGGGAGAGCCACACATCCTGGCTAACAGGTTACTGTATATAAATTTCTATAATTGTCAAGGTTAGGGCCAAATCAGTTTAGAAGTATTGGTTTTCTGGAGGACAAGGGCTACGTCTAAATATTTAGTGCCAGTTCACTTGACAGAATAAGGTAGTTTCAAATATGTTAAAATACATTTTAATTGGCTTATAATGATCCTGTCAATAGCAGGTGATTCTTGTGAAAAATTTACAAACTACACAAATGGAAACCAATGTCCACATGGAAAACCTTACAAACTGCTTGGGCACCCTTTTATCTAAAGCAAGCTGGCCAATTAGAGAACATTTAGAAAAGCAGCAAAATGATCAGGAAGGAAGAAGAAATTATTAAAAAGCTAAATACACAAAAGTAGAGGAGAAGGAATAGTATAGGATAAAAGTCTACTCTTCTAAAATAGTAAACCCCAGGCACAGAAAGGTATCTTACCGAAGGCAGTAGGTGCAATTAAAGAATACTAAATCTAGGGTTAATATCAGACATAATTTTGCTACACTAAGGATTTAGAGATAGGCGCATCAACATTAATACTAAAGTCCAGATCCAAAAAGGTATTTAGACAAGTTATCCCACAACAGGAATTAAACACCAATATATTTGAAGATTTGGGCCATATGCTCTTTAAAATAAAAATGTGTTCACACAGAGCAATCCTGAATTATGTAGCACTGGGGATAGATTATGACATAACAGATCTCCTCTCTTTCTAACTTCTATAATTTATATTGATAGGCACAAGGAGGTGCAAGACTTTTTTTCGATTAAATTGATCTAACACTTTAAGGACTAACAAAATAATTTCTTAGGTGATGAGCTTTCATGGGATAGACTCTCTTCAGACAGTTATACAGCACAGAAGTCCAAAAAAGGAAGTAAAAACTGACAAATCAGATACATGTAACTGAAGGGGGCTGAGGGGTAGGGGTACTAATTGTCTTGCCTGAGATCATTATAAATACCAAAGAAAGGGAAACAGTCCTTGTAATGCATGAGATAACTGCTATCTCTATTGAGATCAAGTGTTAATGTATCAGATTTGAGCATGAACTGAGGTTCACATATCTCCCTTCGTAATCTGCTGTTAAAATCTCTTTGTTGCTACATAATTGCTGTTTGATTGAAAACAGTTGGAGTTTTAGTATGAGCCTAATATATCAGGAAGCATAAATTCAATTGATTTACAATGCAATACAGTAAACTCTTTCTTATCTGGAACTCTCAAACAACCAGCATTTTAACCATAAGTAAATTTTAGTTATATTCCTTAAGTACTGTAAAGTGAAAGTAAATACTAATAAATTCAGCAAATCCAGTAGAAGTTTAGACTGTACAATACTACTGTTGGTAAAGAAAGTACTCTGCATATGTTTTTGTTTGTTTCTTAATATATAATCTTATTCTTCTTTAATGTTATGCATTGCCAGGTATACCTCTCTATTATCCAGAATATTGAATATCCAGCAGCCTCCTGGTCCCAGGGCTGCCAGATATGAAAGTTTACTGTAAGTACAATCACCATGTCTTTTTGTGTTGTGGCTCAAAATGGTAATGGTAATGGTAATTTTAATTTTAATTTTGTGAATAATACTGTCACCAAATGAGCAGTATTAAGTAAACAACTAATGACTATGCCTACATAAAATGCAGATTAAGATTTGTAAAGCTATTTTGGAGATTTGACCATGCAGTTCTCAGTAAATTTAGTTAGAAATGAGTGTCTAAATGCCATAGGTGCCTTTGACAAAAAATAGGCCTAATATTAAAAAGTCAATATGAAAATATAATGTAGATAAATGAATATTAAAAATGACTTCATAAAATATATAGACTCAGTGCCTGATCTTGTTTCCATCAAAATCAGTGGAAGTTTTGCCATTGACTTCACTAAGAAAGAGCACAACAACACTAGGGCTCATACTTCAGTTTTTCAAACAGAAAAGTAATCAAACTTTAGATAAGGAGGGGGAGGAGTCATCTTCTTTTATCTGGAATATTTTTGAAATGTTCGGTGTTAGTGAACTTCAGAACAAGAAGGTATTACAGACATTTTCAGACTGCTTCTTTATCATGTACTAAATTTCCTATGAGAATAAAATATTTTCCACATTAGTTCCTTTCCTTGTTATTAAAAACTTGACTCCTCTGCAATGTCAGAGGACTGAAATCTCTTCTAATATTTCTTTATCATACTAGGAAAAATATTTATTTAAACAAACTAGTTCAGAATTTAACCTTGTACCAAAGATGCTTACATGTCAGTAGTCACAACACAATGCTTCTCTAATATATATAAAACAAAAAAGCAGCCATGTAGCACTTTAAAGACTAACAAAATAAGGTATTAGGTGATGAGCTTTCGTGAGCCAGATCTGGAGACAGTGGGTCTGTCCCATGAAAGCTCATCACCTAATACCTTATTTTGTAAAGTATCAGAGGGGTAGCCGTGTTAGACTGGATCTGCAAAAGCAACTAGGGGTCCTGTGGCACCTTATAGACTAACAGAAATGTATGAGCATAAGCTTCCATGGGCAAAGACCCACTTTGTCAGATGCAGGTCTGACGAAGTGGGTCTTTGCCCATGAAAACTTATGCTCATACATTTCTGTTAGTCTATAAGGTGCCACAGGACCCCTCGTTGCTTATTTTGTTAGTCTTTAAAGTGCTACATGACTGCTTTTTTGTTTTAGATATATCAGGATTAGAGAAGCATTGTGTTGTGACTACTGACATTTAAGCATCTTGGTACAAGGTTAAATTCTGAACTAGTTTGTTTAAATAAATACTTTTCCAGATCTGGAGATACTGGGTCTTCACCACAAAAGCTCACCACCTAATACATTATTTTGTTAGTCTTTAAAGTGCTACACGACTGCTTTTTTGTTTTGTTAGGATACAAACTAACACAGCTACCTCTCTGTTCATATTTTATATGACAGTGTTAAACTCACAGAGATTTAAGCTGTGTCTACACGTGCACGCTACTTCGAAGTAGCGGCACTAACTTAGAAATAGCGCCCGTTGCGGCTACACGCGTCGGGCGCTATTTCGAAGTTAACTTCGACGTTAGGCGGCGAGACGTCGAAGTTGCTAACCTCATGAGGGGATTGGAATAGCGCCCTATTTCGACGTTCAACGTCGAAGTAGGGACCGTGTAGACGATCCGCGTCCCGCAACGTCGAAATTGCCGGGTCCTCCATGGCGGCCATCAGCTGGGGGGTTGAGAGTTGCTCTCTCTCCAGCCCCTGTAGGGCTCTATGGTCACCGTGGGCAGCAGCCCTTAGCCCAGGGCTTCTGGCTGCTGCTGCGGCAGCTGGGGATCCATGCTGCAGGAACAGGGTCTGCAACCAGTTGTAGGCTCTGTGTATCTTGTGTTGTATAGTGCAACTGTGTCCAGGAGGGGCCCTTTAAGGGAGCGGCTTGCTGTTGAGTCCGCCCTGTGACCCTGTCTGCAGCTGTGCTTGGCACCCTTATTTCGATGTGTGCTACTTTGGCGTGTAGACGTTCCCTCGCAGCGCCTATTTCGATGTGGTGCCACGCAACGTCGAAGTTGAACATCGACATTGCCAGCCCTGGAGGACGTGTAGACGTTATTCAACGAAATAGCGTATTTCGATGTTGCTACATCGAAATAAGCTATTTCGATGTAGGCTTCACGTGTAGACGTAGCCTTAGTGTCCTACTTTGTGTTCATTTTCTGATTAGAATAGCATTTTAATACTTTGGCTTTATCCCACCTTTTCAATTGTTGTTGTCATGGTCATGATAGCAAACCAGGTGTGGTACAGCAATTATGCCAATGGCTCTGACTTTATAGTCTGCTTCAACCTGGTAAGATACTGTGCAAAGTATTAGCTACTTAATTTACTGGGTGGATGTTGGAAGAAATCTACCTTCATAGATTTGTTACTGATTAAGATTTTCATATGAACTCAGACTCTTATGTCCCATTCTTTATATCCTTAACCAAACAAACGCATAGACAGAATTGTGAACTGTGTGAAAAGTAACCTTTCAAGAACAGAAAACTGTTGCACCTGAAAAACTAATGAAAATATTTAGAACCCTGCAAAACTGCAGGTATCCACTTTATATTCATAAGTATCCACATCTGTAGATGTGGATGCAGATATCAACAGTTCATTTTTGTAAATATGGAGGTGGATACGGATACAAAATTATACAAATTTGTAGAAACCTGGATACAAATTTTGTATCCATCCAGGGCTCTAACAATATTCCCTGTACCCGCAAAAATTCAAAATGTATTTATTCAAACAAATAATCATTTGCACGTCTGAATATCAGGTACAGTTGGGCAACCCATACATACAATGATAAACTTATCATATATATATGTACTTCTACAGGGGCACTTATTGCACCTTCTTCTGCTATCCTTACCCCTGCTGCATACTACCTTACTTTGTAAGTAGCCCCACTGATCTCAACAATGACTGAAAGCATAGGTGGCAGGAAATACTGGAAGTGAAATGATGTCTTGTGACTAAGTCTCTAAGGACACATCTGTAATTCCAGGAAGATCAACCTGATCAGCATCAATCTTTTGGAGTTCAATTTTACACATCTGGTAAAGATGGACAAAAATCGATCTCTCTGGCATTGGCAGTCAATCCCTTTATTCCAAGCTATCACGTGGCCTCAGGGAGGTCGATGGGAGATATATTCCCGTCAACCTTCCTTAGTTAGGACAGTCAGATAAGCCAATTTCTGATATATCAATTCTAGCCATGCAATTGCCATAGCTAGACTTGCATATCTGAAATCAACTATTTCTCTAGTATTAGACTAGCCCTAAGAACTGTGAGAACTAAGTTCCACCCCTGCCTCTGCCACACAGTTCCTATGTAATTCAGAGGTAAATATTTCAGAAGTAGCCACGAATTAGGTGTGTCTCTTTCTCTGGTTATCTGTTGTGAGCTCCCAAAGCAAACTGAATTAAATGAGAGGTGTAGATGTTGAGAATTTATGTGAAAAATCAAGGTCAGACTTTAAATATTTTCAGTATGGCACACAAAATTAGTGTCCAGTTTTGCTAAGTTTGGCCTTAATCTCTTTATGGTTCAGTTGCCTCTCTGTAGAATGGGGATAATAAATAGGAACAGCAATATTTTTGTACCTCTCAAAGGAATTATGAAAATAGGTTTATTAATATTTGGGAGGAACTCAAACTATACAGAAGTGTGCCATAGTAAAGAATATATTAATACTGATAATAATACAATAATAATAATATATTAATACATTCTTACTCAGAGAGGAATTTAGATGATGTACAATAAGGCCCCAATTCTGCAAGGTACTTTAAGAACAGACCTAACTTGAAACACAATTAATTCCAGTGACTTTAGTAGGACTATTTGTACACTTGAAGTTAGACACCACTTCAGTACATTTCTGAAGTGCAGCTTAAATGAAGGAATATACTGAAGGATGAAATTAAAAAGGAATATTGAACTACAGCCTCATTCACTGAAAAAGGTATGTATGGTGATCTCCATGAGGGAGGGTGCCACAGAACACGCCCTCCACCATGCTTTATAAACATGGATGTATGAATATGAATATCCATAACTCAAAGATACTTTGTACAACAAAATGGGTCAATTAACATAACAATTTTAAAATTATAATTTGCTAAATCTGTATATCCTATTTTTGTGCATGTTTCATTCTTGTATGTGAAGTTAGAAATATGAAGTGTGGCTCTGCTTATAATTCTAAAAGTGTTAATGAGGATCATTACTGATGGCCCAGCACCTGAGTGACTTATTCCTCACGTGAATGACCTGTGAATAGTTTTGTTTGTCCTATAAACCCCAAGTTGTGGCTGAGTCTAGAAAGACATGTGACCATGGCACTTGGTACTGGAATCCATCCTTACCCTCGTGTTTTTCAATGGTTGGGAGCGTCAAACAAAAGGACTCCTGCCCTGGGAGAAAGTCTATTTAAGTGATGGGAAGGAATCAGCTGTGTTCTTCAGCTGGATTTTGAAACTGCCTGGCCAACCTTAGTGGGATAGAAGGAACTTTGAAGAAGCTGTAGATTTAAGTCAGAGTGAGGATCAACTCTAATTTGAAGGTTTTACCTGTGGTAAGAACAGCAGTTAAAGGTAAGAATTTGCATGTAACAAGTTTCTTAGGCCGTTTCTACACATGCCACTTTCCCAAGAGTGGCATGCTAATAAACGGCCCAAAAAATGATAATGATGTAAATTGCCAGCACCTCATTAGCACATGATTTGGAGTCTGGAAGAAGCTCTTCTGGACCCCAAAACAGCGTGTAGAGGTGCAGCCCCTGGGGGATCTCCCAGAAGGAAGACCTCCAAGAAGGGGCTTCCAGAAGGACTTCCTTCTGGGAAATCCACCAGGGGCCACGCTTCTACCCGCTGTTCTAGGGTCCAGAAGAACTCCTTCCGGATGCCAAATCGTGACCCAATGCTAATGAGGAACTGGAAATTTACATCCACACCTCATTAGCATTTTTGTGCCGTTTATTAGCATGCCACTTTTGGAGAAAGGGGCATGTGTAGAAACGGCCTTAGTGAATTAGAGTTAGCTAAGCATTTATGTTCATTTTTATTTAGCAACTTACTTTGATGTGATTGTTTTCATTTGCAACCACTTAAATCCTACTTTCTATACTTAAAAATATTTTTGTTTATTACCAAACTCAGTGTAAACAATTGTTACCCAGAGCACGGGTGGAGGAAGCAACCATTGTGAATCTCTCCCTTTCATTGATAAGGAGGGCTGACCTGACCTTATGAGCTTTCTTGGTGCAAAACTTTTAAACAGAGGAAGATGGACTTATTTTGGGGTTTGGGCCCATTTGTGGGTTGGTTTCCTGGATGCTAAGGACTTATAACTGAGTCCTCCCAGAGCTGAACTCCAACCCTGAACCTTGTCTGGACTGGAGACCAGAGGATCTGGCTCAGCAGGATAGGATGGTGGGGAGCCTCAGAGTGCAAAAAGACGTCAGTGGCATGCTCAGCACACTGGGGGATAATCCAAGGGGACTTTTGTGATTTACCCCCCTCACAGAGGAGAGCTGTGAGGAAAACAATGAGACAATGTAAGAATACATTATAAAGCATGTGGGGCAGAATTAAGGTTGTAAAGCTTTACTAGTGCAGCCCCTTAATAGTATTTCTTTAGGATTTTAAATGCAATGGGAAACAATGTCATATCTCAAATAGTTAATATTGGTATCCTAATGGTAAGACTAAATGTGCTCTGGCAATTTTTAATTCATTCTGTTAACTTCCAAGTTAAATTCCTTCAGTTGTCTGTGGATCAACTTACAATTTCCGATTTTGGAAATGCTTCTGAAATAATCTGATCTAAAATATTATCAAAATAATGTTTTAGCAGTTAGAGATAAAATGATTTATTGTTTCCTTCAATATTTTTTCTTTGTTTTTAGTACCACAAAATGTACAAGTCACTTCAAAATATTGGCCGGGTTCGTTCCCAGGAAACCTTTTTGATGTCCCCAGATTTGGTTCTCAGCAGGGTCTGATACCTGTTCTTCCCCACTAAAATCATGAGCTTCAACCACTTGAACTAAAGGAAATACTCTTCTAGATAGTGGAAGTACAAAGCTTTTAGCATCTCGTGTAAGCCAACCACTTGAGATGGAAAGGGATAGATACTGTGCTCGACTGGGTTACATGTAGTCTATATTTAACAGACTAGAAAAGAGAAGTGAGGAAGGACAAGAGTAGCTGGGTACTCCTGTGATTACTCACGAAGACATATCTATGGTTTGGGTCATGCTGGCTACGTCTACACGTGAAGCCTACATCGAAATAGCTTATTTCTGTAGCAACATCGAAATAGGCTATTTCGATGAATAACGTCTACACGTCCTCCAGGGCTGGCAACGTCGATGTTCAACTTCGACGTTGTGCAGTACAACATCGAAATAGGCGCTGCGAGGGAACGTCTACACGCCAAAGTAGCACACATAGAAATAGGGATGCCAGGCACAGCTGCAGACAGGGTCACAGGGCGGACTAGCGCTTCTGGGGCAACAGCTAGCCGCTCCCTTAAAGGGCCCCTCCCAGACACACACAGCCTGCACAGCACGCGGTCTGAGGAGCCATAGGCACAAAGACCCTGGGCGACGCAGGCATGGACCCCCAGCAGCAGCAGCAGCCGCCGCCAGAGGTCCACCCAGCCCTCCCGGCAGGAGCAGGGCTTGCCCTGCTCCATGCCATGCGGGAGGCAGCTGAGCACCTCCTTGCTACACCGGAGGAGGAGCTGCCCCCAGGGCAGCAGGGCTCAACCCCCAACCCTGCAGCACCCCGCCCCCACCCCCGCCTCACACGCCGGCGGCTGTGGAGCTACCCCACCAGCACCGACTGGTGGAAGCGGCTGGTGCTTGGGGAGTGGGACGACGACCGCTGGCTCAGGAACTTCAGGATGAGCCGGCAGACATTTATGGAGCTGTGCCAGTGGCTCACCCCCACACTCAGGCACCAGGACACCGCCATGCGGCGTGCCCTCACAGTGGAGAAACGGGTTGGCATCGCTGTCTGGAAGCTGGCCACTCCCGACAGCTACCGATCCGTGGGGCAGCAGTTTGGTGTCGGCAAGGCCACCGTTGGGGCTGTCCTCATGGAGGTAAGAGAACCCACAGGGGGAGGGCAGGGCAGGGGAGGGGGGCCCGGGCACAGGAGGGCAGAGGAGGGCGGGGCAGGGCACAGGAGGGCAGGGCAGGGCAGAGGAGGGCATGGCAGGGCAAGGCAGAGGAGGGGAGGGCAGGGCAGGGCCACACACACCCTGCTCACCCCTCATTGGTGCTCTCCCTTGTGCTTTCCCTGCAGGTTGTGCGTGCCATCAATGCCATGCTCCTGCACAGGCTCGTGAGGCTGGGGGACCCAGATGCCACCATCGCGGCCTTTGCCACCCTGGGCTTCCCCAGTTGCTTCGGGGCTCTGGATGGGACTCACATCCCCATCCGCGCCCCGCATCACAGTGGAGGACGCTACATCAATCGCAAGGGCTACCATTCTGTGGTCCTCCAGGCCTTGGTGGACAGCCGGGGCCGTTTCCAGGACATTTATGTGGGCTGGCCTGGCAGCCCCCACGACGCCCGGGTTTTCCGGAACTCGGGCCTGTGCCGCTGGCTGGAGGCGGGGACCTACACGCCCCAGTGGGAGATCCCTGTGGGGGACACCACCATGCCCCTCTGCGTCATCGCAGATGCGGCATACCCCCTCCCGCCCTGGCTCATGCACCCGTACACGGGCCATCTCTCCGCTAGCCAGGAGCGCTTCAACCAGTGCCTGAACCACGCGCGCCAGGTGGTGGAGCGCTCATTTGGCCGCCTGAAAGGACGCTGGAGATGTCTCCTGACCCGCCTGGATGCGGGCCCCAACAACATCCCCCTGATTGTGGGTGCCTGCTGCGCCCTGCACAATTTGGTGGAGAGCAAGGGGGAGGCCTTTTTCCAGGGCTGGGCTGTGGAGGCCGGCAGGGCCGACGTGCAGCCACCTGCTGTCCCTAGTCGGCAGGTGGACCCCGAAGGGACCCGGGTCCGGGAGGCCCTGCGGGCCCACTTCGATGATGAGGCTGCGGGGTGAACTCTGCCAGGCCCCCCACTGCCCACCCCTTCCTCCACAACACTCCCTGCCCCAACGCCCACACCATGGAGCATCCAACCGCACCCCGCTCCCACTTTTCCTGGACAAATGACAGCACGCACTTGTGGCTGAACTTAAACTGCTTTTTCTTTTAGAACTTTTTTTTTAACTATAAATAAAACAAGAGCAAACTATATATAACGTGTGGAACAAAAGTAATGTGTACAAATAAAACAATAGCAATAAAAAAGTTTGTTCACAAATAAAAAGAAAACCAGGGATGATAAAGGGGAGAACTATTTACATGGGGGGACGGGGCAAACGGGGGGCACAAATTAATAAGTCACAACTATATACAAGGGGGGGGCCACGTCCCGCGCCCCTTGCCCCTAAAGTCCGGCACTGGGCGTGGGCGGCCGGGAACCCCGCCGCGGCCGCAGCCCTGTCCGGGGCTGGCTGGGGGCGGGGCGGACCGGAAGATATGCCTGGTGAGTCTCAGCTTGCTCCAGGGGTCCCTCGGCGCTCCAGCCCTCGGTGGTGGGTGGCAGGGTGACGGCGGACGGGACGGCGACGTGCGGAGCAGCTGGTGGTGCGGCGGGTGGAGCAGGCAGGGCGGGCGCTGTGGCGGCCGGCGCGGCATGGGGGGCCAGGTAGTCCACCAGGCGGTTGAAAGTGTCCATGTAGGCCCCCCATGCCTCTTGGCGCCAGGCCAGCGCCCGCTCCTGCAGGTGCAGGTGGCGTTGCTCCACCCGCAGGTGCTGCTCCGCAACCTCCAGCTGCCGACGGTGGATGGCCAGCAGCTGGGGGTCCGTCGCCGTCGGCTGGTGGTGGCGCGGGGTCCGCTGTCTAGCCCGCCGTGGGGCCGGTCGGTCCTCGGACGAGGGGCTTGCCTGGAGCAATGGCCCCGGAGGGGTCTCCGGGACCACTGATGCCTCGCCGGCGCTCTCTTCCGGTCCTTCCGATGGTGCAGCTGCGGGACACAGGAGAGGAGGGGGGGAAGAAGAATGGAGACAGGCGTTAGTGTGGGCCCCGAGCCATGGCCTTTGTCCCCCCAGCCCTGTGCTGCAGGTTCCCCATCCCCGTCCCCAGGAGATGCTGCTGTGATGGATGGGGTTCAGGGGTCCCCCTGCACTGCACCCCATCCCCTGGTGGGAGCGACTCTCACTTCACTCCACAGGGTCTGACAGGAGAGGTTTCTTAGGCCACAGATGCCCAGTTTGTCCCAGGAGTGACAGCACCAGCTGTCAGAAGAGACAGTCCTTCCAACCCGTCCTGGGGAGAAGACCCCAAGGGGTGCCCCTCTGGGGTGTAGCTTTCCCCCTCCTCAGGCTGGCTGCCTTCCAGCTCTCCCTTCCCCTAGCCTCTACCTGCGGCCCCCCGATTCAAAGCCAGCTCGGCTCCTCCCTCCTCTTTGTCCAGGGCAGAGGTGTCACCTGCCAGCTGTAGCCCCAGGATCATCCTTTGCCCCTGGAAGCTATTTGGCTCTTGTTGCTCATATCTAGCCTGAGTCTCCCTTTTGCACTCCCCCCACTCCATCACATGCTGCTGCTGCTGCTGCTGCTGCGGGGTGTCCCACCCCCTCCTCCTGGGGGCCCCTTGAGGTTCCACTCCCCCCTGCCCCGGGGATGGGGCATGGCGCTGTCGTGCGGGGTGCGGGGGGGCAGGGGCTGATGCACTGCTGTGTGGGACATGGCCCTGCTGTCTTTGGGGCCATGGCCATGTGAGCATGTGGGAGGCCCTGGACACATATCTATTACCCCCGCCCCTCAAGCCCAGGGGCGTACACCAGAGGGGGGTACATACCTGTCGGTCCACTCCCACGGTCCGGAGATCCCCGGGGGGCGGAGGCCCGGCTGCTGCTCCGGGATGGCAGGAGGAGGATCTGCAGCCCTGATTCTGCAGAGGAGGAGCCCCCCTCCTCCTCCTCCTCCTGCCACGATGGCCCGGGGGTGGGCTCCGGGGGGGGGCCCCCGGGGTGCGGGGCTTACCTCCGGGGCGGACTCCGGCTGCAGGGCCTGCTGGGGCTCGTCGGCCGAAGTATCAAGGGTGGCCGGAGTGGAGGAGGTGTGCCAGGGGCCCAGGATGTCCCTGAGCTCCCTGTAAAAGGGGCAAGTGATGGGGGCGGCCCCAGATCGGCTGGCCGCATCCCGGGCCCGGGCATAACCCTGCCGCAGCTCCTTCACCTTACTCCTGACGTGATCAGGAGTGCGGGCAGGGTGACCCCGGGCGGCCAGGCCCTCGGCCAGCCGAGCAAACGCATCCGCATTCCGCCTCTTGCTCCCCATTACCTGGAGCACCTCCTCCTCACTCCAGAGCCCCAGCAGGTCCCGCAGCTCGGCCTCCGTCCAGGAGGGGCCCCGCTGCCGCTTGCCGGCCTGGCTGCCAGCCTGGCTGGGCTGGCTGCTCTGGCTCCCCTTGGGGGGGGTCCCCTGGGGGCGCTGAGGGGGCTGCCGGGCGGCCATTAAAGGTCCTGTGCCTCCTGTGGCTGCTGAGGAACGTGCAGGCTGGCCGCGTGTCTGAGCTGCTGCCTGCACGTTCCCTCAGCTTCCTGCACAGGAAAGGAGGGGGAGGGGACCTTTAAGGGGCCGCTCCACGCGGCCACCATTGAGCTGAGGGGCTGGAGAGAGCGTCTCTCAACCCCTCAGCTGATGGCCACCATGGAGGACCCCGCAATTTCGACGTTGCGGGACGCGCAACGACTACACGGTCCCTACTTCGACGTTGAACGTCGAAGTAGGGCGCTATTCGTATCCCCTCATGGGGTTATCGGCTTCGACATCTCGCCGCCTAACGTCGAAGTTAACTTCGAAATAGCGCCTGACACGTGTAGCCGTGACGGGCACTATTTCGAAGTTAGTGCCGCTACTTCGAAGTAGCGTGCACATGTCGACACGGCTGCTGTTATGTAAATGCTTCTAATATCGTCTCCCTTTCATGGCTTCACAGCAAAAGGGATTTAGTTGGTATTCAGATGAGGTGAAGTACATGGGTTTGCAGAAAAATTCAGATAGGACATTAAAAATGCAAGAGCAATATGGAAGACAGCAAGGGGTGTAAAAAACAGATTAAGTGGCTATCAAGGCTGCTACCCATGCAGGTATGGAGGGAAAGGTGGAAATGTTACAGGAGTCCTGGTTGAAGATATGGGCAAGAGCTATATGAAGTAAGGCCTTGAAAGTCAGTATTCTTAATCTGACTAACAGAGCAATGGGGATGACTGAGTTGATTAGGAAAAGGCAGGTGAAATGTTCACAGTGAAAGGCAGGAAGGATGATTCTGGTAGCAGAGTTTCGATGGATGGGCTAGGGAGGAACAACAATGTTAGTATCAACGAAACTGGAGAGTGGAAGATTACAGTAGTTATGACATGGGCACAGGAACAGAAAGAGAGAGGAATTTACAAATTTTGTGGAGGGACAAGTAATAGGAGTGGGCCACAGCTTGGATGTTGAGAGACAGCACTGTACTCCTCAACAGCTATATTAATTTAGTTAGAGAATTCTCCTTGGTTGAAGCCTGTAGCATTGACTGATTATCTAAAATTAGCCTCCAAATCACTTACCCCATAAATATGTTGTACTGAAAAAACTGTCATTAGCCACCTGGTAGAAAGAAAGAGAAAACTAACTTAATTTAAAATGGTCAGTACCAAACCCATTATCAAACACAAACTCTAGAAAGTGGTAAATATCTAAATATGCAGATGATAATTTCAAACCTATCAGCTGAAAAGACATCTAATGATGTCATGCCATTAGGCTATTGCCAGTACACTCAATGTAATTTGTTTAGTTGTTGGCTCAACAATGAGCCTGGCTACCTTCCTACAGGGGTAAGTAAAGAGTTTGACACTATAACCCCACCTCCAAAGTTAGAATGTAAGGAGAACAGTCCCAACACAAATATACACACCCACTGGTACTCCCTGTCATGTTCAGGTAAGCAAGAAGAAGGGGAAGAGGGACAGCCTTCTGTCTGCCCCCAAAATGCATCATTTAGCATAACTAAGCCTGTGCAGTGGAATAAATGAAACTACATCATCAAGACCAGTGCAGCTTTCTTTCTTTCAGAACAACAAAAAAACAGGCCAGACTGACACTCTAACATTCTCATTCCTGCCCTGCTCATGAGACAGCACATGCTTGGCCTTGCTGGAGCTGAACCATAAAGTAACACAGCAGCCGGTAATTACTTGGACATGCACAAATCAAAAACAAAGTAAAGTGGGTGGGTGGGGAATGTGGGGGGGGGGGGTGCTAGTATTCATGGCTAACAAAACTATAATACACAATATAGCCCGGATCCTTCAAGCCTTTATGTTTGGAAGTAACTATGCACAAATAGTCCTGCTGAATTAACTTGAGTGTGTGTAAAATTATTCAAGTGCATAAATGTTTGCAGGATCCAGCTAAAAGAAACCAAATAAATAATCCATCTCATTACCTATCTGTACACTCAATAGAGATCATATATTTACAGTAGTATATATGCATACCAAGATACACTCTATAAACAAAAATGGAAATGATTTACTATAATCATTTAAAATATATTTTAACTTTTTGCTTGTTTGCATAAACTCATAGAATCATTGGACTGAAAGGGACCTCAAGAATCCAGTTTCCTGTGCTCATCTAGACCATCCCTGAAAGGTATTTTTAACCTGCTCTTAAAAATAACTTGTTGTTAACCTGCTGTTGAAAAGATCCATTGATGGAACTTCCACAATCTCCCAAGTCAATTTATGCCCATGCTTAACCACTCTGACAGCTAGGAAGTTTTTCTAATGTCCAACCTAAACTTCCCTTACTGCAATTTAAGCCCATTGCTTCTCATCCTGTCCTCAGAGTTTAAGAAAAAAAATTCTCTCTCATCCTTATAACAATCTTTTACATACTTGAAAATTGTGATGTGAATTCCCTCTTCAGTCTTCTCTTTTCCAGACTAAACAAACACATTTTTTAAGACTTTCCTCCTAGGTCATATTTTCTAGACCTTTAATTGCTTTTTGTTGCTCTTCTCTGGACTTTCTCCAATTTGTCCACATCTTTCCTGAAATGTGGCACCCAGAACTGGTCGCAATACTCGAACTGAGGCCTAGTCAGCATGGAATACAGCTGTAGAATTACTACTTTTATTTTAGTTACAACATGCTTGCTAATATATAATAATTGCAGTCAGAGCCACGAATGGGGGGTGGGGGCACGGCGAATGGGGAAATTTCCCACAGTTAAAGGCACCTGGAGTTCCAGCTGCCACCACTACTACTTTGGCAGTGGTGGCAGTTGGAGCTCTGGGCCCCTTTGAAACTCCGGTGGCAGGGAGTGCAGGGGGCTGTGGGGAAGCGAGTGCCACAGTATGGGCAATAGTGAGAGCTGATTGCCCTTGGCCTTTCCCCTTCCAGGTCTACAGTTGAGTCACTCCTCCCACCTTGCCCCAGGGGCTGCAGCATCTGTTGACACCACTGACTGAAGTCTTCCCAAGGTTTTTAAATGTTTTTTTCCTCAAATGCCATGAATTGTATATAACCCCAAAGTTTGTGGAGAGAAATAAAATAATGGTGACCACCAGAAAAAACAAGCTATACTGCTACTGGCTGCATCAGAGACAAAGTAAGTGGCTAAACAATGTGAAAAGTCTGAGTGCTAGCTATGTTCATCTGTAGCTTCAAACAGAACAAGCAGACTAGCCTCACAAACTAACACATTTATTAGATCATGACCTTTCCTGGATAAAACCCATAATGTAAAAGCTCACAATGTAACAAATGTCAGTTTCTATGTCTACACAGCGGGTGCTATTTCAGGATACTTCAATATTCCAAAATAGCTGCACGTGTCTATAAAATACACCTGTTATCTTGTAACAGTTTCTGAGATGATGGACATGCTATTCTGGCATTCCCTTTGCACCTCTTTGCAGGAGGGCTAGAGGGATGCCTCAAAAAAGGGTTTTTTTGGCATGTGGCACCGCTTAAACAGCACCACATTCCCAAATGGCCTATTTCGAAATCACCTCTAAACAAGCTATGCAATAAGCAGTCCTCATTCTTGGGCTATGTCTACCCAACAGCTTAACTTCAAAGTAAGCCATGCAATTCTTACTTCAACATTACACTGTCCTGTAGATGTAACCCACGCACCTATGTGCAGTTAACTGTCCCACATAGTCATACCTAGACCAGGGCACAAAAGAAGAACATACCCTTTACACCCCATGACTTTTTGCTCAAGCAAGAGCGGTACCTGCACTGAACTGCAAAGGACCCTGGTTCGAGCCTGCCTGTGGGCAGTTACATAGTGACTCCCACAATGCCACAGAACTGCTGGTCATGATTGTGAAACATCCTGAAGTTACCAGGGCACCACTGGGGCTCCTGGGGTCGAGATCAGGCCAAGGCCCGCTGGAAAGATCTCGCATAGCGCCATGAAGGGCCACCCGCACCTCCACTAGAGGGCTCCAGCCATTCCGGGGCTTGCAAAGCCTGATCATTCATGTCCCCAAAGGGCGCCTCAGCAGCCGGCTCGGAGCTGCTTTTCCCGCCCGCGGCTGAGGAGAGGCGCGCGAGGGCTGAGGGGCGAGGCGCGCGCTGCGTGGTACCCACCAGGCAAGCAAGCGGCGGACGAGCCCGGCGCTGGACATGCCGCTGAGGCGCGGGCCGGGCTGCTGCCGAGGGGCGCCAGGCTGCGGCGGGGAACTCTCCGAGATGCCCGCGGCTCTCGCCTTTGCCCCCACCGCCGGAGGAACCCGCCCAGCCCAGCCGCCCTCCGCGGGGGCAGCCACCGCCCCCTTCGCCCGGGCGTCCCGCCCCCTCCCTGAGCGCGGGCGGAGCGGCCGCGCCAGGGGGCTGCGGGTGCAGCTGGATGCGAGGTGGGCTGCCATGACCCGGGGGTTGCTGCTCTTCGCTCTGCTGGGCAGCCTGCGCTGCCCCGACGGCTTCTCAGCCGCTCAGGTGAGGGGCGGGCCGCGGGGAGGCTGGCGAGGTCCCGACGCCGGGCGAGTGTCTGGGGGGTGGCGGCTGCGCGAGGTGGTTGCTACCCACCCGCCCCGGGCGGCGGCTGTAATTGCGGGCCCGACGGAGGGCCTGCAGGGCTGAGCCTGCGGTGGCGGGGGAGAGGCGGGACGTTTCGCTGGGGCTCCAGACGGTGCCCGTGCGGGCAGGCACTGGGCCAGGCGAGCTCTCGCCGCCCCTTATCGTGCTAGGCTTGTGGGGCTCTTGCGCAAGCCGGAGGGCAGCCCGGGGCTGCGGCTGCTGGCGGGTTTTGCGTTTGGAGAGGTCGGCGCACGAGGGCTCGCGGGGAGGCAGCTGTCATGTCATCGGCTGGGATCAGCAACTTGGGGAAATGGTGCTTCTCGGGAGCCTGGCGGCAGCTCCGGTGCATACTGCTCTCTGCCTTCTTTTGGGCCGGGCTGGGAGCCTGTGCAACCGGTGCTGTCCTTACAGCTGCCTTCTTGTGAAATCACAAGGCTTCTGCAAACAGCAAAGGTACTTGTCAGGTGGGCTGCGGGCTGGATACTTGTGCTACTGGCTGGAGGCGGCAGAAACTGTTACTTCGGTGGCAACAACCTACAGTAAACTCTTTTGGCTGTGGCCACACTTGGCCAAAACTGTGAAATGGCCATGCTAATGGCCAAATCGAAGAGTACTAATAAGGTGCTGAAATGAGTATTCAGCTCCTCATTAGCATGATACTTATACTGTATTTGCTGTAGTTCTTTGTATTTACTTTCACTATACTGTGCGATGGGAAATGTAAT
The DNA here is from genome assembly GCF_033958435.1 of Carettochelys insculpta. Classification (NCBI taxonomy): domain Eukaryota; kingdom Metazoa; phylum Chordata; order Testudines; family Carettochelyidae; genus Carettochelys; species Carettochelys insculpta. The sequence goes on from NC_134146.1 coordinate 19,624,695, forward strand.
TAAAATTTATTTCTACCAGTTATTTGAGAGTTTCAGATGATAGCGAAGGGGAGATACTGAATTTCTAATTTAGAGCTTGATGCTGTGAAGCACTTCAGTACACGCTTTGATTTAAACATCTGTTTAAATTCCTTCCTCCATAGAAGTACTTTCCTGAGTACTTTGAAGCCTTATGAAGTGAAATCACAGATGAAGTCCAGTGTGACTTTTTATTTTGAGGTGTGTATCCATCAGGAATTTAATGTGTCTCTGAAGTCCAGGAAGATTTATGGCCATGGTGTCCAACCAGTTCTGAAGCAGTAGCCACTCTAACAGACTAACCATATTATTCTGGAAATATATTTATTGTTCATTAAATGTGGCTATTCACTAGCTTGCTAAACACCATGAATTTATGATGACTGAGGAATGCAGGATCTGATGTAATAAAACAAAGTATAATCAATTTTTTTTGTTTTATCAAAGTATAATGGCTTTACAGCTCAGATTAGCTTCATATAATTTATGCTTGAGATACACTCACACACAATTGTGGAAGTGCACAAGTCCACTCGTGGAATAAATCTTTTATTAATATGTAAAACACCCTGATGTCTAAGGACCTACAGCTCCATGTTTTATTTCAGGTTAGTTCAAATAAAAAACAGACCCAAAACAAATTTGATTGCATCAATAATCAACTCATCTTCTTAGGCTTTTACAAACACATGTTGAACCTCTCTAATCTGGCACACTTGGAACCTGACCAGCGCTGAATCAAAAAATTTGGTAAACCATGGGAGGTCAGTATTGTTTAGCAGCATGACCAATGCTTCTACTGCTTGCTGGGCTCTTAGAAGATTTATAGGGGTAAATTAGAACTCAATAACAGTACAGAATGATGAGAGCGAGATCTGATGGCTGTAAACAAACTTTATGGGACCACAGAGAAACTTGGCCACATCCATGATAACTAGACATCCAGCAAACTAAAGTCATGCAGGACCACAGATATTGCCAGACAAGAGAATGAATGCCAGATCAGTTTCAACCTGTAATTTGATTTGCACCAACTGAGACTCAGTATTGTTATTTCTGCAATATTTGAGTAATCAACTTCTTTCAGCAGAAAGATCAAGAAAAGACTCTTTATTCTACTTCCGACATGGAGTTTACTTGTGCAGAATCAATCTGGTTGCAGTACAGTACTATTTAGTTAATAATAGTAATTCTTGTTCCTTTTGTGGTATATTCATAATTACATATCTGTCTAAATGAATGTGTGGAAACACATACACGGGGAGAACTCACTACCATCTACATCAACCTCAGTTTGAACTTTTTACACTGTACAATTTGCCTGTTTGATTCATATTTTAACACTTTTACCATCTGTGTTACCTTACACTACAATTTTGTACACAATGTTCCCTTAATTGCAAACAGCCTTTTTCTCAGGCTGACCCTTAATCCTCCCCTCTCCCCGACTCTATGTTCTGATGGTGAAGCACAAAGTAATTACTCTGTGGGTAGATGCTACTGTATAATCCTTGGTGTGGCTTCCCAGCAACATTTTTTGTTGTATGTCAGATTAGAAACTGATGAAACTCAGTGTCTGTCGAATTTCGATGTTAATTTTCTTGCATTATATTAACCAGTTTATTCTATTTTTAAAATATACTGACTAATTTTTTTAGTGCTACAATGGAGGAATTGTGGTGGACTTACAAAATATTTGGCAGCCCACTTCATAAATAAAAATACATTGAGCTTTTAATTTTCATTGCTAGATTTAAACAGCTTCTGCTATAAAATTTCTAGCACAGGATTGTTTAGTCATTGTTTATATCTCAGAATATTCTGGCTATTTTATTGTTAACCCATTCTGCATATAGTATTCAGAACTGAATACATGACTCTCAGGTGACTTTTTTGACATGTTCAGTTATGTTTCCTTTTCTGGCAGAAGGAACTTGCAGACAAATGTTAACCATTTAATGAAGACTGAAATGCTTATTTTCAAGGTAAACAAACATAGCGGCTGCGTCTACACAAGCACATTCTTTCGAAACATTTTTCGAAAGAAGGGGGCTCTTTCAAAAGAGCCCATGGAGCATCTACACACACAAAGCATTCTTTCAAAAGTAAATCGAAAGAACATGGTGCTCCTTTCAAAATCACTCTTCCCATTTCAGGAAGAGCACCCCCTTTCGTAAGCTTCTTTTGAAAGAAAACGTGTAGATGCTTCAGAGAGCCCTTCTTTCAAAAGAACAGTCTTCAATTGATCCCAGCCTGTTCTTTCAAAAGAGCGGGGGCTATGTAGATGCTCTCTTTCAAAAGAGCAGATCGTTTTTTGATCTGCTTTTTTGAGTGTGGACACGCTCTTTCAACAGAAGCTCATTCGGATGAGATCTTCCGGAAGAGCTTCTTTCGAAGGATCGCCACAGTATAGACGTAGCCATTTAATCATTGCTTTAAAGCAGTGGTTCCCAAACTTTTCAGCATCATGCCCCCTTTTTTATTTTTGAGAAACCCCGTGCCCCTCCACCTCTTCTTTACCATCATTCAACCCCCCTTTAACAAAAAAAAAATCAATTTGCACCCCTACACATTGAAAGACAGGAAGAATACACATTTTGTGGTATGAAATTTGAAATTTAATTTTTTTTTATGACAGCGGTCTCCAATCTTCTTACATCGTTTTTTAAATGTCTGGGCAAGCCCCAAGTCCCCAGCCCTTTCTTGAGGCTCTGCCCTCTCCATTCCCCTCCTATCCCTCATTTGCTGTCCCCAGCCCTTACTCACTCTCACTGGGTTGAGACAGGAGGTACAGGCTTTGGGGAGGGAATGAGGGATTTGGGTGTGGGCAGGGGTGAAAGATGCGAGCTCTGGGAGGGAATTGGGATGCAGGAAGAGGTAGAGAAGGGGCTGCTGGCTCAGAGAGGGGGCTCCAGGCTGGAGACTGTTGAAGTGAGGTGGAGTGTTGGGATGCTGAGGAAACCACAGACTTGTGGATGTGAGGGTTCAGGAGTTCAGGCTGAGGTGTATGAGGGGCTCAGGGCTGGGGTGGTTGGGAGTATGATGGGCTCAGGACAGATTTGCAATGTGTGGATTGTGCGGTAGTGTTGTGGCAGACGACTGGGGATGTGAGAGGCTCAGGACGGGGGGTTCCAGTGTATAATTGAGGTGTGTGTGGTGATGCAGGGGTGTTAAGATCCTGTGGCCAGATGGGGGCTTGTTGCCCAGGCTTCATTTTTAAATGAAGTAAATCTAACACAAATGTTTCAGCATTGTCTTCATTTATGAGAGGAGCAGGAAATATATTTTGGGTCCTGAGTCACAGACCCACAGAAAAATAAGTCAGGGACAACACAAGTGAGATGAAGGAAAAAAGAAAGAACTTCCAAGCTCTACTGATGTGGCCTCAGCTGAGACAGCTCCCTCCCCAGCACACCAGCTCTTTGCAGGGAGGGTGGATAAGGCTGAGGTTCAAGGCCTCAGGCCAGATTAATTCTTCTGGTGTTCCAGGGTTAGTGGGATTTGTGGGCCCCTCTACACTCTGAGGTGGGGGCCAAAAATGAGAGAGCCAGTGTGCGGGACAGGGCTGCTAATGAGTGGGATAGGGATAGGGATAGGGTGCAGAATCTGGGTGGAAAATAAAGCACAGGAGCAAGCTGAGCATAGGTGTCTGGCCAGGAGGTAGGGGGCGGGAGCAGGGTGCTGGTGGGACTCTGGATGGGGGGCAAGGTGATGGTGGGGTCCTGGGCTGGGTACTCATGGGGTCTTGTCAGGGTACTTGTGGGGGTCTTGGCAGGGGAGCAGGGTACTTGTGGGGGCGTGGGCAAGGGGAGGGGACAGCTGGGCTGGTACCTTGGGTGCCACAGCTGCATGCCAGATCTGGGGTCTCAGGAAGTGCGTATGCTGCTTCCCCTCCCCAAACAGACAACACGTTTCCTGAAAAGCCGGGTCTCTTGCCCGCCAGTGACTTTCTTCTACCTGCCGTCTTCCTGCACGCGGGGTGGGAGGGAGTGGGAGTCCTGGGTTTGTGCCAGCTCCCACTGCTCAGGCAGCACATGGCTGCCATGGGGTGTGAGGAGCAGGGTGTGCGCTTCTTGAGCAGTTGGAGCTGGCGCAGGCATGGGGCTCCTACTCATCTCACCCTTCGCACAGGAAAGGCAGCAGGTGGAAGGAAGCTGGTGGCAGGTAACAGACTTGGCTTTTCAGGAGCCATGCTGGCTGTGTGGGGAGGGGAAGCAGCACACACGCTTCCTGAGACTCTGGCTGTAGCATGCAACTGTGGGACTCCTGTCCTGCCCCCCATCAGGCTGCAGGAAACTGGTACTACTTCCTTTTTTGCAGGCGGTAATACCAGCATGGGTTCTTTCTTGAAGTAGCGGGGATTGATGGGGGGCACCTGGGTCGCATCACCACCACTGCAATTTCTTCAAGCCCCCTGGGGGGGCACTCCCCCCTAGTTTGGGAACCTATGCGTTAGAGTTTTGAGAAAACCCAGCATCTCAGTTGTATTTGCCTTTACAATACATTATACATTTTTCTGCAAACTTGTTTTAAATCTCAGGTGGGTCTGTCCAGAACTCTACAAGGTTCAGTATTTCCTTTGGCAGTTCAGCTGATTTGAACTAGTTTGTTTTCATGAGAGACACATAATTAATTTATTTTTGTTTACAGAGGTTAATTGAGGTCAGGTTCCTACCAAAAGTCACCTCTATTGCTGTTCTTGGATGTGCAGGCCAGTATTTTCTCAAGTAAGGAAATCAGTTCTATGTAGATATTTCCATCTGAAGACGATTTGGACCAAAAGTGAGGCTCCCTGATCCAAGATTATTGATAAAAACAACAACTTCATTTGATTTTAGTTGCTGATCTGAACTGATGTTAACTATTTTATCAGTTGACCGTCTCATTGTCATTGGTCTGCCATTCCAACAAATCCTTATTTACATTTTATAATACAGTAAACTCTTCCATATCCGGCAGCTTTGGGGCTGGGAGGTTGCCAGATATTCAAATATCCCAAATAACAGAGAGGCTCCTTTCACTATCTGGGGTCTGCAGTATGCCAACATTCCCCTCCGCAAAGCCTTGGGCATCCCGGTCCCCAGAGCACTGCCTCCACCAGCATGGCCTGCTTCTTTCTTCCAGCAGCTCAGGCCCCGTCCTATGCTGCCATGAGTGGGAGTGGGAGGAGGGGCTGGCTCGCCATGCTCTGACCACCCATTCTGCAGCACTGCCACCAGCCATCAGGGTTAAGCTGCTCGCAGCAGCAGGCCCCAGCCTGCGCAGCTGCACGGGGGCAGAGGGGTGCGTGCGTGTGTGTGTGTGGCTTCCCGTGCTCTAGCCACTTGTCCCCATACCCCATCCTTTGCTGCGGTGGCTGGCGGGAGAGGATGCTGGATGTGTGCTCCGTGCAGAGGGGCGGGGACGGGGTGGGGAGACGGGTGCTCTGTCCACCTGTCTCCACCACAGTTAAACAGCTCGAACGGCACAGCTCTTCCGGAAGAAGAAGCCCAGGTGCTGGGAATAACCCATGGGGTCAGTGCCAGTTATCTGAGAGTACTGATTAAATGAATACCAGTTAAAAGAGAGTTTACTGTAGTTTGAAAGTAAAAATCTTAAATGTGAAATAGTTACCTAATGAACATCGTCCACTTACTTGTAAACATTTTGTTCTTGAAGACATAAAGTGCAAGATTGTTTACGTATAGAAGAAAATTTTGCAAATTTTTCTCTTATATCTCAGTGATTTATACAAATATAAGAAAGAAAAATATAATGAGATGTCATGGTGGCGTTATTTATTGTTTATATGACAATAATAGTGTCAGCAGCTCTTTGCAAACTATTAGACTGACACAATCCCTGCCCTGAGGAGCTTGAATTGCTGGAATGTGTCAGGGACTTTTTTATAAAGTTATGGTTTGCATTCCGTCTGACCGGTATTTTCTAATAACGCCCTATGAAAACTCAGCAGAAATTGAATCATCCTGTGTTTAAAATACGCAGTTTGCCTGATTTATACTTTCCTTCCCAGTACTGATGTTGTATTTCTTTGGATTTTTTTTCTGTTTGTATAGATGTTTTAAAATTATCAAAGAATATTGCCAAAAATGTTTAATCTGCATTAAAGATGCTCCCTTTTTCCTTAATAGGCAAGACACTTTCTTTTCACATGCTGCTTTGTGCATTACATTTTTAATATAAACACAACTCTGTACATTACCATCTTGATGCATATGTATAATCCTGTTAAAGTTAATGAACAAACTGTGTCCCTGTGTCCCAACCTGACCCAGTTAGTGTGGAAAGCTAGGGATGTTGTGTAATTGATGTGGTTCTTTTTCACAGAGCCATGAGACAAAATGCAAGGAATTCATGCAGGGAGTAAACCCTCATGCCACAGAGCATAGTTCTGTTGGCAGGGGCAGAGAGGATTGAGGAAGGTGTGACCAGTTGAATTAAATTTTTATGCATTCACTCCTACAGATCTTTTCACCTAGGGCAACACATAGCAATGGCAGTGACTGCTGCAATCCAGCTGGAGTATGGAGATGCTATCACTCTTCATGTGCCATGCGCCAGCCCTGACCGCTTTGTTTTGAGCTCCCAGTCTCCTAAGCTCCTCTCTTTTTCTAAATTCCTGCCTTGCCACTCTTCTCCTACTCCACAATTCATTCTGCATCCTCTACCTTAATCTAGCACCTTAAATCTGAAAAAGGACCCACCCCCTCAGCATTGGAAAGAAGTTGGAGGAGTATGCTCAGGAAGCACAAGCTACACTTTTGTAATAGATGTGGTAAGCACAACTGATAGGTGCATGCTCACAGATATCAGGCCTGCTCCTGGCCTTTGTCAGTACAGCACTCCCAGACAATACTGGTCATATGGTATACCTCCATCTTGCAATGCAGCAAAACATCCATGGTGTTACTGCCTCTCAGTTTCATAGATTGGGTGAAGCTGGTTGGGAGTTTTTTCCTTTCCACAGAAAATGTTGGCTTTTTACTGACAAACCAAAAACTGAAATGTTTTGAATCTCAAAACCAGTTGACCAAAACTGTTGAGGGTAATTGGTTTTTATCCTTCACCCTCCTTTTTGGATTGGAGGGAGTGTTTTGGGGCTTTTTTGACAAAAAAAAAAAGGTGTTTAATAAATGATCTTCAGTGAAAAATGTTTACCTGACTTTTGTTTAAAAAAAAAGTCTAATCCAGAGCCCATGGTGGTAGTAACCGTATAAAAATATGAGAAAAAGATGGTTCCCATATCCTATGAGAATTCATACTTGGAAGAAAAATATGAAGATGATGCAGAAGCCCCAGCTGGTACAGAATGAAGCGGACAAACTCCTCCCTGGCTTAAGCCCTTGTGAGCACCTCAGGCCCATATTCAAGTGTCTCCTTGTTGCCTTCTGATGCCAGTTCTAGGCCTTGCTCCTAAATTACAATGTAGTTAGTGGTCATTCACCTGATATGTTAAAAACCAATTTTAACCTATGAACCACTGTGCTCCTGTGGGAAAGTGCAGAACATTAACCTCTTTAAGGAGACTTGTGGCTCTGGGTATTGCCGCTGCTGACTTCTCTTGTGGCTCCCTGTCCTGTCCCCACTGAAATAAGGGAACTAAATTAAATTGATTTAACAAGCGTCAGGGCAGTGGGAGGGATCCAGCCTTTAAACCAATTACATTTAGTTCCATTATTTCAGCAAGGGCAGGGAGCTGCTCATGCTGCACATGGGGGAAGTGGGCAGGAGAGCTGGGAGGAGTGATGGCTGAGTCTGCCCCTGCTGGAGCCACACAGCTGTGCTGAGAAGGATGGGGAGGCAGTGGCAGTGGCGGTGGGCACAGCCACAGAGGAGCATCAGCAGCGCACAGAGCTTGTCCTCTGACAAAGGTTAATCCTGGGGATGGGGGCAGTTTGGGGCTGAGAGGAGTTAATCTTAGGGATGGAGGGGCAGTATGAGGCTGAGAGGTGTTAATCCTAGGGATGGGGGATGGTTTGGGGCTGATGGGGTTAATCTGGGGGGGGCGCTGTTTGGGGCTGAGAGGGGTTAATCCTGGGGATGGGGGACAGTCTGTGGCTGAGCGGGGTTAATGCAGGGGATGGGGGACAGTCTGAGGCTGAGAGGGGTTAATTCTGGGGGCAGGAGGACAGATTTGGGGGCTGGGGTGAGTAAAGCCTGGAGATGGGATAACAACTTTCGCAGTGATACAGATCATTGTGTGTGTGTGTGCTGTTTTTAAAAGAGAGATGACAAAACATGGTTTGATGTTATTTATTAAGGACTGTCTCATATTCACATGCATTGTGGCTCTTGAAGTATTGATTGTATTGATTGAAGTATTGAAAATGGCTCTTCTCACTATTTTGGTATGGACCAGGTGAATGCAGAGTCTGACCATCTTTGGAAATACTTCAGGATCTTCCTCTTTGAAAAAGCCTTTCCATTATAAAAATGAAATCTACAATACTAAAACCTTGTTATTCAATAAACACCTAAAACCCAAAGAGTAAATTATTACAATCACAAAAAAGCAAGACCAAAAATCCATCTAAAAACATCATTTTGACCCCAAACATGAAGGTTGTGTCTACACTGGTAAGCTTTTTCAGAAAATCAGTCCCTTTTTCAAAAGAGCACACAGGCTGTCCGCACTCAAAATGTGCTCTTTCAATCTGAAATGGAATGAATGCGACTCTTCTTCCAGAAGCTCTCGTCCACTCCTGGATCAGGAAGAACACCTCCTTTTGAGAGCTTCTTTTGAAAACAAGCATGTGTAGATACTCCATAGGCCCTTTTTTTAAAAAAAAAAAACAAAAAAAAACCAGTCCTCATGGTACTGGATATTTCGATCCCGAGCCTATTCTTCCGAAAGAGCGGGGACTGTGTGGACTTTCTCTTGATCTTTTGATCTGCTTTTTTATGTGTGGATGCTCTCTTTCAAAAGATGATCTGCTGGAAGAGATCTTCCAGCAGATCATCTTTCATAGAATACTAGGATTGGAAGGGACCTTGAGAGGCCATCGAGTCCAGCCTCCTGCCCTCATGGCAGGACTAAGTGCTGTCTAAACCATCCCGGATAGATATCTATCTAACCTGTTATTATTATTATTATTTCAAAAGATCTCTATAGTGTTGACATGGCCAAAATGTGCTAGAGACTCCACAAAGTCAACTGGGGATTTCACGATTTTCAATTTTACATGGAACATGCTCAGAGCATGGTAATGAGTAGCAGGATAAAACTTCTAAGATAGCTTCAAAATCTGGGGTAACTGAGTGAATAACTCCTGTGTATAATATAAAATAGTAGATTTTGTCGGAAAAAGAAATAATGATATAAAACATAACATAAACATAAAACAATTTGGCATCTTGAATTGTAGAAGGTATACTTGATGGCAGACCTAGTGAAGGGTTTTAAGGGCATTAACAAAGAAGAGCATTTGTTATAGGGTAGGTTCATTGAAAAGACAAATGTTTCATTTTTTGAATGTTTTGAATAATTGGTACTCTTGTGCCCAGCTAATGTACTTTCATGTTTTATCAATTAGGTCTAGAAGTAAATGCCAGATTTGTTCTTTTTTAAGTCATTATTACAATATTGTTATATATAACAATTTTCAGAAAACCTAATTTGTCTTTGTAAGCTCTTGCACTATGTTCATCACTGTGATATCAAAGTGCCAGACATTTATGGCTCTAAAAATACAAATAGGCATCTAGTGGGATGTTTTTCCATATTGTCTACATACCTAACTAGGCTGCAAAATTATAAGGGTCCACTATTTTGTTTGATTCAGTTTACATACAGTATTTTTGATATCAAATCATTGGTTTAAGCACATTTTATACTGTGAAATGAAATCACATAAATGATTTACAGAATACATTAATTCAATGCGTTTGTCCCTTGGAGATCAGTTTGTATAGGAAGTCTTTCATGAAGAATTTACTCTTCTCTGGAAGTGGAAATTGAAGTTTCTGTTGCTTAAGATTAAGATTCCCTATTCATTCACTTAAGAAATTTCAACTTCCAGAAACATTCAGAATGGCGCACAAAGCAAAGCAAGCAGTCCTGTAGCACCCTAAAGACTAAACATTTTCTTTATTAGGTAATGAGCTTTTGTGGGGAAGACACATTTCACCAGATATATGGTACAGAAATGAGAGGTCAGGAAAATATAAAGCAGGGATGGGAGGAGAAAGAAGAAGGAAGGGTAGAAAGAAATGAAAACAAGGAAGGCAGGAGAGTTGTTTATCATTGAGAGGACCTCTGGGAAGAGTAAATTAGTTGGGATATCTGCCATTCCTGTGAATATTAGAGGTGGGGAAATTGTCCTTTAATGTGTAAGACAATTGAGATCATTGTTGAGTTCCATGTTAAATGTAGCAAACTTGAAAATGAATTCAGATGTCTCCCTCTGTAATCTGGTTTTAAAATATCTTTGTAATAGTACTGTTATCTGAAGGTCCATTATAGTATATCCTGTGAGATTAAAGTGTTCACCTACAGGTTAATGCGTGTTCAAATTCCTAATGTCTGATTTGTGTGCATTCATCTACATGTTGTAGACTGTCAATAATGCACTGAAGGGTCTTAAATTGACAGGTGATGTTAAGTGATGTTCTGGTGTTTACCCTGTTGAGCCTATCTAGAAGTAGCTGGCTTCTGGGTGTTTGTCTGTCCCTGTCAATCTGTTTATTTACTTCTCCCAGTGGGTAAGTTAGTTTTACAAATGCATGATAGAGATCTTGTAGTTTCTGTCTCTGCCAGTGGCATTGGTGCAGATATGGGTGTATCTTAGGGCTTGACTCTAAACAATGGATCATGTGATGTCTCCTGGAATGAACCTGGAAGCATGTAGGTAAGAGTAGCAGTCGGTGGGTTTCTCATATACAATTTGACCATCTGTGATTTTTCTGTAGTGTCCAGGAATATATAAAGACCTGTATAAAAGGATATCTTCTGGAGGGCTCATATCAAATATGGTTTTATCTTGAGAATTGACCTTGGATTTCTTTGGAGAGGAAGAAATAGATTTAAACACCACATGTTATTTGTGACAAGTGGTGTCTGTAGTGGTAGACCAACACAACTTGTAATGCCTGTTTCCTCTAGTGTCGTATAGTAAGTATCACCATACAGCACAAACATTAACACCTGGGAGAATGGAGTGGAGTTATCAAGAGAAAAAATAGATATACCTAGCCATTAAAATAATTCAGATTTATTTTTGCTATGGCAATGTATAACACAAACATATTTTCTATGGTATTAATACATACACCACTGGAACCTGCTATGTTATCATATGACATTTTATTTGAGGAAGGATGCTTATCAGAAAAACATAAAGTAATGTCTACATACATGCTAAAGGAATTTATGCAAAGCATCCATAAGGCTAAGGTTTAGGCACATCCACTGCTTTATCCTACACATGGTTAGCAGATGACTGTTACATTTTCTTGATCTAGATTTCTTAAAGTCATAATTTATAAAATGTATAGGGAAAATAATTACAATGATTACCTTTGTTTTCCAGAATCAGGGCTATAAACTTGTAACAGTTATGGAGCTAGTGCTAAAAATTCTTATGCAAATTCAATGTTTTATTTTTCTACTTCATTATTTTTTAATTTCTGGTAAGTACAGTGGAGCACAAATTAGAGTTCATGAAAAGTTCAAATTAATAAATAATGTCAAATCACCCCAAATCGGTCCATTTAGATAGTCACAAAATCCAAGAATGTGGGGCTTTTGTAATGGTGTGAATACTGAAAATTAATAATCATGCAATAGTGTTGGAAGGAAAAAAAACAGGATAGATCATGATTTTGTCTGTTGCCCCCCACTCTTTTAGGGTGTGCTGGCATTTATTACACTGGCAGTTGTTTTAGTCTGAGAGAGAAGCATTAGGATTTCTGCTTCTATTGTGACAGTCACTGTTTTATAGCTCTCTCTACAAAGACATATGGCAGAGGTGGGCAGTAGGTGGCCTGACGGCTGGACACAGTTCACCGGGATTAACGCCTGGCGGACCTCCAAACACTTCATTTATTTGTGTGTACACAGGAATGGTACCTTGCAGCTCACTGTGGCCATGTTTCAATGTTCCTGGCCAGTAGATGCTAGAGGAAATGGCAGAGACTGGGCCACCACTCCCCCAGCTCCCATTGGCCAGGAATGGAGAACTGTGGCCAGTGGGAGCTATGAGTGACCATACCTGTGTGCACTCATGTAAGTAAAGCATCTAGTAGCCCAAACCACATCTAGCCAGTGGGCTGCTTATTTTCCAACCTTGAGGTATGGTCTAGTCTAGTGGTATGAACATGTGCCTAAGAACTCTGTACTGTCCCCCTGATCTTCAGGACTTACCTTTCAAAAGCAGTACCAGGTGCTCCTGCTGCTTTCCTGGCTGCAGAATGTGTGTTCTGCCAGGGGAAAAAAGCCACCCCAAAGCTTATGTGCAATTTGAGTTATGCGAGGGTTTGTGGGACTGCAGCCCTCACATAACTTGAGAGACTGTTGTACAAGGTTCACTCTCAAGGTATAACTCCAGGTTTGCCTCCAGTTCATGCTTTGTGCACACACTAAAGCTCTTGAATATGGTAAGTGATGTATCTCAAGTGGGTTTCCCACACTTCTCCCTGTGCATTCAGAGGAGAGAGCACAGGGGAAAGAATTTCTAGAGTATCTCAGTCTGCTACAATGTAAAGAAGCTTGGGATATTCCCCCAAGATCTTAGTTCCTCATATGAGTGAGCACAGAGTTATCATATATACAGCAATTCAAGTGTTATATTGCTGATGTAGGCTGTCTTGAGCATCGATAAATCAGGTTAATGCTGGAGAAAAGGCATAACCTCGTCATGTTTACCAGAAGATCTAGCTTGAATGATACCCAGTGAGAGGGTGTCTTTTTTTTTTTTAATTAATTCCAGATGTAGGCTGGGACAGGTATGTTGAAAAAGACATTTAATCAAAGTGATGAACTGCACAGTTATTATTTGCAATAGTTTTACAAGACAGAGGCCTTCATCCTTGAGTGTTTGGAATGCAGAAGCATCATGTCAAATGAAAACCATTTCAAAGATTTATTAGTGGCTTGAGAATCTTAAACTAGCCACTTTTTCCTTTTGAGATATACCCAGCTTTAACTTCTAATTCTTCTTCGAGTGGTCCCCGTGGGTGCTCCACAGTAGGTGTCGGGCTTGCCCCGGCACCGCAGATCGGAAATTTCCGGCAGTCTCCGTCGGGTCGTGCATGTGTCAATGCACGTCGGTCCTTCGCGCGCTTACGGTCACGTGCGCGATCCAGTCCCCGCCAGTTCCTTCTCAACCGCCAATGGCTGCAGACAGAATCCACTCCAGCTCCAACGCCTGAGACAGATAAACTCTGTTTTACTTATTGTTAATAGTTATAACTTGTTGCTTAGCTATTATAGTAGTTTATGTTAGAGTGTATATAGTTTAAAAAGGAAAAGAGAGCAAGGAAAAGGATGGAGGCGGCCGCCTCGGGCAGGTCCGCTATCTGAAGGCCTCAAAAGTTATCTGTTAACTGTTATCTGCTGCCGGACTGATTAACTGCTAAGTGCCCTGTTAGCACTTAAAGACTTTGAAGCTCAAACAATGTCCTCGCTGGGTTTTAAGAAATGTGAATCATGCTGGGAGGCCATGCCTGCCTCAGATGGACATAGTAAATGTATTCGGTGCCTCAGGGAAGCCCATGTCCCCCAGAAATGCCCTCATTGCTCTAAGCTTACAGCTAGAGTGTGAAAGGACAGGGAAATGAGGCTAAAAATGTTTCTGTTTGACAAGGCCCTCCAGCCTGGGACATTGGAGAAGCCTCATAAGGAGGGCTCTTCGGGCTCGCACAAGAGGAAGGCGGCTTCTCTGACCTCCTCTGTGCAGAAGAAGAAAAAGCTTTCACCAGCTCGATCCCTGCCAGTTACCTCTACGAGCGGGACGAGCGGAGCACGGGGCCCAGGCCCACTGGCCTCTCATAGTGGGAAGGCCACGGCACATGTGCCCGTGCAGGGGCCTCCAGCTGTTAAGGAGGTGGCACCGAGGGCTCTGCAGGCACCGGAAATGTTGGCACCGGCCTCCACGGCACTGAGTCTTGCGGCACTAACGGCACCGGAGCGAGGGCACCCGGCACGGGGCCCAACGGTGCCGGAGGAGACTACCCAAGCAGCACCGAGGGCAGCGGCACCGAGCGTGGCACCAAGGGCAACGGAACTGAGTGCGGCACCGACTACGGTGCCAAGCCCCCCGGCGCCGATGGGAACACCTGCGGTGCCTGAACGGGGGAAAGCAAAGATCAAGACCCGGCACCACAGCCCTTCCCCGGAGATCATTGCACTGCCATTATCACCTCGCTCTCCCACAGAGATTCATTGGGCAGCAACTCCAACAGCCTGCCACAGACTTCCATCTCCATTCCTTCAGCCGCCATCCCCCGGGCTTGGACATTTTTCACCAACCTCCAGGAGGGATCCCTATGCATAGTATCACAGAGGATCCCCGCCTTTGTCAGTGTCATCTCGACAGTCATGTCTTTCTACACGTCACGTCTACACTTTCAGGTCGTGGTCTAGGTCCCCATCACCGGGCCCTTGCCCTTGTTGCTATGGCCGCCCTTACCACATGGGACATCGGCACAGGGGATCTGGGTCCCGGGGTAGATCCCCGTTGACGCCTTGTCGACATCACAGCACCCAGTCTTACCCTGGGGGAACATCACAAATTTCCCAGTCAGAGAGTGGTTCAAAGGATGTGGAACCCCATCTGGAAACCTTAAAACAACAAACGTGAACAGAGTCAGGAACCTGAGGACTTAGAGGAAATGTATCATAGCGATGCCTCCTCATCCTCCCCAGATGAAGCAGTTGTTCCTGGAGATATCTCTCCCACAGATGACCTAAAACAGTTTCAAGAGTTGTTCAAAAGGATGGCTTAATCACAAGACATTCAAGTGGCAGAGGTGCAGGAGAAACACCATAAACTCCTCAAAAATCTCAGACCCTTGGCTTCATCCAAGATCGCCATCCCATTGGATGAAGCGATTATGGGCTCAGCCACCAACATATGGCAGACTCCGGCCTCCATCCCTCCTACAAACAAGAAGGTGGATAAGAAGTATTTTGACCCTGCCAAGGGCATGGAATTTCTGTTCAGTCACCCACAGCCGAATTCATTAGTGGTTGAATCCTCACAACACAGAGCCAAAACGTCCCAGTATAGGTCAGGGGGATCAGACAAGGACACAAAGAAGTTAGACTTACTCGGCAGAAAGGTTTACTCATCATCTACCTTGCTGCTGTGAATGGCGAATTATGCCGCTCACTTGTCAAACCACAATTTCGACAATTATTCGAGACTCACCTCCCTCATGGATTTCCTTACAGAGGACAAAAAGCCGGTCCTCCAAGCGATCGTCCAGGAGCGCTACGCAGCTTCACGAGCAGGAGTTCAGATCGCCTTAGACGTAGCAGACACAGTGGCTCGTTCCACAGCCACTGCGGTAGTAATGCGTAGGGAATCGTGGCTCCAGACGTCCAGGATTCCCAGGGATCTGCAAGTAAAAATCGCACATCTTCCTTTTGATAGGCAGAAGTTATTTGTGGACTCAACTGAGTCGGTCCTACACTCCAGCAAGGACTCGAGAACTACACTTAGGACCCTGGGTATATACACCCCGCCGTACAGGAGGAAGAAGTTTTACCCTCAACAAAGGCGTTACGCTTATCAACCACAGCGTACTCAATATCAACGGGGGTATGACCAGGGGCACCAACAACAGCCACAGCAGTACATGGCCCCTAGACGTCGGCCCCAGCAGGGCTGCACCCCTTCCGGACAAACCATAAGACAGCAGGTTTGACGGGTACGTCGGGGACTACAAAACCAAGACCGTCTCTCAGTGCCAATCTCAACACGTTTCACCATCGGCTCAAAGCGTTCTACTCTCAATGGCAAAGCATCACCACAGACAGATGGGTATTGGAGATTATAGCCACAGGGTACACAATCCCTTTTCAATCATTGCCACCTCCGAACCCTCCCACCAGGCCCTTTTTCAAGGATCCCTCTCACCACACAAAGTTAAAACAGGAAGTGGACCACCTCTTGTTCATAGGGGCGGTGGAGAGAGTACCGGAGCAATTCCAGGGGAAAGGCTTCTACTCCCGGTACTTCCTGACAGAGAAGAAGACAGGAGGTTGGAGACCAATCCTGGATTTACGGTCCTTCAATCGGTATTTGCACAAGCAATGTTTCAAAATTACTACAATTGCTTCCATAATCACGACACTGGATGATGGAGACTGGTTTGCAGCCCTCGACTTACAGGACGCGTATTTTCATATGGCAATTCATCTGGCACACAGATGTTTCCTCCGATTCACAGTAGGCAGAGAACATTTCCAGTACAGAGTTCTTCCATTCGGTCTCTCTTCGGCACCCAGAGTTTTTACCAAAACCCTGGCGGTAGTATCAGCGTATCTACACAGACAAGGCATCTTCGTTTTTCCATACCTAGACGACTGCCTGCTGAAAGGAACCTCCAAAGCGGAGGTCTTACGAATGATACACATCACCACAAACACATTTGCCTCGCTGGGTCTCATCATCAACCTCTCGAAGTCAAAGACCGAGCCCATGCAAAATATAGAATTTATAGGGGCGCGAATAGACTCTGCTACATCAAGGGTATACCTGCCTGATGCCCGTTTTCACTCCATGAAATCCCTGGTACAAGTAATAACGTACAGCCCCACTGTCCCAATCCTAACATGTCTACAGCTGTTGGGGCACATGGCGACCACCACGTTTGTGGTACAAAACACCAGACTGCACATGCGAGGCCTGCAGCATTGGTTGGCGAGCGTTTACAAACCAATAGCCCATACCGTTCACAGGATAGTATCACCCACAATGGAGGTGCAAAGGTCACTGGCATGGTGGGCAGACCCCAAGAACCTACTAGTAGGGATGCCTTTCCGCCAACGCAAATTACCGTTTTTCTCACAACAGATGCATCCCATATGGGATGGGGAGCACACATTGGCAACGAAGTCGCTCAAGGTTTATGGTCCCCTGTGGAGAAGACACTGCATATAAACATACTAGAGCACAGAGCAGTGTTCAATGCGTGCAGGCGTTTTTGAAATTACCTGCATGGAAAAGTAGTTGGGATAAATACCGACAACACCTCCACCATGTTTTATATAAACCGACAAGGAGGGGCCAGATCTCGTGCACTCTGTGCGGAGGCTGTTCAGTTGTGGAACTGGTGTATTGCCAACAATATAACCCTAAGAGCCTCATACTTACCGGGTGTCCACAACGTAAAGGCGGACCAACTCAGCAGACGCTTTGCTCTCACGCACAAGTGGCAGATGCATTCCGACCTGCTCCGACGAGTGTTTCACAAATGGGGGTTTCCCCAAATCGATTTGTTGGCCACTCACAACAACAAGAAATATCCCCAGTACTGCTCCAGAGCAGGCATAGGACAGGGATCCTTGGGGGACGCCTTCATGATTCCATGGAAGGGCCCTCTACTCTATGCGTTCCCTCCCACAACACTCATACACAAGGTTTTGGAGAAAGCCAAAAGGGAGAGAGCACACATGATACTCATAGTCCCAACCTGGGACTGACAGCAATGGTTCCCGCTGCTTCTGCGCATGGCATGTCGCCGGCCATTTCCCTACCGGCAGTACCGGGCCTTCTCACGCAGGCTCGGGGGTCAATAGTGCATCCACATCCACAAGGACTCCACCTACAGGCATGGTTAATCCATGGCTCAGCGCCTTAGAGAGCACATGTTCGGAGGGGGTGCAACAAGTCTTGGAGTTCAGTCAAAGGAATTCCACTAGAAGGACTTACGCACAGAAGTGGAAACGATTTATCTCCTGGTGCTCTTCCAAGCAGTTGGCACCTCTGGACACCCCATAACTGTAATTCTGGACTACTTGCTGGAGCTCAAATGAGAGGGGCTCTCTCTATTCTTGCTAAAGGTCCATCTCGCGGCTATATCAGCTTTTCGACACAAAGAGGAAGGGCCAACCATATTCGCCCATCCTGTTGTCACGCGGTTCCTAAAGGGGTTAGCAAACCTGTATCCCCCTTGGAAACCGCTACCACTGTCATGAAGCTTGGACTTGGTCCTCCACACGCTGTCAGGACCGCCCTTTGAACCATTGGCCACGGTTCCCCTCTGGTTACTTACCATGAAGACAGCCTTTCTTCTTGCGATTACGTCAGCCCGTCAGGTGAGCGAGCTTGCAGAAATAATGGCCACACTACCCTGCACAGTGTTCTCAAAGGAAGCGGTGGTCTTATGATTACACCCAGCCTTCGTTCCAAAGGTTTCTTCAGAGTTCCACATTAACGAACCAATAGTATTACCCTTGTTTTATCCTAAGCCTCACAACTCCAGCAAGGAGGCACGGCTGCACTTATTAGATGTGAGAAGGGCGTTGGCCTTTTACATAGATAGGACTAAGCCTTTCCGGAAAATGGACAGACTCCTGGTGTCCCTCGCACCCAGGTCGAAAGGGGAAGGCCTATCTTCACAAAGGATTTCAAACCACATCGTATCCTGCATAAGACTGTGCTATGAGCTTCGCTAGACTCCTCTGCCAGTTCCGCCCAGGGCTCACTCCACTAGGGAGATGGCGGCATCGACGGCCTTCTTCAAGGGGATCGCGCTGAGAGACATCTGCAGAGCGGCGACTTGGTCATCCTACAACACTTTTGCCAAGCACTATGCCATGCACCAGGTGTTTGATGAGGATACACGCCTATCGACAGCAGTCCTTTCAAGGGCAAGCTGCACATAAATCGGGTACCCATCTCCTTTTTTGGGGTCACTGCTGGGTAGTCACCTACTGTGGAGCACCCACGGGGACCACTTGAAGAAGAAAGAGAAGTTACTCACCTGTGTAGTAACAAGGGTTCTTGGAGATGTGTCCCCGTGGGTGCTCCACTACCCACCCGTTCCTCCCCACTTCGGAGCTCTTTTTCGTGTTTTTCAGAGGCATCTGGAGCGGTTGATCAGGAACTGGTGGGGACCGGATCGCGCACGTGACCGTAAGCACACGAAGGACCGAAGCACATCGGCACATGTGCGACCCGATGGAGACTTCTGGAAATTTCCGATCTGCGGCACCGGGGCGAGCCCGACACCTACTGTGGAGCACCCACGGGGACACATCTCGAAGAACCATCGTTACTACACAGGTGAGGAACTTCTCTTTCTGCATTGTTGATTCTGTATTTCAGTCAGTGACTCGCTTACTGAAAATTTTACTGGCGGCATTTGTAGCCAATAGAGACTAGTCTACACTGGCTGTCTGGTTTAAGCACCTTCTTATCCTGAGTGACTGTGAAGGTACAGTTTATCTTTCCAAAAAATGAAAAGTGTGTCAGAAAATATTTGTTTTTCATATAGAGACACTCTTTCAAGAGACACAAACAATTTAAAAAAATACTTCTGCCTGAAACATCTAACTTTCTATTGTTACAAGTAACATCTAAGATTACTAGAGATGAAAGAAAGGGAGACAATCCTGTTTTTATCATAACTTATTTTGTGGATTTGAAAGCACCTTATTTAAAGAATCACAGGATCACCACGATTTGTTTTTTTTCAGCTCCCATGCATTGCTTCTTTGGCACAAAGGAGCCCTAAACCTCCCTGATTCCACTCTCTGCTCCCCTCTTGAGCATTCACTTGGCAAGGAGGAGTTCTGAGCTAAGACAAAAGTTGCACATGTAACCAAGCCTCCCTGCACTCCAGTAATTCTCATCTTGCAAACAATCCCTTGGGAGTTATAGCTAGGTGGTATGAAATAAGCCACAGACCTGGGGAACTGCTACCCTTTCCTTCACTATTCTCTTTCTGAGATGCACTGCCCTCGGGTTCCAGAGACTCTACTGTTTGCAATGCCATGTCCTTGGTGCTTTCCTGTCTCCTGGCCATCAGTGTCAAAGCTGATTGTATGATTTCTGTGTGTATTCAGACGAATATCATGATGAAGTCACATTTATAAAGCACTTGAGAATCTTTCAGGGTAGAAGACACTATTATTGAATATGGAAAAACTAAACTTGATTTCCTAAGAGCTTGTGGCCCCCACTGTAATTAAATTGCTGTTGCATGTTCACATTATGCTTCTTTGTCAGCAGTTCGCATCCTCACCAGAAGTGCTTGCACCAATTTAAGCTCCTGTGTGCAAAGACTTTTGAAGGACAACAAAAGTTGATGTTAGCAACTTATGTGTTATACCTCTCATGAAGGTATTGTTATTAGGTGTTGGTGTAGTGGGCAATTTACATTGGTGGGAACTGCATTTTAGTGTAGATGCTTACAGAAAGAGGTCGGTGTAAGCTGCTTTAGGTTGACCTAACTCTATAGCTTAGGCCAGGGTTTACTCTTTCTCTTCTTTATGCTCAGTTTCTAAACAATCTATCAGGAATTGCTAGAGCTGAGGACTCTGAGCCAGGAACTCTTGAATTCCAACTTCAGCCCTGACAGTTACTGCCTTGTGTTCATGGGAGAGTGATATACTCTTAGCAACAAGCTTCACAACTATAAAAATGGGAATTGTATGTCTTACCTGCTTCATGGATCTGTTGTGAGAGGTAGCTAGCTAATGTTCATACGTTAAGGGTAACTGTTGTGTATATATAGGGCAGTATACAGGTATTGAGATCTTACCTGGAAATTGTTTGATTTAATTAAATGCTACATTACTGAAATATTGTCAAAGCAATTTTCCTTCATTAGACTGCACACTGAAAAAACTAATACCTTTTGTTGTAAAGTTATTGTAAAGTTCCTATCTCTTCTTTTCAGAACTGTGTCTGCCAAGGCAAAAGTCACTGCTACTGTGATGGAATGAAAGGTAATAAGGTAAGAGATAAAATACGTTATTCTGCCTTCCCCCCCGCCGAAACACACACAGACAAATAAATCATTGGTGTAAATTAATAACATTAATGATGAACAGAATCAATTTACTGGGTAGTAACACAAACTGTTGTTATTCTCTAGACAACTCTAAGGAAGATTCATTACCTCACATTCACCTCTCAGATAAACAGTGTGTACAGGGTTAATCTAGGAAGAATGTAGAAGTTTTAAAATCTTTTCCATTTATTTAGTTATTCAGATTTCTACTTCACTAAAATCAGAAGTTCACTTCTCCCGAGCTCTATGTGCCCTGATCATCTTAAACAGACTCTGGCAAGTGACTTTGTTTGCAGTTTTGTAGCTATGTTCGTCCCAGGATGTATGTGGTGTTTTGAGGATCTTCCAGACCAGAAGGGGGTTCTGTTACCACCTGTGTGCCTTATTGCTATGCTCTGTTATCTCTGACACCAGTAGTCAGCCTGCAAGCATGGCTTTTAGCCTAGGCAATCCTGCAGGATGACCTCAACAACGTCTGCAGTCCAGACTCTTGTGAAATCCATCTCCCCAAGTTCTTAATTACAGGACACTTGGACATTTCTCCTTTGGTTCATTACCCTGATGGAGAAACCTGCTTCCCATTATCATTTCAGTTGAGCATACATGCACCACGCAATTTACACAACAGAGACCTCCTTGGAGTAAAGAAAAAATGATTTAATAGACAAATCAGAGAGAGATGCCAAAGTGAAATAGTAGGGGAGAGCAAACATGAGTGTCATAGAAAATAAACATTAAGATGCAGTCTTAGACTTCACACTTCTATGTTGCATTAGCTTTTCTAACAGAAGCTAGCTATAGTCTTTGAATGGTTGCTCAGCATGCTCTCTGCCCTCGAGTAGATTCAGTGTTCCACAAACAGTAATGCTGTTCAGTGGTGGGCCTCAGTATCCTCATAGTTTTCCCCTTCAAACTCTTTTCCTTTTAGCAGTTTTTTGTAGACAAAACTCATAGAATGTCTACACACACAATGCATTTTGTCGACAAAAACTGCCAACAAAAAAGCCGTGTAGACATTCCGGGGGGTGGGGGTGTGTGCAGATCTATCTGTTTTTATGTGTAGATGGAATCTGTCGACAGAAGTTCTGTTGGAACATCTCTTCCAACGGTACCTTCTTCAGACAGATGCATCAGTAGCTTCTGTTGACATAGCCAATAACTATACAAACCTGTTGATTCAGTTGTTCTTTGGGGTTCAGACCCTGGTCTCCTAATGAGTAGTCTAGACCCTAATTATCAAAGTATGAGAAAGATGAGGCAGATGAGATCATATCTTTTATTTTTATTGGACCATTACTGGTTATCCACCAGGATGGTCAGGAATGCAATCTAATTCTCTGGATGTCTTTCAACCTCTGAGTGCTGGATGTTGGGACTGGATGATAGGGGATGGATTGCATGATAACTGTCACGTTTTGTTCATTCTTTTTTATGCATCTGGCAACAGCCGGTATCAGAAGACAGGATACTGGGCTAGTGGGACTATTTGTTTGGCCCAGTGTAGCCATGCTTGGGACATTGTGGCTGTGGCCACACCATCCCTCCCTTTCATAAGGGGCATGTTAATGAGACAGTTCAGAAGATGCTAATGAGGCACTGATATGAATATGCAGCACCTCATTAGCATAATGACGGCCATGCGCGATTCAAAAGTGCCGCTTTCGGAACGCCTGCCGCCCATGTAGACGGGGGCCTTTTGAAAGGATCCCATGACTTCAAAAGCCCCTTTTCTTCCTATTTGGTTTTAGGAAGAAGGGGCTTTCAAAGTCAGGGGATCCTTTTGAAAGACACCTGTCTACATGAGCAGCCTGTGTTCCGAAAGTGGCACTTCTGAATCACGTGAGGCCATCATTATGCTAACAAGGCACTGCATATTCATATCAGCACCTCATTAGCATATTCCAAACTGCCTCGTTAACATGCACCTTCTGAAAGGGAGGGGTGGTGTGGCCACAGCCTGTGATTCCAGCAGTTCAAGTGGCAACCCCTAATCTCTGCCAGAGCCAAGAGTATGTCTACATTGCTATCATTAGTCTACTAACGGGAGCCAGGCTAGCATGAGTCTGTCTACATAAGTGGGTGGCTCCGTCCTACCTGCAGTGTAGGCAGATACTTAGATTGGTGTGAGTTATATTAATGTCGCAATGTAATAATTTAGTTCTTGGTTGTAGAAAAAAATCAAAAATGAATAATCAAAAATGAATGCAGCATTGCGAGGACGTCCTGAGTGGAGTTTAGACTGCTTCTGCATTCTGTGGTGGTTAATGCAGTGAATGACATAAACCCAGACCCAGCAAATGCTTCTTTAGCATGAGTGATTTTACAAACTTCAGGTCAGCCTTAGGGATTAGGAATGCTCAGGTGACCCTGCTGGGGGCTTGAGATGTCCCATTAGTCCACAGAGTACTCTGGTACATAATTCCCTCACAGAAACAGGATTGTAAAAAATCTGCCAAGTTAGGCCACCATAATGATGAAATACATCCTAGAATACTTGAGTTGACCGAGGAGATAACCACTAATGGCTCAGGTATCTTTGAAAGCTGTGAAAAATGAGTGATTTCAAAAGAATAGGAAAGGACAAATATAGTGCCAATTTATAAAAAGGGAAATAAGGACAACAGGAAATTACAGACTAGTCAGTTAGCAATCAGTTTGCAAACATCTAGAAGATAATAAGGTGATACGTAGTAGCATTGATTTATTCAGAACAAATTGTGTCAAAACAACTTAATAGCTTTCTTTGACAGGGTAACAAGTTTTGTGGATGTGGGGAAAGTGGTAGACTTGGTATACCTTGACTTAAGTAAAGCTTTTTATATACTGTCTTGCGTGACCTTCTCATAAACAAACTAAGGAAATGCAACCTAGATGGATCTCCTAGAATGTGAATGCATAACTGGCTGGAAAAGCATTCTCAGAGAGTCGTTCTCAATAATTCTCAGTCATGCCAGAAGGATACAACAACTGGGGTCCCACGGGCCTGGTTCTGTTCAATATCTTCATCAATTATTTAGGTAATGACATAGAGTGTACACTTACAAAGTTCTCAGAAGATACCAAGCTGGGGGAAGTTGCAAGTGCTTTGCAGGGTAGGATTATAATTCAAAATCATTTGGACAAACTGGAGAAATGAGCTGAGGTAAAAAGGATGAAATTCTAAAAGGACAAATTCAAAGTACTCTACTTATGAAGGAACAGTCAGTTGCACACACAAAGTGGGAAATGGCTGCCTAGGAAGGAGTACTGTGGAAAGGGATCTGTAGTAATAGTGGACAGAGGTAACTGATGAGGGGATTTCAGGGGCATCAGCTGTGTGCCCCACCCTAAACTCGGGAAAGGGCCAGAACAGCCCCTCTCTGCCACAAGGTCCCCCTCTCCCCACTCTTGCTCCCCAGGTAGGAAGCATTAGGTGGGGAGAGCTGCTGTAAACTATCCAATCAAAGGTGCAGGGACACATCTTGAACAGAAGTGGAGCACCCAGAGGGACACTCATCCTGAAGAATATCTGTTACTGTACCGATGAGTAACCTCCTCTTCTTCTTAACCCCTGGCAATGGGTTTAAACTGCATCAAAGGATGTTTAGGTTGAACATTAGGAAGTGATTTTCTAGTGATATATTGTTTATTAATAATACATATTTTCAGGCTGTCCTGTCCTAAGCACCACACCCACAAAAAACAAAACAAAATACAGGCACTGTTATCTCTCACTAAAATCTTCAAATGAACATTTTTCATGTTTGTCAACCAGTTTGACTAACTTTGACTTGATCAAGATAAATAAGGACTGTTGTGAGAAAAATGAGAATAAATACGATAAACCACCAATTAAAAGAAAAAAAATAATAAATTGAACAACTGCTAAATTTCTCTGATTAATTAAGTGGTTCGCATGATGTGTCTAACATCCTCACTTATGAGCAAGGAAAGCTCAGCATAATCAGATGATTTAAAAATGGCAGATTAAGAAGAACCTTCCAGGATCATTGCTGATCTAGAGTGATCTGTGGTGGAATGTCCATCCCTAGAGGTTTTTAAGTCCTGGCTTGACAAAGTCCTGGCTGGAATGATTTAATTAGGGCTGATCCTGCTTTAGGCAGGAGGCTGGACTCAATGACCTCCTGATGTCCCTTCCAGTCCTAGGATTCTATGATACTGTGTGTTTACGTCCTTTTGGGTTGCCATCTGCCTGTGCTGAAGTTCTGTCCTAAAAAGGGATGTTGTCATGAACTGAGTATGTTTCCACATCTTACGACTCTGAGCCTCTGGTAACAGACATGCTCACAGGGCTTGTGTTGTCACAGTGAAAATGGCAGTATAGGTATTGCTGCTCAGGCTGGAGCTTGGTGTTTGAAGCCCAAGGGTGGTCTCAGAGTCCAAGCTCCAGCCCAAGGTGCAGTATCTACACCCTTACTTCCAGTGCTATTTCATGAGCCTGGCTAGCCTGAGTCTGTTGGGCTGTCTTTGACACTTGTTGTTTAGACATAGCCAAAGAAACCAAATCTATCAGATCAAGACTTTAATAAATAGCTCTACCCAGCCAAAATAAATCCCTCAAGCTCCCTTGACAAATGACATAACTACTTTTAACTCTGTATCTGATTCTGAAAACATCAGTGATTGCAGCCAGCCTGCACTCATTAAAAAGTGGCATTGAAAAGGAAATGAGAGTATTTTTAGACTTTCTTTGACTTTCTTCTACCTACAGTCCAGCAGTCTTGTATGACAGTGAATAGCCTCAGTCATTTTAAACTATCCACGTCAGATAGTTTAAAATTTGGTGGCCTAATTCTCCATTTCCTTGAAACCCTGTATTGCTACTGAGCAGAGTAAAGGGGCCTTTAATGGGTGGAAATTACCACCTTTTGAGCTGATATAGAACAAGTATAAAGGCTTTAAATTGCTGCTTAGAGTAGTGCTGGAGCTTCGTGGCTCACTGTGTTCAACTCATGGTTTTCTTTATGTGTTACATCAGGGCCTACCCCACAACCCAACATATTCAACAAATAAAGGGAGTGTAACTTAGTCCTTGTTAATCTGTTCATGTGGTTTTAGCCTTTTTTTGTGTTCTGGTCATGGATTAGTTGTCTGAACATGCTTTTAGACTGATCTAAAGGTGTTCAGTCAAAAGATTCATTTAAACTTCCTCTGTAGCTAAAAATGTGTGACTTGGGATGATAAAACACCACTTCTTAAAGCAGACAGTTCTTTTACTCAATCAAACCAACTATGTTGTTTCACTCTGACTTTGTTTCTTTCCATGATTTGCATAGGTAAATAGAATGGAGTGGAATTGTTTACTGGCCCCTTACACTGCCGCAGCTATCAGGACTGTGAGCTGAGACTCTAGGGTTTTTCAGCAGGATCAGAATTCTGAAGCTGGTGGAAGCTAAGCAGATAAAAAAGACGTTCACAAGAAATGTGTGTCAACAACATTGTTACACAGAGATGGGCAAATAAAACTAAGAGTTACCTCCAAATAATTAGAATTTCTGAAATAACTTATCGGAAGAAAACCACAGGGATGGTTCTAATGTCTTGTTTGTTATGCTTTTTACAGGGTGAAAAAGGGTTTCCTGGTATTCCAGGTCCACCAGGCAAGATAGGTTTTCGAGGCCCTGAGGGACCTCTCGGGCCACAAGGACCTAAGGTGGGTTGCACACGTGTGTGTGTGTGTGTGTGTGTGTGTGTGTGTGCGTGCGCACGTGCACACACATGCAGAGTTTAAATTTTTGCTTGAGTTTTGTAAAATGTACTTAGGATATACAGGCTGTGTCTACCCCTGCATTCCTCTTTTGAAAGAAGCATGCAAAGGAGGGAGATTGAAAATGCAAATGAGGTGCAGATTTACATATCTAGTGTTTCATTTGCATATTCTGTGGAAGGAAGAAAAGCAGTGTAGACACAGCTGTTTTGAAAGTAAATCCCATCTTCGAAAGAACCCTTCTTCCTTTTTTTTTATGCAAAGGAGAGTTCTTTTGAAAATGGGTCTTACTTTCAAAAGAGCCGCGTCTACACTGCTCTTTTTTCGAAAGAAGAATACGCAAAGGAGGCACAAGACATGTAAATCTACACCTCGTTTTTGCATTTTTGATTTCCCTCATTTGCATGCCTCTTTTGAAAGAGGAATGCCAGTGTAGGCACAGCCACAGAGTTCATGCTTAGTTAAGTACTGAATGTAATTGATCTGAACACAGGCATAACTCTTTGGCTGCCTGATGACGTGCACTAGAACCTATATATATATATAGAACCTGCACTAGAACCTATAGACCAAATTCAGAGGAGAATCCAAGTAAAAGTAAATGACAGCTTCAGAACTAGGAAGAGTCTAAGTTAGTAGATCTAGATTTTGAAAATTGCCACTGCTGGGTTGGGGTTTTTTCTCCCAGCACAGGCATACCCTGGTGTAATAGAGAGATATGGCTGGGGAGAAACTTTCCAGCAAAATTTTTTGTCAAAACATTTGATTTTTCTATACTGACCAACTTTTTTACAAAAATTGTCTGCTTTCTTTGGAAATCTGGCTTTTCTGTCGAAAACTTTTGGGTTTTGCGTTCTTGGTGAAAAACTCAAATATCTGAGGGACATGTCAATCAAAGTGTTTTGTTTGTTTGTTCTATGTCAAAACTTTCCATGAGGAGATTTTTTTTTTTTTGTCGGTTACACTGAAGTAGCCAAAGTAACATTCACTTACAGAGAGATGCAACAAAAACAGCTAACAGGAATATACCATAATGTCTTTGTCAAAGTTGGTCAGTTCCATTCTGGGACTTGCATGTTTTTCCAGATCCTCATTGTGTAAGTTCAACATTTAGAGGTTTGCAGAGATGTATAAAGAAGTCAGTGTAAAGGAGTTTAACATCATCATGATGGCTGTCACAGCTCCAGTCAAGTGACCCCTGCTGGTCACTCATTAGATTGCTGAGAGGAAATTCACCCATGGGATCCTGTGTGTGTTTAAGCCTCTAGATTCTGATCAGATCCCATTGTGTTCCGGACCTGAGGCTTCTGAACACAATCTTGGGGTACAGATCCTTGATTTAGCACCCCATCCTAAGAGCCCAACAGCCCACTGCTAAGCAATGTTCCTTCTGGTATTTTCCATCTCTGAGTGGAATGCATTTCCATGTGCTGCCAGGGATGTGCAAATATGCACCACCAGTAGAAATAAAAACCCTGTCTCTGGTTGCTCTGCTAATCCACCGAGCAGCATTTGAATCTCTCCTGAGCAGCAGCACAATGCACAGCTTACAGAGAACACTGGAATCAGTGCTAACTGCTCTGACTCCCTTGTAGTGCAAGCACACTCTTTTTTCCATAACTTTTACCCCTGGGAAATTCTGAGCCAACCACTTACCACTTCAAAGGATACGTATTAGTTGTTACACGTACAACACACAGTACCTTTGCATGGGATTCTGACACCATTGCTGTTAACCTTGTGATAAATACACAGGTGTATCCAAAGGCAGTAAATCCAACATGAGTTTCTCTGCCTTGGGTTCCTCACCATTTCAGCCCATTTTTGGGCTGTGGTCAGGGTGATCAGGGGCATCCAGGATCTTTCTGTGCTGTACGTGCTTGTGTTCTGAAAAAGAGAGACTTCTGTCCCCAGCTAGGCTTCTCTGTCCTGTAAGGCCTCAAAATCATGTATAAACCTATGCATGCCAGCACAGATTGCACCTCTCAAATCTGCTACTCTCTTCTCTGGCAGGCTCTATAGTCTGACATGACCATGTTGCCATATGAGAGAGGAGCTGGTGGGAGCCGGAGCCCCTGCCTGCCGTATGGCTGCGGGGTGGGAGGCTGCTGTGAGTCCAGGAGCCCAAGTGCCTTTTGCCCTGCAGTAGCGGGGTGGAAAGCTACAGCAGACTAGGAACCAGAGTCCCCGGCAGTGGGGGCTGGGAATTGCAGACCCTGCCTGTCCCGCAGCAGCAGGGGCTGGGAGGGTCCTGAAGGGTGGGAGTTGGAGCCTTGCCTGCCCTGCGAGCTGGGAGCCTGAGCGCTCGCTTGCCCTGCAGCAGCGGGGACCAGGATGCTGCAGTGGGGGCTGGGAACTGGAGCTCCCCTGCAGTGGGGCCTGGGAGGCTGCTGCAGGGCAGGAGTTGGAGCCCTCACTTGCCCTCTTAGCGGGGTGGAGGGGGCAGGGGCTGGCTGGAATCCTGTGGCAGGCCCGGGAGCCTGGGCTGGGGCCAGAGCCTCAGGGGAGGGAGGCTGGTGCGCCAGCAGCCCCTGAGCACAGCCCTGCACCTTCCCTTGTCTGGCAACTTCTCTTGTTGGGTACCCATCAGGTCCTGAGCATGCCAGATAAGGGAGGTGCAACCTGTATTCTAGACTCTGAAGTCTCTCACTTTCCTTTTAGATGCAATGGAGGGTGCTGGTTATTGTCTATAAAGCTCTAAATAATTCAAGACTTAGCTCTCTCAGTGACCCCCTACCCCAAATAGCACTGTATTGTCTGGGTTTTTTTTATGTCTGTAATAGGAGAAATACCTTCTGAATAATTGGAAGACAAATAGATAGTGGGATTTGTGTCCCCCGATGTGTACTTCTGTTCATTTTAATTTCTGTAATGTGCAGATGTGAACAATATAAACAAACAAAATAAATGAATTGTATGTTCTGAGGTCAGCATTACAAATATTGCACAAAGATTTAATGCAGATTGTTTTCTGTTTGGTGTTTAGGGTTCACCAGGGCTGATAGGGTTAATTGGACAAAAAGGTGAAAGGGTGAGTATCTATTTCAGCAAATGTTTAGAGTGATATGTGTCCTGTTTATTATTAAAGTGATTTAATATCTGTTTTCCCTATAAAATTAAATAAAAGCCCCATTATGTTAACTATATTTTTGAAAAATGTGCACAGAACTCCCATTGTCCCTCTTTATTTAGAGCTGTAGCTCCTACTTTTTAATTTGCTGTGCTGCCTATATGAGATTCATGCATGTTTTTGTGCAGCATTGGCCTATTTTACCTAGGCATCATCCCAGAAGATCATAGTTGTCCTTAAACTGCATTAATCTCCTGTATAACAGTTTATAGTCATATATGACACAGCAGTGGAATAGTTAGGTGAAGGGTAGTAGTCAAATGAAAATCCCCAAATAGTTTACCTTCTGGTAATGCTTATTGTTCTTACAAATGGAGTAAAAAATATTTTGCATGAGATTTTTCTATTAATTTATATAATTCTTTGTCTGTTTCTTTTTGTACCATTAGGGAATAGTAGGATTACCTGGTTTTTCAGGCCTCCCTGGCCTTCCAGTAAGTAAAATAAAGCTAGATAAATCAAGTCCTCTACTTACACATCATCTCAGTATTCCCCAATCCAATGTCAGCATTTTTGCTGTCAATTAACCTTAGAGGTAACAATCTTGATATCAGCAATTTTTATTCACCATAATGATTTAGGAACAAATTATAATCCATCTAGTGTTGTGCAACACTATGTGCATGTAAATTATTTCAGTGCTGTTACAGGGAAATATACATGTTGAATAACACTGTCAATTTTGAACTTGTGTTTAGGGTCAGCCAGGAAATATTAGACCTCCTGGACTGCCAGGATTTCCAGGATGCAATGGCACAAAGGTAAGGGTCACATAGAATGAGATGATGATGGGGATCTCCAAGAGCTGGCTTTAAAATCAATGAATACTGCTGAAAAGTAAGCTCAAAGGCAAGGCAACATTTTTTGTTGCAGTTTGTAACTTCATTGATTTTTTTTAGAGAAATTATGTTTACAAGAACACTAATGGAAAGTGACCGTGTTGCAAGTACAATCTTTTCTTGAAAGACTAACAATTTTATTAATTACCTAATGAGCTTTTGTGGGTAAGACCCACTTCTTCAAATTCTGCCAGAACATGTAAAGCCTGCAATTAATCACAGTATTTCCAGTTTTCACTTTGTTTGACATTACATTTTCATCAAGCTTTACAGAAAAGGAAACTGGGCATTCTGTAATACTGTAGGAGCACAGAAAGAGACTTGATCATCATGAACAAATAACAAAAATGCATAGTGGCTTTTGTAACCATTACAATGTTTATTACTCTCAGGGTGACCAAGGATTTCCAGGGCCTCCGGGACAAAGAGGAGCTCCGGGCATACCAGTGAGCGGTAACACTAACCATCATGTGTATTTCTGCCATATAAAGACCTTCATTCTTTAAAGCAAGGCTGGGGAACCAACAGCCTGCTTGGCTGGATTGCTTTCCCTCAAAACATAGTATCAGGGAACCTGTGCTGGTTCTCCAACCCTACAGCTCCCTCATGTTTGAAGCGCTGGCTTCCTGCTGCAGGAGGAGTGGGAAGCCCTGAGCTATGTGCGCCAGAGTCATGCAAGACAGAGTCTGATCTGGCTCACAGGTTCTGCCTCATGGGGAGAGGAAACAACTCCACATGCTGCCACTTGCCCTCTCCTCATCTGAGGGACAGCAGGACTGGGAAGCTTTTCGCCTGCTGCTCTAATTGGCTGGAATCAAGCCCAAGAGGAGCGGTGGGGAGAAGGGCTTGGCAGCAGCAGGGGATGTGGAGCCATGTAGGTCCCCAGGGAGCTGCTCAGTTTATGTGTCCCACTCATTGCTCAGACTGCACACTCCCAGCCTGCTCCTGCACCTCTCTTCCTGTCCAGACCTGTACCCCGCTCTGTCCTGCACCCTCCCAGACCCCCCCAACTCTGAGCCCACTCCTGAATTCTTCCTCCCTTTCAGAACCCACACCCTGCTTCTGCACCCTATCCCACCCAGAATCCTAGTCCTCATCCCCCTCCTGCACCTTATCACTCTCCTGGGCCCCCTCACCCCAACCACACTCCTGCACGCTCCTTCCTGCCCAGACTTCACACCCCGAGCCTGCTACTGTAGAGTGGCCATGTAGCTAAAATGTAGTCTTAAGCAATGTGCCTCAGTGTAACTTGCCAGACATCCTTTCTAACTAGCAAAAAGGAGTGGCCTCGTGATGCTGGTAAAGATGCATTAAGTAGGTGGTTTGTATTTAATATTAAGGCAGGAATAGACCTTATGGTCACCACTTCATTTTAGGTTTAAAATAAGAATTGTGAAATAAGTAAAGGAATGTGAGGATTTGTTTTCTTTAAATTGAAACTCTGTTCCTGTGTAACAAAGAAATCAATCCTGTTTTGTGTGTGTGTGAGAGGAATGTGTGTGTTAGGAGATAAGTGTGAGGGGCCATTACAGGACCAGATGTTCCAGGGAGGAGCTGAGAACAGAGGCGGAGGCTCTCGGAGAGTGCTGTGTAGTCCCGCTGAGATATGAATGGAGTAGCCTGACAATTCTAAAAGATGAGGCAAGCACCTATCAATTGGGACAAGATAGTAGTGATTGAAACCACCATGATGAAAAAATAGATAAAGAATGAGGAGAACAACTTACAAGATTGAGCACTCATCAAAGGGCCATTGATTACAGCATAACGGTGAGACACTCATGGATCCCAATGAAAGAAAACTACTATAAAAATGGGTTGCCTTACTATGGATGTTGGGTTTCTGTCCTGTCAAAGATCCTGGAGCATTCATCTGGACTGACAGAACCCAGCTTCTCACTCATACTCAGCCTGGATTGCCACTGGCTAATGCGAGCAACAGACTGATAATTATAACATTAGTAGTGTGTGTGTGTGTGTGTGTGTGTGTGTGTGTGTGTGTGTGTGTGTGTGTGTGTGTGTGTGTGTGTGTGTGTGTGTGTGTGTGTGTGTGTGTGTGTGCACACGGTCCTATGTTAGATGCTGTACTATTCTTAATGAATGTGGTGTACTGCCTTATCCCCTGAAAAAGATCCTCTGTGCTGCTTATACGTGTAACAAGTCAGGGACTATTTGAGTGAGGTGTGTGTTTTGTTCATTTGCTTGCTTCTCAATTTTGTGTGGCTTCCTGACTGATTTTTCCGTGGGTCAGTGGCCCCAGACCCCACAAAAATTCCCTACCCCTGCCTCAAAGCTTTCTTAACTTTACAGATGTTAATTAACTAATTAAGCCCCACAGTACACCTATGACAGAATAATATTTGGGTCCCTACTGGCTGGAATATTGAGGGAGAAACTTAAAAGAACACTTTCAAGAGTGACCTAGTTTTGGGGACCCAATTTGAAACACATTGGCTCTGAACTTTACATGTTATGGACACCTGCAGTTCTTGCGGGCTTTGGTGGATGTGTGAGTGCTCCTTTATTTCAGCAAATCAGCCTTAGGTGTTTCAAGCTGGTCCTTCAAAATCAGAAGGCACCCAACATTAGAAGGTACTGTTTAAAAATGTAGGCCTATGTGCCTTACACAAGATAAGTCAATGACAGATTCAGAAGCAGAGCCAGGACTTGAGTTAAGTGTGAGATCTTGATTCACCTTAAATAAATCATATCAAATGCAAATCTGTAAACAAGGAATAAAAATGGGGCACTGTCATTGGCAAAAATCTGATCCACTTTGAATATATAGGTTCTATTTTTAAAACGTCCCCTCACACTGTCAAAAAAGTCAGGCTGCTCACAGGATCAAATCAAGCTTATAATACTTTTGAAATCCAGCTGTTAAGATAGGTCACTTTCTAATAACAAGTCTGTTCTTCTGAGATTGCAGTCTGGTGTGCAAGGCATGAAATTCATCCTTGTCCATCAAAAGCAATCAAGACTTACCCATGTGCTCATGAAAATAAGTTGTTTTCCTAAGTATTCCCCTACTAAACATCTTGATTTTGCCCTTATCATCTGTTACCAATTGCCTTTGTTAATATTTTATTATTATTATTATTATTATTATTATTATTATTATTATTATTTTACTCTCCCTAGGGTCTTGCTGGTCTTAAAGGAGATAAGGTAAATTATTCACAGCGTGTTGTATTTATAGAACACAAAATTTTGAATTTGTACAAGCTGTTGGTAAAAGACCTGTGACAAGTAGCTTCAGCCAGTGCAGCTAGAGAGTTTATTTTGCATAAGAAAAGCAATGCTGCAAATGTCAGACACTGGTATATGATTGCTACATTGATCCTATTTTACAATTTCTTATTTTTGTCATTACTATTACTGAATACTTTAAGAGTATTCTTTTCAAACACACAAAGGACCAGATCCCTCTCCCACGTAGTTTGTAAATGCCATACAAACACTAACTAATAGGTCAAATCAGGCTATGTCTACACTAGACATGGAAGTCTCCGACAATACTCAGTTTTAGGTACGCCAAGTGTGTAGCTAAAATCACTTTGTCAGCGGTTGGCTTCCATGTCTGTCTACATGGACAAAGGTCAATGGGAGTGTTTCTCCCACCAGCCTTCCTTATTCCTTGCCTCTCATGAGTCGTTCTGGGGTCCGCTTTGACTCCTGAAAGTGTCGTTTTGCATGTGTGCAAAACGAAACCCCGGAAGATTAACCTTGAGTGGGTTGCTCTTCCACAGTAGTGTGGCTCTAACCTCAGAAGAGTTCAGAGCTAAGCAGGAAGGTCATTGTGGAAGGTTCAGAAGAGTGTGTTTGAAGAGGAAGGTAGCTAACAACAGGAGCCGGAAGAAAGGAGACATGCATATGAGTTACTGTGAAAAATGAAGTGATGAGTCTACTGATTAGGGGCTCTGTGTCATTTAAACACAGATCTGCTTTACCCACCCCTGAGGTTGCTACAGGAAAAAGTCTTCCTTGAGGCAGGATTCTTGCCAAGTGTCCAAGCAAATAGTCTGCAGAATGCCTGTGCTCACGCTCACTGATGGAGCAAAGGGAGCAACTGCCCTGAGGCCTGGCAATTTAAATGATTTCTGGAGCCCTGCATGATACACTCTGGGCAGGGCTGATGGTTGCCAGTTATGGGCACCATGCGCTCCAGGCAGGCCCTGCCAACAGGGAGAGCAAGGGGGGCAACCGCAGCAGTGGTGGCGGCCAGAGCATCAGGCCCCTTTGAAATATCACAGCTTCTGCCACTCCACTCTGCACAGCTCTGGGAGCTGGAGGACAGGGCCCAGAACTGTGCTCCAGGTGGAGCTCATGGCTGACTCACCTCAGCCCTGCCCCTTTCACCTGAGGATCTGCCCCTTCTGGGTGCATGGAGTGGAGCCCCTCCACACACCTCACCTCTGCGTACAGAGCAGCTGCTGCCTCCACAGGCTCCAAGCAATGCTAAAGCTGCCCCAGAAAAGCTAGCCCCAGTCCCACTCTTTCTTCCTGAGGCCCTGCCCCTTCCAGAGCACCTACTCAGCTGCCTTCTCCACTCCTCTTCGTCCTGAGGCCTGGCAAAGTTGTCAGCCTCACTGCCTGTACTGCTACACAGTTTTGTGAAATGTGATACTCCCTTCTGTGCACAGGGACCAAGGCCACAGTCGTTTTTTCCTTCCCCAGCTCCTTAAACCTGTCTGGCAGCCCCAAGTTGCCAGGAGATAGCAATCTAACCCTTCACTCCATGCAGTTGAGGCGGATATTCCCTAACTGCTGCACAGATTGTCAAAGGGAGTTCCGTGAACCCTCCACCCTATGTGTATGCAAGTGAAGCAGTTGAACACAACATAAATCAGAATATTTTTGATCTGATTCTTCACTGCATTATACTGATTTCAAATCAGTGTAACTCTGAATTCAGTGTTGCAGTGGCTGAAAAGACAGAGTAACACAGCAGTGAGTCAGATCCCTTTCATTTAAGAAGTTCTTACAGTATTTTAAAAATGCAGTGGTGTTGTAGTTCATAATATAATGGTTGAGCAGGCTTTTTTCACTTATTCTCCAGGGGTGCCCTGCAAGAGGATATGATTCTATATATAGTGGAAAAGGTGACACGGGATTACCGGGAATTCCTGGACGCATGGTAATTAAAAGAAGTTAAACTGAGCTATGTATATTTTTAAAAAAGTAATATATTTAGTTCTTAAATCAGGAATAATTTCAGTTCTTAATGTGATATTTGTATTAGAAAGCTGGGAGATACGAAGATGTTCTTTCTATCCTTTTCAAAATTCAGATATCTGCAAGCCAGTAGGTGTTAGTGTTGCTTACTGGGACTGATGCTGTTTACTATGTTTCTTAAGTATACGAAAAAGGGGGAGAACATTGCAGTGATACCATTTACAGATGACACAACATTAATCAGGATAATTGAATCTGGAGAAGGCTATGGGATACTTCAAAATGATCTGATAATAAAGGTTGTAAATCAGCAGCATTATGAAATGTAAAATTCATTGTTGAATGAAATTTGGATGGAATAAATTGCTAGTTTCTAAATCAACTAATCTCTGAGGGAAAACATCTGCACAATTATCGGAGAGGTAGCTGAGTTAGTCTGTATCTTCAAAAACAACAAAAAGTCCTGTGGTATCTTACGGACTAACAGATATTTTGGAGCATAAGCTTTCATGGACAAAGACCTGCTGCATCTGATGAAGTGGGTCTTTGCCCACAAAAGTCTGTGCTCCAAAATATCTGTTAGTCTATAAGGTGCCACAGGACTTTTTGTTGCTTCTGGACAATATTGTCAACAGTTCAGTAAAGACCTTATTCAGTCTGTAGTGGAGGTCAAAAAGCAAACAAAATGTTATGATGCTTAAATAATGAATTTGAAAATGTTATCAAGCAATTCCGTGATTCAAAGAGATGCTCTGACTTGGCTTACTTTATTCAGCTCTGGTTACCTGATCTCAGAAGGTATATGTTAAAAATAGAGAGATGGGCAACTAAAGTGTTGAGAAAAATTTCCGTATGAAAACAGACTGAGAAGATCCTGACTGTTTAGAGGAATGACTAAATAGACAGACTGAATACCAAGATAAAGGTATACAAAGATGTATATTCTCATGTCACAAGGCACAAGCCAACCAGTAATTGATGGAGTTAGGAAAAAATGTTAAATGGTTATTCCATAACTGTCCACAGAGGATATTCTAAACTGCAAGGTAAACTCAGGGTTCAGTCTCAGGCTAAAGGTTTTTTGTCTTCCATGTACATAGAAATCACCCTAACCCAGGTCACAGACCCAGGAGCCAAGGCCCCATCAGAATGGGAATTCCTGAGTCAAGATGAGAATCAGGGTTCAAGCCCTATTACTTTGTGGTGCAGATACAGTCCCATTGGACTCATATTCTGGGAGTCCAACAAAAGTATTCCATGATTCCATGAGCTGACTTTCTTTGTCATCTGGACAGTCAAATTTCGTGAACAGTCAAGTTTTCTCATACTGCCTTATGAACAAATGGCTAGAGTGGCTACGTTTTGGGAGGGCAATGGGAAGATTGGGATAATGGTGCTTGGACTCAGGCCCACATAATATTGTGTGGAAGAGCCCCAGCTTGTATCTCATGGTCCAAAAATTTCTAGCCTGGGTTACAAATGAGTGCAGATGCTCAACCCCCTAAGTTAACAAACCCAAGGTCTGCGACCTTGAGTTCTGCTATATTTGGGCTGACATTGCAGCATAGACCTCCCCTAAAGGATTGATGACACCTTCCTTTGGATATGGCTCTTTTCACAGGCAGATTTCTTCATTATTAGGTTGACTGCTGGTCTGGTCCAGGATGGCACTTCTTTTATTCATAAGTGGACCTGCCCAAATTGTCACAAATTTGTCCAAGTATATTTGTGAAATAGACAAAATGATTTCATTGGAAAAACTGGTTTTTCCACTGAGCTTTTTTGTTCTAAAGGAATAAAACGTATACAGATTGGACCTCCCTGTTGCAGCACCCTTGAGACCTGACCGGTCCTGAACGAGGGTCCTCTGTCTCCAAGCTCCTCTTCCCCTCGCAGCCTGCTGCCACTCCCTGCTCTGCTTTTGTTCTAGCCGCCCCCCCCCCACCCCCACCAGGGGTCTCAACTGGGCTGCCAGGTACCAGCTCTGGTCCTTGCTGGGCATCGGGCCCCATGGACTGCAGCCCACTGTGCACCCGGGGAGGTGGAGTCACCAGCCCCCTCTGCCACTGAGATACCAAACATCAGCCCTCCTGCCATTAGGCTTCCAGCCCTAGGACTCTGGTTCAGGAACATCCATGGTTTTGGGAAGTGCAACCTGTGCTAAAAAGAGATTTTATCACTAATATAAAGACAATATCAGATTTACCCGGCATTGCATATGATCTTAACTCAATTAAGGTTTTTATTTAAGTAAAAGAAAAATGTCCAGTGTTTGTTTGAACTATTGTATTTTTTTCAAAAATAGTGTTATTTTCATGAAGATCATTTTTATTTGGTTTCTTTAAAAAGAGATTGTTAAAATTTTCCATTTAATTTTTAATCAGTTTTTTAAAATGGGAATTCCATCGTGTATTTTTTCTGCACTCCTATCAAATCTTATCCTTCACTATGTTTTAATGAAAAAGGACTAGTCAATTTGGTTTCCAATAACATTTTTGTCTAGTTCTTAAACCTTAAGCATTGATTTAACTGTGCAAAAAAGAACACTACTCCAAATTCCTCCATTTTATCTCTTTTCTTTAAGGTTTATTGAGAAGCAGTCCTATTCCAGGTTCCTCCTATTTTTCTGGTTCATCTTGGTTTAATCTCTTTTAACATTCGCTCAGTTATGTCAGTTTTGAATACTGACTTGACTTGGTGATTCTGTCTCTTTTCTGTGTGGTTTTATGTGAAGCAATCCTGTTCCAGGCACATCCCATTTTCCTAGCACAACCAAAGCCTTACATTGCTTTAAATTACAAAAGACAAAGCTGTACATGTACATTTGGTGGTCCTAGCTCTTGCCATTTTGGAGGCGTTGCTGAACAAACAAATGGATAAACGCTCTAAAATATATGGTATATTAAAAACAAAAGCTTTCATTAAATGACATTGAACTGAGTTGTGAAAAGAATCAAAATTAGAGTTAACATTGCTTCTCAGTCTATAAACCAACCTGTAGTGTTCAGATGTCTCAGCACATGCAGAGCAGACCATTTATTTTCTTGCATTTTCTTAACATCCCAGGAACTTTATTCTCATTTCTGGTTTAGGGTGAACCAGGTCCTCAAGGACTCCAAGGGTTAATTGGACCACGAGGCCCTCCAGGATCTTCAGTGAGTATAAAATCAGAATAGCTTGTATGACTTAAGGCTGGGAATTTCCAAGGAAATTGGGCACCCATCTCCTAAAAATATGTACCACTAGATAGTTTGGAAATTCCTTGCGTATGTGAAATCTGTAAACTGAGGTGGTTTACTGATTTTTTTTCCATTTGTTTTTATTCTTATGCTTGTTAATTAATGTATAGATTTTTCAGGACTGCCTTCAATTTGTGTTAATACAATTTGGATTCTTCAAATAATTGCACATATGCATGTCTTATACACATTAGATGCCAGTTATATACACAGTGCTTGCACTTGCAAATCAGGTGTTTAGGCACAACAGTGATACTTGTGTCCACAAAGAAATGCAGGAGCCATAAATAAACCATGGCAAAATTTGACTGAAAATCTGGCCGTAGAAGTTTGATTCAAAACCCATTGAAGTCAACAGAAATATTCCAATTGACTTCAGTGGGCTTTGAATAAGACCTTATATCCTGTACTTATTATTTTACTGTGTTGGGTTTACTTTATTCTTTTAATTTTATTTTCTCCAGGGTGTTCCAGGGAGAATGGGACTTCCAGGACTTAAGGTAGCTTGAAATTAGCTATAAAAATTAAAACTCTTAAATCTCACATAACATAGTTTTTCACTCATTAATTATTGGCGTTTTTTAAAACAATAAAAAAGTAACATTTTAAAAACTCTTATAGGGTATCATGGGGAACAAGAGCATAGGAATCAAAGGAATACAGGTAACTATGTAATACAACTGAGAAATTTTTTCTTCTGTTTTCTTCTTATTATGGTGGAATCTTTTGAACAGGAAGTACTGTGAAGCCAAAATAATTTGCCATAGATACACGAATGGAGAATCTTTGAAAACTAATTTCGCTAGAGTATGTGCTTAAGGTGACATCAAAGGAAAAAATGTCTTCGTGTAACAGGGGCTTCCTCCCTGAGGGAGTGACAGATGGGTTACAGGCCAACAGTTTGAGAGGAAGATTAAGTTCTTGGAGTATTGAAAAACAGAAAGCAGGAATATAGTTTACATTATTATGTTAGTATATAGTGTTTGCAAATTCTGTTCTTGAGCTAGCTATGGAGTTAAATAATAAATTAACAAATAATATCAATCATTGGCATAACTCTTCAATGCTCTGATTCTGCATCTTTTCAGTATTCACCTTTATGATGCTGTCTGAAATTCCAAGAGTATATTCCAAAAAAACTTCCAGTGCTATACAGTAAAAATAGGATGTTTTGTCATTCACACTGCTGTATCACTGCATATGCGAATTAAAATGTGCCTCAACGCAAATTATAAGTGATCATAAGTAAATACATGGTCGCATTGACTCCAGTCCCACAAATAGATTCAGGCAAGTGGATCTTTACATTTGTGCACAGTCCCAGTTTAGTCATGGGAGTCCCTGTGAGGGCAGTGATTTGTCTGTGCAGATCTGATTACAATGAAAATAATGTTTGCTATATAATCATCTCTCTGGTAAACATACTTATTCAAATTGCCTTGCATAAATTCCTATAAAGGGATCTGATGACCACAGGGGACCTTGACTCTTTCAAATTCTAGTTAGTTGGCATTATAGAAGAGAGACTATATTAATATATTTATTGTAAATTGTTACTGATAACGTACACAAAATTACACATGAATGAGTGAAAGTAGTTTAAAATGACTGCTCACATTTTGATAACCTCTGATAGAAAGCTCAAGTTTAAGGTGTTTTTATTTTTTTCTGTACTCAGCAGCCCTCAGTGAAAAGTTCCATCATTTTAGGTGAAACATACAAGCTGATTGTGTAAGGCAACAATCTGTTATAAACATCTTTTGGTATTATATTAGGCTGTAATTGTGAAAAGAATTTAGCAAATGGACTATGTATTTTAGTACTACGAGTCAACTTTTATTAGAACAGGAAAAGAACTCCAACTGGTCTGAGGTGAAATTCTTTAAAAATGATGGGGGAGAAAGTGATGAGACATTGCTTTTGTAGACATCCCATTAGAAACAGTATATCTGTGAGCAGTTGTTAAGTACTGTGGTGTAAATTAACGTACACATCTCAAGTATGTAGAAAAGATAGAAATAACATTAAAAATCTTATACTTTGTCTTTCGGAGTGCAGGGGTGGGTGAATATATAACTATCGTGACAAACGGATTTAATTTGGCAATGTCAGATTTCATGGTTTTGAATGCAGAATATTAATTTTATTTCAGTCATCTTTTGTTTTATTTTCAGGGTGATCCTGGATTAAAAGGTCCCCCTGGGCCACCAGGGACAGTTATTGTGACATTAAGTGGACCAGATAATATGACGGTAGTAAAGTAAACATTTATAAACCAACTTTTTTGTGTGTTTTACCCTGGGCCACATTTATTTTGGGTCACGTACATAGTTGCTTTGCTTTGGGTCACAAGACAGAAGTTTCTCGGTATTTATGCTGCTGGAATTTATATTTTGTTTTCTTCAAAGCCCATCCTAAGCACATGTTCATAATTCATCTAGAATGATGGAGTGCATCTTAGAGGTACAGTCTGTTTCCATCCGCATCTTTATATTCCATGCTTTCCATGCATTAAAGATGAAATCCCAATCAACTTTGTGACACAAATGTGCTGAACTGATAGAACATTGAGAAGCTGTGCATTGAATGAGACTGTCATGGCAACTGACAGTCATGTGACCTGAGTCAGTGGTCTGAGACTCAGGAGATTCAGTTTCAGTTCCCATTTTTCCTCAGACTT
This sequence comes from Carettochelys insculpta, assembly GCF_033958435.1. NCBI lineage: Eukaryota > Metazoa > Chordata > Testudines > Carettochelyidae > Carettochelys > Carettochelys insculpta. Next base: position 19,666,447 of record NC_134146.1, read on the forward strand.
CCTTCATGATTAGGTCAAGTCCATTGAACTCAGTTCAGAATTAGGTGCCTAACTTGCTTAGGCAGTTTTGAAAATCCCACTAGATGCCAAAATAGCATTCTGCATGTCATAGGGTGAAGGTTCTGTGGTTGAAACTTTATGAACAAATCTATTTTGATGTATGAACTAGAAAGGAATCTCACTCTTCAGTAGATGAAGGGGCTGTGTAGTGCTAACAGGAGTGTATAGGTTAAGTATACATTTTTATCAACCCTGAATAATAACCCTGAATACCACTCCACTCCAACAGGTCTGTGGCAAACGAAGACATCTTTAAATACTTTTCTTTCTATCTCTTTAGGCTTCATTTCCGTATCTGGGAAATGAGCATAAAATAATATTTCCTTCTACTACCTTTTGTCAGTTTTCTCTGATTAGATAGAAAGCTTACTTATTATATGTTCATACAGCCGTCGGAGATGGAGCAACAATACCAATATGCATATGTGTACAGTGCCAATGAAATGTCTGTGATCATTTGTTAAAAATCCGTTGTGGAAATATAATGCTGAGGGTATGTGTAAAGTAGAACACTTTCCAGTTGGCCTGACAAAAAGGATTTTCAGTGGAGTGGGAATGACATATCTGAATTGACCTGTGATGCATGCTACCCTAAATCATTTATGCCCAGAGTCTCCCATGTATTTATGTAGGCACTGATCTCCCATTGAAGCCAATGGGCGTTAGGCACTTAGATACTTTTGAAAATCTAATACTAAGTCACTATACCTGTTCCAAAAGGCTTACAAAACTATTTTTATGCAGGTGAAAGCATATTTTTTCCCTTTTTACTCAAAAACAATTAGAATGTTTTTGTTCATAATTTCCAGAAGAATTTGTACTAAGGTTAAGAATAAACCTGAAAATTTTCACCCCAGAGGCAAATGTTTGAGAAATTGATTGGGCCCTTGATTTGCAAATGGCAAGTCAACTCAGTCATGTATAGTGATTACAAATTGCAACTTTTCTACTCACTTAGGCTACGTCTACACGTGCAGCCAACATCGAAATAGCTTATTTCGATGTTGCGACATCAAAATAGTCTATTTCGATGAATAACGTCTACACGTCCTCCAGGGCCGGCAACGTCGATGTTCAACTTCGACGTTGCTCAGCCCAACATCGAAATAGGCGCAGCGAGGGAACGTCTACACGTCAAAGTAGCACACATCGAAATAGGGATGCCAGGCACAGCTGCAGACAGGGTCACAGGGCGGACTCAACAGCCAGCCGCTCCCTTAAAGGGCCCCTCCCAGACACACTTGCACTAAACAACACAAGATACACAGAGCTGACAACTAGTTGCAGACCCTGTGCCTGCAGCATAGATCCCCAGCTGCCGCAGCAGCAGCCAGAAGCCCTGGGCTAAGGGCTGCTGCCCACGGTGACCATAGAGCCCCGCAGGGGCTGGAGAGAGAGCATCTCTCAACCCCCCAGCTGATGGCCGCCATGGAGGACCCAGCAATTTCGACGTTGCGGGACGCGGATCGTCTACACGGTCCCTACTTCGACGTTGAACGTCGAAGTAGGGCGCTATTCCTATCTCCTCATGAGGTTAGCGACTTCGACGTCTCACCACCTAACGTCGAAGTTAACTTCGAAATAGCGTCCGACGCGTGTAGACGCGACGGGCGCTATTTCGAAGTTGGTGCCGCTACTTCAAAGTAGCGTGCACGTGTAGACGCAGCTTTAATCAGGCTACTATTAATATCTCTTCCTTATCCAGATCAAGCTTTTAATTTATTTAATTACAAAAACTTGTTTGTAATTTTGAGGTGCCGTATTCTTAAAAGCCTAGATTTTTGGAGGCACTGAAAAATATGAAAGATTATATAAATATTTTATTTTATTGTTACAGGATTTGAAAGGAGAGAAGGGGGAGAGAGGATCAAGGGGCCCTGCAGGACCAGCTGGGTCACTGGTAAGTTATCAGAGCAAAACTCTCAACAGTCAGGACCTTTATACAGCATCATATTCACATGGAAAATGTTGCTATTTTGAGTCAATATTTGGACTACTTGGTCTAGCCATCACTGGGGATTTGTTAACAACAGATGGAATCAGACTTCATTGTAAAAGCTAATAAAATAATACAAAGTCAATTTAAGATGCAAAAATGTGAATCCAAAAATGTGTGGATGTTTTTACAGGGTTTGCCTGGGGATTTTCAGGGTGAAAAAGGTGACCCAGGAGATCATGGCCCACAGGTACATGTGAAAAATTCTACCCTTTAATGTACCATTCTCCTCTGAAAAGTATTTCTGTATTAATTTGGCATTCCAGAGTCTATGATTTCCAGAGCAAATCCACTAGGCTTGTAAGTGAAAAGAGATTTTTGTCCAGTGAATTTAACCTGGAACCTGAAAGGCAAATGAGTATTCTTTCTGGCAGATGCCTGCTGAGCTGTATTTAAAGTTAAGTTAAGGGTGCATTTCTGCATATCACAGGGTGAAGGTTCTGTGGTTTTAACTTGACCGACAAGTCTATTATGATGCGTGAGTTAGAAAGGAATCCAACTCACTCTTCAGTACCTGCAGTGGCTGTGTAATGCTCTCAGGAGTAAAGACATTTTACATAGACATTTTTATCAATTAAGGTCAAAAAATATCTCTGAGTACAACTCCATTCCAACAGGTCTGTGGAAAAAGGTGACATCTTTATTTTCCTTGCCACCCTATGTACTTTTTTTAACCATATCTGTTCTTCGTACATTTCAAAGGACTAAAATCTGGGTTTGACACATCATATGTAAATAAAAAGAATGATGGCGATGAAGATACAATGAGTTAATTTTATCACTGCACATTTTGAAGAGTTCAGTAGTCACATGTGAATGCTAATTTTTGTAATCTTTATAGGGGAAAGGATAGCTCAGTGGTTTGAGTATTGGCCTGCTAAACCCAGGGATGTGAGCTCAATCCTTAAGGGGGCCATTTAGGGATCTGGGGCAAATACATTTAAAAAAATCTGTCGGGTATGGTGATATATCCTGCTGTGAGGGTAGGGGACTAGACTCAATGACCTCTTGAGGTCCTGTCCTGTTCTATGAGATATGTATATAGACAGATTCAGAAAAAAAGCAGCAAATATATTCTAAGAATCAGTTACCAGCCTTTGAGTCTGCTAATTATGTGCCACTACTTATGGTGTGACCCACTTCTTCAGATTCTATATATATTAGCTGATTCCTCAGTTTTCTCTAATTTTTTTCTCTTGTTACTGCTCCAGAATCTGAAATAGGTTTTCCCTATGAAAGCTCATTACCTAATAAATAATGCTGTTAGTCTTTAAGGTGCTGCCGAACTGCTTGCTCGGTTTTGCAAAGATACTAACTAACACAGCTGCAAAACTAGACACTAGAGTTAAAAGCATCAGATGTTATACCTAGACCTAAATAGCCAAGACTCTGTAGTTTGGAGCTGTAACAACCAACTTCCTCTGAATTGTCACTAAGAGGGCTTTGTAACACAAACCCACCAGAAGGTACACGTTTTCCTCTCACACTTGCAACCTCAGTGTCATCTTTAACTCCTCAGTCTCCCTCCCTTCCCACATACTCTCTTTAAGTCCTGTCATTTTTCCCCCTTGTCGTCTTCAAGTAGTGTCACCCTGGGTGCTCCGCTCTGGGTGCTGGTACAACCTCGTGCCAGCACTCAGAGATTCTCCTATAGTCATGGTTTCCCACATTGCGCGTATGTAGCAGTGCCTCTTTGTGCTACCTGGTGCGTGCACGGCTGCAACTCCTCAGTTCCTTCTCTACCATCCTCAGCTGCAGATGGAGCTTCATCTTCTCTGTGAAACAGAAGTTAAAGTTAGTTAGTGTTTTACTATAGTTTCCCTTTCTCCAAATTATTCTCCCAGTTCACTTCACTATTTAAAAACAAACAAACAAACAAAATTTTTGTTAATCTTTTGTTGCTGCATCACCACCATGCCAGGCTCCCTGGGCTTCAAGTGGTGCGAGACTTGTAGGAAACCTATAGCAATCTCCAACAACCATGCTTTCTACATTAAGTGCCTGGGCGAGGGTCATCAGATTCAGTCCTGTGTGCACTGCTCCAGCTTGACTTCTAGGGCTCAGAAAGATTGAGCAAACAGACTTAAAACCTACCTGTATGAGAAGTCCCTCCAGCCGGTGGCCCTTGAGTAACCGCACTTGATACCAAAGCCCAAAGGTACAGTCTCTAAGCATCCTTCTGCCTGGGCTAGAACCTCTTCCACACCAGATCCATTTCCGGCATGTTTCTGGCCTCTGGCACCATTGTCACTGGCCATGCCAGTGGGAAAATCCACGATGTCTTCACTGGCACCATGTAAGATGGAACCACCTGAGAGGGTGCTTTCCGAGATGATCTGCAAATGTTCGGCACCCACGATGCCATTGGCATGATCAGCTCCTCCAGTTCTGACCACACTGACATCTGGGCAGAAACAGTCATCGGTCACTGAGACCTTCGACCCCAGGTTCCAAGCATAGGTGGCACCACTCAAAGTCACCACACTGCCTGCATTAGACACAACCCTCAGCACCATAGAGAACCAAGGCAATGACTCTGCTTCACACCTGCATGGAGTCCTCGATGGCACCGAAACGGTGCTGCACTGATGCACCATCGGAACCCATCCACATCAGGGCACTCTGCTGGCTCCAAGAAAAGGGACATTAGCTCGTTGGACAAAGCAACTTTGGTGCTATACCCAACACCACCAAATCCTCGGCACCGCTGTCCCATGGTCTCCCATGCCTGCCTCCCCACACCTGTCTCGGCACTCAGATTTGTCACGGGGATTGAATGCCCAATCCCTCAATCCGGGAAGAGATGGCTCTGACTGCCCTCGTGTCTTTCCTCCCAGCACTCAAGCCCAATGCACTCTTCATGGCAGGACGTTCTGCTTGCTATGGTGTATTACCCACTACTTGCACCAGACACTGGAGTGGTCCTCATGCCAGACACGATCTCCCTGTTCTTACACACAGTCATCACCATCCAAGGTGTCGTGGGACTGTCCTCCATCGCTGTGCCCATCCTCCTTGGCACCATATCAACTATCTCAGCATCCCAGTACCGAGGACTCCCTCTCTGAAGGGGGATGGGACTTCCCATTCCACCCCTCCTTGTCTTCACCCCAATGACACAGTGCTGTCAGTGTCACCTCTTCCCCTACAAGACACCTATTTTCATATCACCACACAGATTCTTCTTCCACTTCACGGTGGGACCCTGGCATTACCAGTAGTGGGTTCTCCCATTTGGTCTCTCCCCCCACATCCAGGGAATTCTCCAAGACTCTGGCAGTGGTAGCCACATACTTGCATCGATGAGGGTCATCATCTTCCCCTAGCTGGATGACTGCCTTCTCGAAGATAGTCACCCTTCAACCTCATCCCAGATTTCTCCCAAAAGTCCCTTCTCCATTGCACATCAATGAACTTACTGACATTTTTCCCAAAGCTGCATTCTGACCCTAAGCATGTGGCATGGCACACCTGGACATTAGCTGTACCTTGGCCTTGGCCTTATATATTGACCGTACGAAGCCTTGGTGCAAGTCTCCAAGACTCTATCTTTCTGTCCTTTGTGGAGTAATCTGAGGGCTTGCCTGTTTCATCTCATGGCTCTCCAAGTGGATTTCCTCCTATATTCACACTTGTTACATGATTCATTGCAGGGAGCTCTCAGAAGCTGTCACCACCCACTCAACCCAGGCAGTGTCCTCTACTACTGACTTTCTCAAAAATGTGCCCCTTATGGACATTTGCAAGGTGGCTTTGTGGTCTTCCAGTAATATGTTTGCTAGACATTATGCTCTTTCGTCTTCCATTGCCTCCTCCACGCAAGTGGGACAAGCAATGTTGTTTACTGTGGTAGTTACAGAGCTCCAGCACACCTCCATTCTGTGACTGGTGCTTTATAGTCACCCAGAATGGAGCACCCACAGGGACAAGTACTTGAAGAAGAAGAGGAAGTTACTCACCTTGTGCAGTAACAATGGTTCTTCAAGATGTGTGTCCCTGTGGGGCTCCACTTCCCTCCTTCCTTCCCCTGCTTTGGAGCATCCTGCTCTAGTTGTCAGGTAGACAAGGAATGAATGAGCCTGTACCATGCGTGCATGCCAGATAGCACAAGGAGGCGCTGCTGCACATGCGCTGCATGGGTAACTACAGGTATAGAAGAATCTCCGAGCACCAGCGTGAGGATACACCGACACCCAGAGTGGAGCACCCATGGGGACACACGTCTCAGAAAACCAGAGTAACTACTTTTTCTCTAATGCAAGTGCTTAGACAGCTGTGCCTGAATCATCTTTACTGTGTAATCTTTTCCCCTTTTCAGTATTTTCAAAAAGCTGCTGCTAAACTGAACCTCCTCCCTCACTCTCTGACTGAATCACTTTCCACCCATGTCATATTCTTTCACTGATTCCTCCTGTCTTTCTCTCATCAAATTCAGGTTCCTCATGCTCACCTTCACAGAGCTAAATAATCTTTCATTTGTCTGCCTCTCTCCTCCTGTTTCCTCCTATTCTCCTTCCATGTCTTCCTTAGCCTCTTTTTTATTATTGTTAATATTTGTTACATTTATACTGCAGTAAAACCTAGAGACCAACCATTTCAAGGCTTTGTTGTGCCAAACTCCATACAGACACATTGAAAATTACAGTCTCTGCCCCAGAAAATTTAGTTGTCTTCCACTTTTACATTTACACTTCACTTCCTGCTTCTGATACATTTGGAACAATCTATCTTTTTCACCAAATGGCTTTTCTTGCTTTTTCTCTTTCAAATCGTTCCTTAATGATATTTTCTTTCCAAGTCTTTACTACCTCATTTCCTCATCTGTCTGCTTTCATGGAGTGTTGTCTTGTTTATTGTCTTGTCTTTTGTTTGCTTGCTTCAGAGGGGATTCTTCAGCTCAGTGGGACTCTGTGCCAGTGAAAGAGACTATATCTACCACTCTTTTGAAGGACTCGTGTCTTAGGACTGGGTTTTTAAGCTATTAGCTCTTCAGTAAGAGGAATGTCTTACTCTGTATTTTGTAGAGCTCTGTGTTCGTTGGCAGAGATATAAGTGATTAGCAATAATAATGTACATTTTAAAATAAAGTAATTTGGCAGAATTTCACAATTTCATCTCCAAAAGACAGCATCACCCATTACCTTTTGTGCCCTTTTTTGGTAGGGTAAACCTGGAAAAGATGGTACCCCTGGTCCACCAGGCTTTCTGGTAATAAAAACATCTTTTAATTGTTTTTTGTATTAATTAGAGCTGTGTAAGCATGACAGGATTATATCTTTGCATTACAGCTCTTCTTTACTTTGATTTGTACTTGAAATGTATATCTGAATGCATGTTGAACCTGTATTCCTGTATGGCAAGATTTGGGTCATTGATCGAGGCACTGAAGGTATGCTTTCCGTGCAGTCTTCCCTACTTCCATTTAGACAGGGGCCTGGCTGCCTCTGTAGCACTTCTCCTTCAGACTCTAGACAGACCAACACTGTTTTTGAGATGGGCAGTCTAGCCAGTCTCTGGGGAAGAGTGGCTGGGTTGGTGAGATTCACATTGTCCCTCATCCAGATCTGGTAAAATGAATCAGCAAAGAAAATACAGCTGATAGTGTGCTGTCTTATCAGCTTCAAAACCTGCATGAGTCATGGAGGCAACCACAATCAGAGATGTCCCAGTAGCAAAGCTTCAGGAGGAATGTAGTGCACTGTGGAAGAGGCTCTGGAGAGGCTATAGCCAGTATGGAGTAAAGGGCCTCCATGCAGATGTATTTGTTCTCCTGCAGATGTCCCATGAGCTGCCAGATTTGAAGATTGGGCTTGTAGTAGGCATGGAAACCCCATCCTCAATAGAATGATGTGGAGAAATCTCCATAAAGGAATTTTCACACTCTTTTTCCCAATCAATAGGAATAACCTAGGCTTTTAACATTAGATCTTATGTATGAAAGAGGAGAAAACTCACCCCCTAATAATAATTTTGTGCTCTCATCTACAGGGAGGGAAGGGTGAACATGGCTTCCCAGGATCACCTGGCATACCAGGTGCTAAGGTAATTACATAATATCCTTGTTGATTTCAGATTGGCTTTTTTTGCTTGTTTATTATGTTTTGGCTCACATAGCACTAGACTTACAGCGTCCATTCTCCCTGTGTCTGCATGAGCCCCTTCTTTTCGAAAGGGCCATGTTAATGAGCGGGTTTGAAAGATGCTAATGAGGCTCTGCAATGAATATGCAGTGCCTCATTAGCATAATGGTGGCCACAGCAATTCGAAAGTGCGGCTTTTCGAATTGCGCACCACCCGTGGAGCCGGGACCTTCCAAAAGAACCCCCCCAGTTTTTGAAAGCTCTTCTTCCTATCACCAGCGAGGGAGAAGGGCTTTCGAAAACTGGGGGGGGGTCGTTTCGGAAGGTCCTGTCTCAATGGGCGGTGTGGGATTCGAAAAGCCACACTTTCGAATCACCGCGGCTGCCATTATGCTAATGAGGCTCTGCATATTCATTGCAGAGCCTCATTAGCATCTTTCGAACCCACTCATTGACATGCCCCTTTCGAAAGGAAGGGGCTCATGTAGACCCTGCCTCTGTGGTGTTGAAAAAATGACAGTAAAAAACCATAATTGAATAAATACCTTAAACAGCAATCTACTCAGCTCTATCAAAACAAAAAGCAGTCAAGTAGCGCTTTAAAGACTAGCAAAATAATTTATTAGGTGAGCTTTTGTGGGACAGACCCACTTCTTCAGACCATAGCCATACCAGAACAGACTCAATATTTAAGGCACAGAGAACCAAAAACAGTAATCAAGGAGGACAAATCAGAAAAAAATGATCAATGTGAGCAAATCAGCGAGTGGGGCGGAGGGGAAGGTCAGGAATTAGATTAAGCCGAGTATGCAGAGGAGCCCCTGTAGTGACTCAGAAAATCCTCATCCCGGTTCAAACCAGGTGTTCAAGTGCCGAATTTGAATATAAAAGACAGCTCACCTGTTTCCCTTTGAATAGTGGTGCGAAAATTTTTTTTCAGTAACACGCATACTCTTAAGTCATTGACAGAATGGTCCACTCCATTAAAATGTTGACTAACTGGTTTGTGGATCTGAAGTGTTTTCATGTCTGTTTTGTGCCCATTAACCCTTTGTCTAAGGGAGTTAGAAGTCTGTCCAGAATACAAAGCATCTGGTCGTTGTTGGCACATGATGGAATATATGATGTTAGTTGAGGAGCATGAGATAGTGCCTGTGATTCTGTGAATAACCTGGTTAGGTCCAGTAATGGTATTTCCAGAGAAGATATGTGGACAAAGCTGGCAGCGGGCTTTGTTGCAAGGAAAGGTTCCAGGACTGGTATTCCTGGGGTATAGACTGTGGCTGTTGGTGAGGAACCTTGTAAGGTTGGGAGGTTGTCTGTAGGAGATTCACAGAATCACGGACACCACTATTCAAAGGGAAACAGCTGAGCTGTCTTTTATATTCAAATTCGGCACATGAACACGTGGTTTGAACCGGGATGGGAATTTTCTGAGTCACTATAAGGGCTCGTCTGCATACTTGGCTCAATCTAATTCTTGACCTTCCCTGCCCCACCCCTCCACTCTCTGATTTGGTCACCTTGATCATTTTTTTCTGATTTGTCCTCCTTGATTACTGTTTTTGGTTCTCTGTGCCATAAATATTGAGTCTGTTCTGGTATGGCTATGGTCTGAAGAAGTGGGTCCGTCCCACGAAAGCTCACCTTATAAATTATTTTGCTAGCCTTTTAAAGTGCTACTTGACTGCTTTTTGTTTCGATAGTATATAGGCTAGCACGGCTCCCTCTCTGTTACTACTCAGCTCTAGTTAATGTGAAGTTTAGCTAAGAGATAGAGGTAACCATGTTAGTTTTTAGATTCACAAATAGCAAGCAATCTTGTAGCTCCTTAGAGACTAACAAATTTATTAAGTCATGAGCTTTTGTGAGTAAAAGCCACTTCCTCAGATGAAAAATAGAGTGGAAGAACAGAATCCAAGGTTTATATAGCAGGGAGTGATGCAGTAGGAGAGGGAAAAAACTGATTAACTGTCACTAGTAGGACTAATTAATGAAGCAAATTAAGTAGGAAGTGTCCCATTTCTGCAAATATCAAAGGCGGGAAAATTGCCCTTTGTAATGCAAAAGGATTGTGAAGATGTCTGTTCAGGGCAAGGTTAAACTTGCCAAATTTTGTAAATGAATTCCAATTCCAATGTATCCCTTTATAACCTTTTGGCAGAATTCTTTTGTAGATGAAGAGCTATGTTTAAATCCATTATTGAATGTCCAGGGAGGTTAAAGTGTTCCCTTGTAGGTTTATGTATATTCAAATTCTTGATGTTGGATTTATTATTTAGCTCTGTAGACAGAACTGGCATTGGGGTTTGTTGCAAAGATAGGTTCCTGGATTGCTGTTTCTGTAGCATGGTGTGTGGCTGCTGGTGAGTATTTTCTACAGCTGTCTGTAGAAGACTGGCCCATCACCCAAGGTCTGTAAGGCTGTGTCTACACTACCACCTTCCTTCGAAGGAAGGATGGTAATTAGGGTGTTGGGAGTTTACTAATGAAGTGCTGCCATGCATAGGTAGCACTTCATTAAGCAAATTTCCCCCCCGTAGCATCTCCGAACTTTTAAACTTTGACGTACCGGCACGCGTCTAGCCACCGGGGCAAAATTTTGAGAAGTAAGGGGACTTCGAAGTTGCCCTGCCACTTGGAAGTACAGGCGGGTACACCATGGCTAGACTTGTGCCGGTACTTCGAAGTTTAAAACTTTGGAGTTGCCACGGGGGTGAAATTTGCTTAATGAAGTGCTGCCTATACACGGCAGCACTTCATTAGTAAACTCCCAACACCCTAATTACCATCCTTCCTTCGAAGGAAGGTGGTAGTGTAGACAAGCCCTAAGAGTGAGGGATCATATTCCAGTATAGGTTATAGTTGGCAATGATGCCAGGGAGCGGTTTAAGCTGGGGAGATATCGGAGATGACAGATGGTGTTCTGTTTTCTTCCTGGTTGGTCCTATCATGAAGAAGGTAACTTCTAGGTCCTTGTCTAGTTCTGTTAATCTGTTTCTGGGCTTCCCCACCTAGCAGCTGCCCAGTCCTCAAACATGATCTCTCATTCTCATCCTCTGCCATGTATTTTGGACAAACCAGACAGTCTCTGTGCCAAAGGATGAATGGACATAAATCCAACATCAGGAAATGGAGTACACATAAACCGATAGTGGAACACTTTAACCTCCCTGGACATTCAATAATGGATTTAAAAGCAGCCATTCTTCTACAAAAGAATTTTACCAAAAGATTACGGAGGAGACATATGAATTGGAATTTATTTACAAATGTGGCATGTTTAACCTTGCCCTGAAGAGATCTTAACTGTCTTATGCATTACAAGGGCAGCTTCCCCACCTTTGATATTCACAGGAATGAGACACATCCTCCTTAACTTGTTTCATTAGCTGGTCCTACTAGTGACAGGTAACCTTTTCCCTCCCTTCCCTCCATGCTATATAAATCAAGGATTCTATTTTTCCACTCCTTTTTTTTTTATCTGGGGAAATAGGTTTTACCCATGAAGATGCATGACCTAATACATCTGTTAATCTCTAAAGTGCCACAGGACAGCACCTGTAGATTAACATGGAGTTGATATTGAAAATTCTGAGAAGACTTTTTATGGTATCTAACTGGTGACTCATTTCTGTTTTCTCATGCAGGGGAGGAAAGGAGACATTGGCCCACCAGGATTTCCTGGTTCTGTAAGTGCAAATTAGGCTTAAAATAACATGGTAGTGTCATACTTATAAAAATGTTCAAATAAAAGTAACAGAATTAAAGCACTGCTGTGTCAAAATTTGGAGTCTTGTGGGCTTTTTCACCATGTGCTGAGCTCATTGAAAGAGAGAGCTGTAAGAAGCATGTACCTCATTTATTTCAACTGGAGAGTTAATTGTCATGAAGCAGACATGAAAGTTCACAACAGTTAAATTTCCAAGGTAATACCATAATCCTTTCAAGAACAATTGTTGCTTGTTTTTAAATATCAAAATGCTTTGTAAATTAGAAGCAAAATCATCTAATTGGTGCAGACATGTGGTTTCTCACTTGCCTCAAAGCTCATATACATGTCTGAGGGCAGCCTTTGATCCCAGCTGCTTATAAGCAGTGCTTTTAAAAAAAACACTGCTTGTATTCTCTATCTTAGCAAGAGCTTTGTATGCAATGAATAAATTAATAAGTGGAAATATTTGTTACCTCCATGCTCAGTCTCTGGTGTTTCTTTAATTTCGGGGCTAACATTCATGTTATGTTGCATTATTTATGTGCCTCGCTATACTGCTAGTGGTTACACAGTGATGATCATTATTATCTGGCTAGTGTCGAATGAATGAGGTGCATACAATGATTTGAAAGGTAGCTGAAGTTCAACATGGTTTATTCACCTGGAAAACAATCCACAGAAGATCAATAACTTAATTTTGTCTCTAACTCACATTTTTGTTCATGCACCTGTTTCATACAAATTTGGTAGCACTGTAGGACTATGATCTATGAAAACATACATCCTTAATGTGCATGTAATATTGGCTTAATGCTTGTGAATGTCTCCAACTTGCAGCTTGCCCCAGTAACTATATTCACAGGTGAAGGGGTGGTTCTTCAGTGCAAATACTGCTGGAAGTCCCAGGATTGTCTTTATGTACTTGGCCATAGCTCATTGCACATATTTTGATCCTAATTTCAAATAGGGTGGTTTGTGAACTATTATTTGAGAATTAGCAATGAACAAACATAGGTCTCTTGCATCTGATGAAGCATGTGATGCATCTGGTGAAGTGGGTCTTTGCCCATGAAAACTTATGCTCCAAAAAATCTGTTAGTCTGTAAGGTGCCACTGGACTTCTTGTTGTTTTTGTGGATATACACTAACATGGCTGCCCCTCTGATATAAGGTCTCTTGGTGTCACATGGTCAGAAGACTGGGGTTGTTCCACTATTTCTCCCAACAGTGTAGCCCCACTAGGAATAATCAATATGGCATTAGCATCAACCAACTTCTCCATATCCTGTGTCTTGTAAGTAAATTGAAGGACCCTGACAAATACAAGAACCTTCCCTGCCTATCTGACCTGGGGTTTGAGAGTTAATGGAAGAAATCAGTGTCTGTGAAAACAAATTGCTTGTGACAAGCACGCATAATAGATAACTTCCTTTCTCTATATTGTTACTCTTTGTCTCTCTCTCTTGCTGTGTCTTTGAAGACAAAATATTTTGAAGTGACTGGTGAAAAAGGAGATGAAGGCTATCCAGGACCCCCAGGACTGAAAGGGCAACCTGGCATACCTGGTGAGAGAGATATGGAAACTATAAACATAACAGAAAAGAAACCTAAGCCCAGAGCTTGACTGTGCACAGCACAGGGTAGGAGAGCTGTCAAAAAGGAACCTGAGCTTCTACTCATGGCACTGCCATGGCACAGCTGCCAAATTACTGCCGTGAAGTAGTAGAAGTAATACCAAAGAGTCTCATAGCTAAGGGCCTAACTTAAATTGCTAAGCATCACAGTGAAGGCCATACTTCCTATTCAGAATACAGGAGAAGGGATACAAAGACCCTGACCCTTGATTCTGTTTGGTTTGCCCTTATTTGTGTGCCTCTGCTCCAATGCCAACTGGAACACATCATCAGTGCCCTCTTTGCTGCATACCAAGAAATGAACTGAAAGACAAAGGCCACAGTTAGTCTTTGGGAAATGGCATTTATTTCTCAACAGTTTTCATTATCTTTTTCTCCATTGTCTCATCCTGATATTAATGCTTGCCATTCTGAAAGGAAAAGGCATCAGCATGGGTTTTAACTGCGGGGTGTTTTTTTTAATTACTTATGCTATAAAATGAAAACATCATGGCAAAAATCATCACCAAACCCTGGTCAGTTTGTCATTCAGGACACATCACAATATAATGAAGGGTTTGTGTGTTACATTCTGATGCAATAGACACAATATGTTTGCCTTGTAGCCATCTTCACCAACACCGACCATTATTTTTTAGATCCCCAATCCTATAAATGTTTATACACATAAATGGTCTCATTGAGTTCCACGGGGTTCTCACTGGTATGAAGCTATTCAAGTTTTTGAAGTCAGTGGGAACTGAGAGCACCTAATACTTTGCAGGGGTGCTCAACATTCAGCTCCCTTTGTATGTCAGTGACAGTCCTTTGTTCATCAGCTGTGGGACTGGACAAGTGACAGATCCCTATCAGGCAAAATCAGTTCAAAATATATGTTACAATTTGGTTTTAATTCATGATTGCTGTTCAGCCTCACTGCTCAATCCAGCGTGTAGTTAAAAACGCCAGCACAAGGTTTGAACAGTGAAAATCCAATATATACAGTGGTTTAATTCAGATTATTTATATTGCTTTTCCAGGTCCAAGAGGGCCCCCAGGTGTAACAGGAAGACCAGGTATGTGTTATGAACCAGTAGCACACTAAACAACTGTAGTGTATTATTAGTTTTATTTATTTTACTTAAAATTGTGAAGGCAGTGATTATTTCTGGTGTGTGAAAATGGATGTCTCTAGTGGTATGTCTACATTGATGTGCAAACCCAAGTTACTGGATCATTTGTATGCCAGTGCAGTACAGGCACCCCACCCTGAAAGTGCACTTTTGCTGTGCTGTCACACATAGACAATTACCTCCATGCTACATCTGCTCTAAGTTCACAAGCGTAGTGCAACCATTCACAGGGATTTTTTCCCAGTATTTTGTTTTTGTTTGTTTCTGCATCAAATGGAGACATTTTATGAACTGATCTGTTGTATTTTGTTGGAACCAGGGTCCTTTCTTGAACCCCTGTGCAGAAGACGTTTTCCCCTACCTTTTCATGTTCGCCAATGACACTTCCTCTGTCTGGTGAAAACTGTCCAAGTCATGGGTCCATTAGAGGAGCTGCTGTTTTGCCTGTTCCTACTGTGGGTGAAATGTTTAGACAGTGGACTAAGTGCTCAGCAAGATAATGGATTGCATTTTGGGAACATTTTATGGAATGTCAGAATCAACAGGACTTGGGGAGGATAAGAACAATTATTTCATGGCAGACTGGCAGAGATAAACAGTGCTGCTATTGCCATGAAATCCTCTTAGTTTACCAACACTTCTGGTGCAGGAGAAGTAGCACAATGTGATGAGATCAACTCATATTGCAAACTTGGAGAAAGCAGCAGTTCTTCCACATGAGGAAAAAGACCTCCCCGGGGCCTTCTGAGGAACTAGCACCAATGCTCCAGTGCCTGACCACATGATGAAGAAAGCTTTAGCAGTAGTGACAGACAGAGATGCATAACAGACTATATCAGAGAGGTAGCCTTGTTAGTCTGTAGCTTCGAGAGCAACAAGAAGTCTTGTGGCACCTTATAGACTAACAGATATTTTGGAGCATAAGCTTTCGTGGGCAAAGACCCACTTTATCAGATGCATCTGATGATGCAGGTCTTTGCCCACAAAAGCTTATGCTCCAAAATATCTGTTAGTCTATAAGGTGCCACAAGACTTCTTGTTGTTCTCAACAGACTCTGTGTGGTGTTGGCAAGTCAGCTGTTGTGGTGTGGTTTACTGTGGTGGATATACGAAATGTTCCTGAAATAAGAATTGGCTTTCAAACTGTGCTGAAGCATCCTGTAATGGTTTACCCTCAGGGTGCCAGCTGGAACTGGGGTACCATTGAAACCCCACAGATCTACCAGCCTGGGTTCCCTTTTACACTGTACTGCTCTGAAGTTGCAAAGCTCTCTCTACCCTGCTCTTTCACCAGCATACATACTGGTAGGAACACAGCCAGCTGCAGATACATGTGGGAAGGCTCTCTGACCTGCCTCTGAACTGGAGGTTCCAGGTAGGGTAGCTCCCAGCTCTTCAGGCCCTTTGTAGTGTAAACTGTCTGGCGCAAACTCTTAAAATTCACCTCCACCCTCAGTGTGGAGAGGAATATGTAACAACCATTTGCCCAGGGCTACACATCACACACTAGTTTTGACAAAACAAAAATAAGTTTTCAAAAGATTTAAGTGAGTATAAGGGATAGCAAACAGATCAAGGCAGATTACCTAGTACAGGGCTCACCAACCTCTCTGAGTCAGAATACTGAAATTTGACCTTTTAACCTCTATGTATGGTCCCAGTGCTGGTGATACTTTTTAAAGTCACTAATAGTCCTACTTACAACAGCTTCATTAATCAATAAAGATGCAGAGCTTTACTCTGTAAGTGGTGGTTGGTAGCATTAGCTGGTCTTTTATTAATCCACAGGCTTTGAGCAAGCTCCCAGATGCATGGGACAGGAAGGGTGGGGTTGAGCTCCCACCTTGCCTGCCAATGAAAATTGGCTCATGTGCAAGAGAGTATACTGATAAAGTGTGTAGATAATATTGAGCTAGAAGGTATTGCAAATACTTTGGAGGATAGGATTATAATCCAGAATGATCTGGACAAACTGGATAAATGCTTTGGGGTAAGCAGGATGAAATTCAATATGGACAAATGCAACATACTCTACAAAGGTAGGAACAATTAGTTGCACACAAACAAAATGGTAAGTAACTGTCTAAGAAGCAGTAGTGTAGATAGCAGTACTGGACCACAAACTAAATATGAGTCAATAATATGACACTTGCAAAAAAAAAAAGCAAACATCATGCTGAGATGTATTAACAGGAGTGTTGTAAGCAATACATGAGAAATAATTCTCCCACTCTCCTCTGCTCTCTTTAGTCCTCAACTAGAATATTGTATCCAGTTCTGGGTACCCCATGTCAAGAAAGGTGGATAAATTGGAAAATGTCCAAAGAAGAGCACCAAAAAATATTAAAAATCTAGAAAACTTGAGCTGTAAGGGAAGATTGAAACAACTGGATTTGTGTAGTCTATGAAAATGAAGACTGAGAGGGAACATGACAGTTTTTGAGTACTTAAAAGATTGTTTCAAGGAGAAAGGAGAAAAATTATTCTTATTAGCTTCTGATGACAGGGCAAGAAATAATGGACTTAAATTGCAGCCAGGAGGATTAGCTAGGAAAAACCTCCTAACTCTCAGAGAGTTTGAGCAGTAGAATAAATTGCCTAGGGAAGTTGTGGACTCTCCATCACTGGAATTTTTTAAGAGCAGGTTAGACAAACACCTGTCATACAATGATCTAGATGGCGCTTGATCCTGTAGAAGTTTCTTCCATTTCTGTGACTCAAACAGTAAATTTGATATTCCACCAGCCTTCTAGAAACTTGAGTGTATATGTGGTTGAACCTGCTGCATGAGATAAAACTGTGCTACCAACTGTACCCCAGCCAGAAATATATTAAAATTCTTGTGCCTTCTAGGGCCAGCTGGAGCTAAAGGGGGCTCCACATGGCCTGAGGTATGGTTTAAACTAAATAAAGGGAAAGGGTGAGGAACCAGTCAGCTCCCTGTCTGCTCAATCTAGCCAGTGAATGACCAGAGACTCTGAAAGCGAGGGGCACCTCTGCTTTCCCAAAGCATATATTCTCCGTTGTTTGACTGGAGCTGTCCAAGTCACTGCTGGCCTCATTGATTTGCCCACCTGGGCCGTGTCTACACTAGCCCCAAACTTTGAAATGGCCATGCAAATGAAATACATTTTCAGCGCCTCATTAGCATGCAGGCGGCCGCGGCACTTCGAAATTGACGTGGCTCATTCAGATGGGGCTCCTTTCTGAAAGGACCCCACCTACTTCGAAGTCCCCTTATTCCTGTGAGCAGATGGGAATAAGGGGACTTCGAAGTAGGTGGGGTCCTTTTGAAAAGGAGCTCCGTCTGAACAAGCCGCGCAGCGCCGAGCCGCGTCAATTTCGAAGTGCCGCGGCCACCCGCATGCTAATGAGGCGCTGAATATGTATTTCAGCGTTTCATTAGTAAACTTCAAAATGGCATACCCTAAATGGCCCAAACTCAACACACATTTGAATGATAGAAAGAAAAGTTCTAACATGCTACACTTTCCTGTGTTACAGAACACACTTTTCAAAAACTATTAGTGCTGCAAGGTCATCTAGGACCATTGAAATTAAATATAATTTTTATCTCGCATTAGGTGTATTGAGACCTGGTATAAATGGTCCACAAGGCTATCCAGGAGTAAAAGGAATTAAGGGGGAGAGAGGACAGCCTGGCATGAATGCTGTGGGAGCTCCAGGACTTCCTGGGCTTCCAGGAAGACCTGGCTCTGTAGGATCACCAGGTCATCCAGGACAACCAGGTAAAGCATAGATCTTATGTATATAATGGGCCAGATTATAATCTCAAATCCACTGGTACAAATCCAGACTAATTTCAACATTGGTGGAATTGGCTAGTATCACTGAGATCAGAATCTGACCCAATGCATTTACCACTTAAGTATATTCTTAAAAAGCCACTTTTGAATAGTCTGGCTGAATGGGATTTCAAAGAATAGAAGTTTACATGCATTATAAACAGAAAGTGTGTGTAACAAGGTGCTATATTCCATCATTCTTCTGAGATTCTGTAAGAAAAAGTAAGGACTTCACAGCATTACAGGAGAGTTCGACTTCCTGTGCAAATGTGACAGTACCATCCATACCAAGGGTGGCCAACCAATTAAAGACCAAGAGCCAAAATAGCTGTGAATAGAATGCAAAGAGCCACATATTGTATATTTATTTTATCTATCTATAGACTAGAGGCCCAGTTGCAGCTCCCCTTGCAAGTGGAAGTTGGGCTGGAAGAAAGTTCTAGACAGAAACTTACTGTAATACACATCTGAGGTGTATAGGCCGGGCCCCGTGCTGGCTGGCAGAGGGGTGGGGCTGGCACAGTGCTGGGGAGGCTCTACTGGTGGGGGCTGACCTGGGTCCCAGGCTAGGTGGGGGAGGGGCTGGCACGGTGCAGGGAGAGATGCCGGTGGAGGGGGTGGGCCGGGTTCCACGTTGGCTGCGGAAAGGATGGGCCTGGCGTGGTGCGTGGGGTAGTTTGATGCAGGGCTGGACCAGGCCCCGCTCTGGCCAGGGGAGAGGCTGGGCCTGGTACAGTGCAGGGGGTGGGAGACATGGTAGAACCTTGCCCAGACAACCGGACACAGCAAATATATATATGAAAGCAGCACTCATGAACAGACATGAGTAACACAAATTTGAGGTTCAAAGTTTGCACTTTTATTCCCCTTTGTCTGGAGTCATAGAATTATGTTCTTTAAAAGTCATCACCCTGATAGTGCAAACATATCCACCAGTACAAATAAAATTTACTGCTGCTTTACCAGACTTTTCCTCTGATACTTTTCATTCTTTCTTTGAGTTTTCAGATGTGTTTAAGATTGTCATACATTTTAACCTGTATACCCTCTACAACTCAGCATGGTGGTGTCTGTCTCTTTTTCTTTTTAAAAGACTAGAACTCTTTAACTCATCTGCTCAGTTAATGTTGTACTTGTGCTATCATCAGGTAAAGTAACATTTGAAACACACCCACCAGGAGGTCCAGGAAACCCTGGATGTGTGGGACCTCCAGGACGTCCAGGAGATAGCGGAATGAAAGGTCAGTAAACATGTTGAAGGGGTGTGTGTGTGTGTGTGTGTGTGTGTGTAAATATTAACAGAGAGGTAGCCATGTTAGTCTGTATCCTAACAAAACAAAAAGGCAGTCATGTAGCACTTTAAAGACTAAGAGAATCATTCATTAAGTGATGAGTTTTTGTGGGGCAGATTCACTTCTTCAGATCTGGAGATAGTGCTGTACTGGAAATACTGTACTACAGCACTATCTCCACGTCTGAAGAAGTGGGTCTGCTCCATGAAAGCTCCTCACCTAGTAAATTATTTTGTTAGTCTTTAAAGTGCTACATGACTTGCTTTTTTTTTTGTTTGTTTGTAAATATGTTCCTAGAATTGACTATTGATTCGGATGGGAGCACCACAATGTCAGAAATTTCATTCAACCTCTCTGTCGAAAAACAAATTGTTCCATGTTCAAGACAGCTTCTGTAACTTACAGCAAACAATAACCAGGCTCAAAAATCAGTCAGTCAAAATTCCTTACCAAGCTGAATGTGATTGTTTTACTGTTTGTCAGGCTAAATAACTGGATCCAGCTCTGCTGTCACTTACCTCATTTTCATGTGAATGTAACTCCTCTGAGTGCAGCAGGGTTTCTATAATATAGAGACGTGGGAGATCAGGGTTTGGCTGTGTTGTGCTAGACATAAACTGATAATCTCTTATAAACTAAAAACTGAGATATGTAGATGGATTAAATTATTATGCTGATTCTGGCTACTCTTTGGAAGTTACTGGTCAGAAATGAATTAACTAATTGATTTGCACTTGCAGAACATTTTCATATCTTCCTTGGGGAAACAGAAAGAGGCCAATCCCCACATCCCCTGGTTATATACTGGAGCTAGATAAACTACTCCTATGGGACAAAGGGTAGTTCCACTCAGGAAGAGTTTGTGGAAATGAGTCACACACTCCCACAAACCTCACCTCTTCCTGCTCACCATATCAAGCGGGAGACGAAGCTGGAAATGAGGTCACCGCACCCGCGCCCTTCTGTGTCCTCCTGATGATCACATTACAGGGGCAGCTGCAGCTCCCTATTTTCTAACGTGCTGATGAATACAACTTCTAGGGTCAGCCAGCCTGTTCCTGAGCCAACACGCATCGGAGTAAAGGCCAGGACAAGCCTTCCTCCTGCTTTACAGGATTTGGCTTATTGCTAAAAAGTCAAAGTGTTTCTCATCAGAGTATTCAAGTAGTGAACAAAAACAGGCTTTTGAAACTAGGTGATCCTGTCTTTTACTTGGCAGTGCTGTAGGCTATAGTGCCAAGAAATAAGTCAGGCTGTTTTTTAAAAGGAACTGTAAATCCTTTATTACTGACAATTAATTATTAAAATTAAGTTGTATTCCCAGTGTTTTCACACTGGTTTGACTCAGGAGATGTGTTAGGTGGTTGTGCCTAGCCAACCACTCTCTCTCCAAATAATAAGCATACCTGATGCAGACTTTTCACTGATTTGCCAGTATGACAATAAGTGATCATATAATTTTGTTCCAGGTGAAGAAGGAAGTCCTTGTCACCAGTGCAGTTATATACCAGGAGAACCTGGTCTTCCTGGTGCTCCTGGTTCGGAGGGTCAAGGAGGAGTGAGTGGTAAAATACCTTGGCTTTAATAAATTGGTATTTGGAAATGACAGTGTTTCTTTATGCACCATCTTGAGCTACACAAATCCAACAGCGTTCACTCATTTACAGTTAGATACTCCTTTTAGTTAATGCTCAAAACTGTCTGAAACAGAAGTTTGATCGTGAAACTGGAGTCTAAGGGCCAGGATAGAGGGCTTTGATCCTGTAGTGCACTGGCTTGCTTTCTGTAGGAGAAGGGCGCTTTACAGTGTAGACAGCCTCCTCTTCCAGAAAAGGAGACCCAGTCTCTTCTGGGACAGGTTGACTAAAGTACTCAGGAATTGGCAAGTATCACTGAGATTAGAGAAAGAGAGAGAGAGAGTGCAAAAGGAGAAAGTAAAAAGAGTGAAGATATGGGCACTCAGCACACACCTGAAATGTTAGCAACTAAATTAAGAAAACAAGACTTTTTCAGTCGCCTATACACTAATGCTAGCAACTTGATAACAAAGGAGAAATTGGAATTGCTTGTTTATGAGCATCAAATCAATTTAGGTGGTGGTATTGAAACTGACTGGGATCATATTACATGACTGAAATGTTAACAGTAAGGGTTATAGCCTATTTAGGAAAGATTGAGTGGGGAAAAGGAAAAGGGGAGTGGCACTCCACTAAAACCAGTTTCCAAGTTACTGCTATCTCAGGAGTGCTTATGACGCCATATACTAACACAATGTGCTTTCTTTCTGAGCCCCTGCCCCTACCCCCTGCCCCACATATGCTGTGAAAACTCTGTGGGCACCTGTGTTACAATAACTGCTTTTCTGCATGTAAGGGGTAATGGTTTATGTGGTAGGGGTTAGCAGCCAGCACAGTTGCCTGGGGCCACATGCTACTGGGGGCCTCGACAAAGCTACGTTGCTCAGGCTTGGGCTGCAGCCCCAGATGGAAGGGCTCATGGGCTTCAGCCCCATGCAGTGGAGCTTTGGCTTTCTGCCCTTGGCCCCAACAAGTCTAGCCCAGGTTGGCAGATTCCCCCATGTAATCTGCTTGCATCTTTCCCAAAGGCCCCCAGACCTATGATTGAGCACCACTGCCCTAATAGATAAAGCACAAGATGGGTTGGTTATTGGTATCTGGTATTGATCCACAAATCACACTAGGGAACCAGATCACAACCTCCTTACACATCCATCTCTAATATTTAGGGAAAAATTGAGATCATGCTTCAGTTGTGTGACGTCTGCTGACTCCTGTAAGTTCTGACATGGGGAACAAAAATTTAAAAGTGGGCTTTTCAGTTTAGCAGAGAAGGGAATAGTATATTCCAATGGCTAGAAATGAGGTCTAAAATTGTAACAGTGAAAGTAATTCACAATTAGCACAATTTACCAAGTATCATGGTAGATTCATCATCAATGACAGTTTTTAAATCAAGATTGGAAGTTATCCCAAAAGATCTGCTTTAGGAATTATTTTGAGCAAGTTCTATGGACCTCATTATACAGGAGGCCAGACAAGATCATCCAAGTGGTTCCTTCTAGTCTTAGGCTGGGTCTACACTAGAGAGTTTTGTCTACAGAAAGGGCCTTCTGTCAACATAACTCAGGGAGTGTCTACGCACTTAACGAATTTTGTTGACAGAGTCTCGACAGAACTCTGCATTTTCCTCAATGATGGTATCCCTCAAAAATGTGAGGCATAACAATCTCTCGACAGAGTACTGTTGACAGAAATGCAGTGTAGACACTTCTGTCGACAGAGAGGGATTCTCGTTGCAGGGTAGCCCTCTTTACAGAGTTGTCATTGCACTTTCTGGCACCAGAGTGCCGTGCAGTCTGGCAGTTCCCTGTCAACAGAGCAAAGCTGTGTGTAGATGCAATTTGTTCACAGAGGTTCTATCAAGATTTCCCTGTCGACAGTAACTTCTGTTGACAGATGCTTCGAGTGGACACATAGCCTTAGGCCGTCTCTACATTTGCAGTCCTCTTTCAAAAGAGGCATGCAAATCAAAAATGCAAATGAGGTGCAGATTTACATATCTGGCACCACATTTGCATATTCTTTCGAAAGACTTTCTTCGAAAGAAGAAACCCCATCTTCGAAAGAATCCTTCTTCCCATAAAAAAAGGGAAGAATGTTTTTTTCAAAGATTGGGTTTACTTTAAAAAGAGCAGCGTCTACATGGCTTTTCTTCTTTTGAAAGAATAATATGCAAATGAGGTGCCAGATATGTAAGTCTGCATCTCATTTGCATTTCCAATTTCCCTCATTTGCATGCCTCTTTCGAAAGAGGAATGCAAGTGTAGACGCAGCCTTACAATCTGTGAATATCCTGTAGATTGGTGCTGAATATGGAGCCTATCCATTTTAGAATAATCTGCTGGTTTAAGGAGGCAAACTCCAATCCTTTTAATCTCACATGGGGTGAACTCTGCCCACAACCACCATCACAAGTTTCTCCATTGGTAACGACTGCAGAGGAAGAGCATGTCATCTTGAAGGAGTTCTGTTCCTTGAGAACACTGAGGAAGTATATGGAATTAATTCAGTATCAGAGAGCGAGAAACTCAGGAAACTTGTCAGTAAAGGAAAATGTTTTTTTCTGATAGGGAAAATGTTTAGCTAGGAAAAGAAATTTTTAGTAGGGAGAGTGTTTTGTAATTTTCCTAGGAAATTAATGCTGGAGAGGCAGAAATTCCAAAATAAAAAGAAAACTGGTGAGATTTCTTTATACACCCACTAGCTGGCTATTTCCCAATGTATCTTCCAAGGCAGTTTATTGATGTGAAATGTTTCACAAAGGCAGCAATTCTCTGTATTGTATGTTAGTACTGGAGCCTGTCAAATTTGTTTTTCATTCCTTTATCTTTCACCTGTCACAGGTGGGCAAGGAGTAAGTGGCCCTAAAGGATCGCGAGGTTTTCCAGGGGCACAAGGGCCTTCAGGTCCTCAAGTAAGTTTTAAGTTAAATAGATTTTTAGTTGCAATATTGAGTTGTCATGAGCTGAGAATCATGGTTTCTAGTTGTATCGCCATATGCAGGATATACTGATACTATTTTAGCTTGATGGTTCCACAGAAATGATAAGGTCAGAGCCTAGAATTAGGACTAATTTCAGTTTTCACTAAAAATGGGAATGGGTGTAGAAAAAATGTGCTTCAGGATTTTTTCCCTGTAAAAATATACTCAAAAATATGAACCAGTATGAACCACTTACTTGATATTCCTGAATATCACACGGAATACACATCACTGTGAGTACTGCAGTGCTTGGGCTGGCCACAGAGCTTCATGAAATACATGCTAACCGGTCCTTTGATTTTTAGAAATACTCCATCCAGCTCAATGCATGTTTATGGGGACAAGGGTGCCCACATTTATTGCTCATGATGCTATGTCTGTTCTGGTGCCACTCCCTAAAAAGCCATTATAGGCTCTGGTTATGGGTATCTCAGTAATGCGAGAGGCAGCAAGACCTATTGTATTTTCAAGGAAACTAAGAACGAGAGCCTCCTGTGTTCAAATTTTGGCTCTGACCGTGACTTCCTCATTCATCTTAGTCAAATTTCTCTGCCTTGGTGCCCCCAGATGTGAAATAAAGGCGGTAATGACAGTGATATCTCACAGTCAAAGGTGGCTGTGGAGGCTAATTAGTTAATGTGCATAAAGTTGTGTGTTTAAAACTCATTGCATACACCCCAAATCACAGAGTTATTCTGCTAATTCTCCTTTATAAACCTGTTCTTAGTGCTGGTGACTTCCTAGACCCCAGCGCGTGCCATGAGGTTCCATTTCCCTTACAGAGCACTGGAAGTATTGGAATGGCTCACCCCTAAATGCTAAGGCCAGCTCTGATTCTTAGGAACTCTGGGATGCATTGTTTCCTCAAGCAAGCACAGTGGGTCCTAAGCCCCAGGGAATGAAGGTGAAGCTAGCTTTCATGCTCCTCTTTTGGAGGGTGTAAGCTAAAGCCCTGGATGGGGCAGAAGATGAAGATTCTCATAAGATATCTTTAAGGGAACTGCCTCATATCTGCTTCAACTTGTACCAGCAGTAGTAGCTCCCTATTCGTATTACTGTACATGTTACAGGAGCACTTAAGAGCCTCATTTATAGACCAGAACTCCCCGTGCTGGACTCAGAACAAAATGATCATGTCTGGCCCCCAAGGAGCCTACAGTGATTAGTTGAACAGCCCAGGATCACCACAGTACAGAGGGCTCCAGTCCCCAAGTGTTCTCTACATCAACGACATCAGAACAAGTATGGGCAACCACGAAGAGTGGGTGGGCCACATGAGTAACTCTCCACCTCAGTGGGCCACACCACTGTCCTACTGGGGTTTCATCTGTGACCCCCTGCCTGGTCCCTCTCCTCTGTGCACCTCTTGTGCACTGGAGCCCTGCAGTTACCTTCCCCTCCCCATCCCTTCTAGCACTTTCAGAGCATGCAAATTGCCTGGTTTATGCTCTGTTTCTGGTCCTCCCCATCACCCAGAGATGGGATGCTGAGAGAGAGGGGGAGAGGAGAAGGGATGCAGAGCAAATCAGCACACTTACGGTGATCCAAAAGTGGTCAGAGGGAGAGGGACGCATAGGAAGTGCAGGGCTTTGGTGCAGCCATGTGTGAGAAACATGTGGGGGAAGTAGGCAGCCAGGGAGTTTGTGGGCTGCATGTGCCCACCACTGCACCACAGCCATCTGTGTCAGCATTAGCATGCAACAGGAAATCTGCAACTTAGTGGTTTGCTCCACCAAAGAAGTTAAAAGAGGAAAGAGCAGGGCCAAGAATATGACTTCCTAACTTAATTTATCAGTCACAGGGACAAAAAGCAAATGAAAATAATAAATAATTCCTATTTGACTAGTGTAATTAGTGAAGAAAACCTTAAGTTAAAATCCTGGGGGCATCCTAAATCCTGGGACCCTCCTAAGTGCCCTTTTTAGTCACTTAGTGTTAATAATGAAAAAATCACCTAACAGAAATCTAACATGGATATTCTTAATGGCTGTTTCCTAGGGACTTCCAGGTTTTCCAGGAGCTCAAGGACTGAAAGGGTCAAAAGGTAACCCAGGATCGGTGTATCCAAAAGGACAAAAAGGAAACAAAGGAGATCCAGGGATCAGAGGAAGTCCAGGGATGAAAGGTTCAGGTGGATTGCATAAAAAACAAGGTTCAAAAGGCTCAAAAGGTTTAAAAGGCGACCGGGTTGGTGTATATATATATTGTTTTCATTTATTTTAAAATTAATAGAAACTTAAATAATTATGCATTGCACAACCCTATGCATTATTTAGGAATTAAAACACTGTAACAGTGTAAAGATAGCTAAGTAAACTTAACCATATTCTAACCCAACCACAAGATGTAGCCTTGAGTCAGGAATTACTGGGGCTACATCAACACTACCGGAAAGATTGACCCGCTCAGAGTCAATCTTCTGGGACTTGATTTTGCACATTTTGTATGAACACACAAAATTGACCTCTTGGGGTGACAGTTGTCCCCTGTACTCCTTGCAAGATGCAAAAAGTAAAGGAGGTCGATGGTAGACACTCTTCCATTGACCTTCCCCAGTATGGACAGCCAAGATAGTCAAGCACAGATACATCAATTTTATGCAACTGCCATAGCTAGAATTGTGTATCTGTGATCGACTTACTTTGCCTAGTGCAGACATAGCCTGAGTAATACTCTATACTGTGTTTTTCAGGATTTTAAACAAGATAATAAAATGGTCCTTTCTGGACTTAAAATGCATACATCATAAAAGATATCCATGTATTGATGCTGATTGTTCTGATTTTAGGGTTAGAGGGAATCCAACTTTTTCAGCACTTTTTGTTCTGCAACAAAATGTTAATATTTCAATTTTTTATCCAATTTGGACAAAAACATTAAAATATCAGAATTTCTCATGTGACAGAAATTTTTATTTTTGTCTAATATTTTATATAAATGATTTTTGTGTGGCTTAAAATGGTGACAGAGTGGTAGAGCTTTAATTACACTTGCTCCTTTGCAGTTTTGCTTGGAAAACTGTGTGGGCAGCTTCCATTATACTCAGGCAAATTTAATCAAATGAAAGCACCAATCAAATCATGTTAATGGTCTCTGTTATGTATATGTAATTTTAAAGTATGAAAGGTCCTATTCATTAGGTTTTACAGCTGCTGGAATATCTCTAAATATATAGATTGGAAGGAGTAGGTTGTCTGGGGGGATCAGAAAGTAATATCCCAGAATGGGTGACTACTTCCTGTATACCTGAAGTAATACTGTCTTTTCTTTCGGGATTTCACAAAAGCACAAGATGAGGTAAGGATGCCATAAGCCATTTTGTTTATCACACTATATAAATCAGGAATACTTTTCTTAATTTGTTGGAGTTACTGTTTAGTTAAAAGAGTGTGAGATTGCAATCTGTCCAATGTATCAAAGCCTATTACTGCTGGATTTAAGATGGAAAAATAAGTAATGTGCACAATGCAAATGTATCTAATTATTACTAGGGACTGGATGGTGTGAAAGGGGACAGAGGGTCACTAGGACTGCCTGGTAATCCAGGTCCTCTTGGAGAAATAGGGCTCACTGGACCACCAGGATATGGACCACAAGGAATGATAGGTCCCAAAGGCCCTAAGGGACTACCTGGTTTGCCTGGATTGCCTGGAGCAATTGGTTTGTAACTTTATATCATATATCATCTATGTCATATCTTTGTCTCTTTTTACAGTGTTTGACTTAAACATGCTGATGAATTGACCTGAAGGGTGGGGGGCAAGTTATGTGATTTGGATGAATGTTTGCAATTGATGATAGTCAAGGTTTCTGAGGTAAGCTAAAAGGCCCTACATTCACAGTACCCTGGTAGAAAAAGGACTTAGTAGTCATCACTACCACTTGTTGTCCAGAAGACACTTTGTCTAGTATAAGTTTTCCCTTCCAAAAGTTAAGTTATTTAATTGCATTAATCTGGTTGGTGAGAAAGTGGGTATTTGGGAATCTTTGTAGTATATAGATTATCACATCATAGCCGTGTCTACACGTGCACGCTACTTCGAAGTAGCGGCACTAACTTCGAAATAGCGCCCGTCACGGCTACACACGTCGGGCGCTATTTTGAAGTTAACTTCGACGTTAGGCGGCGAGACGTCGAAGTCGCTATCCTCGTCAGGAGATGGGGATAGCGCCCTACTTCGACGTTCACCGTCGAAGTAGGGACCGTGTAGTCATTGCGCGTCCCGCAACTTCGAAATAGCGGGGTCCGCCATGGCGGCCATCAGCTGAGGGGTTGAGAGACGCTCTCTCTTGAGCCCCTGCGGGGCTCTATGGTCACCATGGGCAGCAGCCCTTAGCCCAGGGCTTCTGGCTGCTGCTGCGGCAGCTGGGGATCCATGCTGCAGGCACAGGGTCTGCAACCAGTTGTCGGCTCTGTGGATCTTGTGTTGTTTAGTGCAACTGTGTCTGGGAGGGGCCCTTTAAGGGAGTGGCTTGCTGTTGAGTCCACCCTGTGACCCTGTCTGCAGCTGTGCCTGGCACCCTTATTTCAATGTGTGCTACTTTGGAGTGTAGACGTTCCCTCGCAGCGCCTATTTCGATGTGGTGCTGCACAACGTCGAAGTTGAACATCGACGTTGCCAGCCCTGGAGGACGTGTAGACGTTATTCATCGAAATAGCGTATTTCGATGTTGCTACATCGAAATAAGCTATTTCGATGTAGGCTTCATGTGTAGACGTAGCCCATGAGTCCTACCCAACCTAACTGGCACTTTGATTTTTTCAGTGTTAATTGTCCTGGAGGTCTCCAGCATCTGTGCTGAAGATAGCTCTTGTTCATTGGTTTGAAATCTTCAAGACTTACCTTGAATTATTCTTGGAGGTTTCAGAATCAGTACAGCCACAGAAACTCATTAGATTGTTTTGGAATAGATTTGAGAATTAAGTATTTGTAAACTGCCCTATTCTCTCTGTGCTCTGTTTTCTGTGACTCCTTGGTGCACAGTTCCATAGGGTTTTTTGTGTGTGTGTGTCTTTAATTTTGTGTAACCCCTTTCTATGAGCTTGTTGGGGCTTCTAGCTGTGGAAACTGCAATGCGGTATTTTTAAATGAACAGAGTTTTCCACCAATGTTGTTTTTAATGAGCACAAGAGTGCACAATATCTCCACAAACCTCGTTAACCTTGTTATATATACTTTGTAAAGGTCCAGAAGGAGAATTTAGTACAGTAAACGCAATACCTGGATTACCAGGACCTCGGGGACCAGAGGGTTTACCAGGACCTCCAGGAGCAATGGGTGAGAGCATCTTCTAGGTTAAATGCAGTAAAACTAAGCACATCAGAGAGATTCCGCATGAAATTCTCACTGCCACTCTGGCTTCTTAATGCTGGATGAAAGGTCCAGAGAAGTGTACAGGCACCCAGAAAGTTCTGGTTCCAGTTGGCTGAATTTCCTCAACACTGGCACTGTAGAGACAGCCATAAGATTACCTACTGATCTCTTTGCAAGCTGTGGTGTAGGTGGCTGCCGGGGTCCAGAAGGACTTCTGAGGGCTGACTGGAATGCATACCGCTGTGGAGATTCTGGGCAGTGTTGCCATCTATAAGGCTGTCTGGCAAGACTGCAATAACTTAGACTGGTTTCCAACACTTAATTAGACTGAGACTGTTCCAGCCCCCAGAGAAGGCAATAATTGAGAGGATACAAGCCGGCCCATGGACAGGGATGGTCAATGGGGCAATTGCACAAGGTCCCAGAATTTCAAAGGGACCTGGGTCTCCCAGCTGCTGCCACTGCTACTACAGTAGCAGCAGCTGTTTGTCCCGCTGGACACAAGGATGTCTTAAAGCTACTTTTGGCCAGCTCTCCCTTCCCAGATGCGATGAACTGGGGGTTCTGCAGTGAATTGCAAAGAAGCGTAGCACAGAACGGACTCACTGTTTCTGAGCTTGTTGGAAAGAGCAGATTTGTAACAAAGCTTCTAGCTTCTTTTTTTGGAAGTGTTCGATATGTAACAGAGTTCTATATTGTTGCTGAGTTTTTGGTCCACTGTTACTTTTTATTACCTGATTTATATTTTATAATTACACAAGGAGATTTTAAAGGCTTTGGGGCCAACATCTCATCTGTCTTAAAGCCTATTTGCATTTCTTGCATGGCACAAAGGGACCTTAAAGCAGCCCCTAAACAACATGGGGAATTCTTTAGCTGACAGGCAGCTATGTTGCCAGTCTCTCTTATTGTCTCCTGCCCCCTCCACCCACCAGTGTGTGGTCAATAAAAACACACAAGTGGAAGATTTATGTATACATGTAGTTTCACAGATGTATCTCAGACTTATTCATATACAGAAGGCATTGCATATACCTGACTTGCAGACTTTTGCCCCTGTGATTGACATTTAGCATTTTATTTGGAAACAAGTCATCCAAAAGAAAGTTTTGAAAGATGAGTAGAAATGGTGTCTCAGTTCTAATAAACCAGTTGACTATGACATCATAATGAGTAATGATAGGGTGGTAAATGACAAATTGCTAAATTTAGAAAATCTGTGGCAAAATATCTCAGAGTGAGTTTTCTTCTGGTAGGTAATGTTGGATCCAGAGGACAATGTGGTGATTTGGGGTTACCTGGGCCTGAAGGTGCTCCAGGATTTCCAGGGACTGGGTTTCCTGGAGATCCTGGTCCAAAAGGTAAAGTGCTCCTTTACAATTTTTAATAATTCTTTGCTGGTTGTTTCTGAAAATAAAAGCATTTGAGAGACTTAACAGATAGAAAAATTACTTAAACACTAACACAGGTCTGACAAATAACTCTTGAAAGGGCATTAAAGCATGTAAATTGCAAATACAGTAAAATTCCTTTAATCTGGCCTCTGATGGTCTGGAAATCCTGATGGTCTGGCATCTGGCAAAAATAGTCCCATTTACAGAGATAACCTGGCAAAATTTGACGGTCCGGCATACAATAGTCCCCCCAAGATACACGAGGGTTATGTTCCACGCAACACCTGCATACCTTGAAATTTGTGTAAGTCAGGGGGCTTGGGTAGTGGTTTGGGGCTGTGGAAGAGGGACAGGGGGTTAAACCTGGAGTGCTTTAGGGCTGCAGTGGGGCTGAGGGATGGAGTTGAGCCGTGGTGTGCGAGAATTGAAGCCAGGGGGCGCAGGGGTGGTGAAGCTGGAGACATGGAGGGGTTGAAGAAGCAGGAGAAGCACGGGGGTGGTGAAGATGGGAAGCACAGGTTGGTGAAGAAGCTGCAGGAGCATGGGGTGGTGATGTCCAATAGTCCTGAAAATTTGGTAATCTGGCACCTGTCTGGTTCTGGATATGCCAGATTAAAGGAATTTTCCTGTATAACATATTTTATCTATTTTCCAAAAGTCAAGCCTCAGAACTGACAAAATGGAGTAGATTGGGAAAGGTGCACAAGGATTTAGCTGGACAATTTGTCTTACATCTTGAGCCTGTAGATAGGGACACACAAAACATATAATGTATCGGAATGAAGCAAAACTTCCTATAAGAGAGGGAGAGGACTCTTTCAGGTCAACTAAAACACTTGTGACACATATCTCTGTGCAGCACTTCGATACTACAGTGATGGCTGGTACTGTTGTATCACTGAGATTCATACATATTACAGTGGTAGGATCTATGTAAGTACTAGTGCATTTGTTATCATTTGTAAAGTGGTGTTCAAGCTTTACCCACTCTTTTGATAAAGGGAAGAGAAGGTGTTTTGAGTACCAGGAATTTAGTCTTTTCCCAAACAAATGTGAAGTCCCACTTCTATTGTACCTGCAGTAGGATTACCATACATCCTGCAATCTCCAGGACGGTCCCAAATTTCCATGGTAAGTCCTGCTTCCTGCATTTACGCAAAAATGTCCCACGAGCTATTTTTGTATAAATGCCGGACTTGCCATGGAAATTTCCCTGTGAGCTGGTGCCTGCGGCTGCGGCTCACTGCCCCAGATGTCTCCCAGCTGAGGTTCTTGTGGCTGGGGCTGTCTGTCCCACCTAAGTTTTCCAAAAATCTGGCAACCCTAGCCTCCAGGACACCTACTCTAGAAATATTAGAAGACCGGTCTTTTCTGTTACCTCCTCAAAGTTGAAGAAAACCTATCCAGAATGTTCATATGAAATCATAACTGAGCCACTTTCTGTCATGAATGACGAAAAATTAACTACAGAAATGCCCCATGTAAAATGAGAGCAAACAGAAATCAGGGAATGACTTTAGCTCTTTTCTACCTACCATCAATTCAAATCATAAAGGCAACTGAAAGAGAGCTAATTAAATTACTCTTAAAACTGACAGTGGAACAATCAACGTTTGAATGAAAACCAGGGTAAACAAGTCTGATTGTTAATTCAAGTCTGGGATGAGAATGCTGTCAGAAGTTCACATAATTTACACCACTAGTTACAAAAGTGTCACAGCCTCTTGAACAAGAAAGTAAAAATCTCTGTGTTCATTCTGCAAAAATGGATGTGTAAACAGGGTATTTTCACTTGCCATTTGGTTTGCTTTGCAGGGGATAAAGGTCTTCAAGGGTCCGTAGGATTACCAAGTTTGCCAGGAAAGGCAGGAAAACCAGGCTCGCCTGGGCAGCCTGGACACCCAGGAGAAAAGGTTTGATTAGAAACACAGCCCAGGCTTAATCTGGGCTGCTTCTAAACAAGCATGTTTCCAAACAATCAAGTAAATGCGAGGTCTAAGGAGCACAGGATTTAAATTGTTTAACATGTTCTTAATTGTTAACAGCAGTGCTAACAACCACTGCAGGCCCCAGGGCAAGGTGTGTGGGTGTGGGGTGGAGGGTGGCGGATAGTTCTGCACCCCAGAGAGGGACAAGGTCTTGGGCAGAAAGGGCCGGGCCAGGGTACACAGTTCTTATTGCCTGCCAGACCATGGCTTGACCCCCGCCCCAGGCCTTCAAGCTGTGTGGAGTGCCCAGCTCAGCATTCCAGCAGTGATTCAAAGGGGCCCCAGGCTCCAGGTGAATTGTTGAGCCCCGGGGCAACCACCCCCTTCCCCTCTCTCATTAGTGGGCCTGAATGATGATGCACAAACTGTGAAATCTGTTTACATAGAAGTGGTGGCTCAAACCATAAATATTAAATCTAAATTTCACATACCCCACACTTAAGGATTATACTAGACATGGTTTTCAGGGACTAATAGGATTTTCCTTCACTTACACCTTAGCATTGCTATTCGGGAACAGCAATAAAATCAAACGTGCTTACATCTCACATAAGCGCACGCTTAATGTGAAACATATGTTTAAGTGCTCCGCTGAATTAGGACCTTTAAAAAAGCATGGTGAGAGGCCATTGGTGTAACCAAAAAATTGCTGATTAGTGGGTGTTTAGCTACGGATGCCATTTGTGAGTTTAGGAATTTTCTGTTTGCCATTTCATCAAGACCCAAGAGTGTTTTTGTTTTTTAATAAAACACATTTCTTTGCTTCAGAGTGGCATTTTGTCTTTTCTGTTTGGCTCTATTTTATTGCCTGCTCTGATTATTTATTGGCTTGCTTAAGAAGTCATGAAAACTGAAGGTAAAAGATTTAAAAGGTAACACACAAAAAATTTTTCCATAAAATGGCTAGGTATGGCCAGCAAGCTTCTGATTGCCATAGTTATGTAGGGCTTACTTTAGGGCTTACTTCTTACTTTATGGCAGCCTTTGGAAAGGCTTTTGTGGACTAAATACTAATCAGTAATTGCATATAAATGATGTTCCTGTGGACATGATTTAGCTTTCCAGGTCAGGGATGGGCTTTGCCTTTTGTGAGGATACAGCATTTAGCATAGTATGATCATGGGCCACAAATTAGGGCTTGTGGGCTTTGTGGCGGTGGTCCTGGTCGTCACAATAATAATAATTAATAATAAATGGCTTTGCTGTCAGGAATTTTTCTTTCATAGAGCTTTCCTTTTGAGAAAAACCACCTCACCTAAGATAGGTCAAGATATTTCTGAGGCATGGCAACTGACCCACGTACTGAACCTTCTTCTCTTTCTGTCTTAGTGGCAGGGCTAATACTAAATCCAATTGCATGACTTGCTGGCCCATTATTTTAATATATGTTTTTCCTAAAGTATGAATGCTTGTCAGAATGACGTAAGTGTAGAACTCAAATGGATTTCAAGCAGCTGACAGATATTTTGTTTTGTGAAGTGCAGGTGCAGCAAGAAACCTGAGAGCTGCAGTGGCAGAAATCAGGGAAGGGGACTACCTTATATTGTTCAGCAATGATTCTTCCAGCTGCATGGGGAAGTCCTAGCCAGAGCTCACATAAAACAATAATACTGAAACATACAGATTTGCAAGAGCTAGAGGGGTATTTGGTGACCAGGGAAAAATGTATTTTCAGTGCACAGACATAAATGTGAAAGATCCCCTGGGAGTGGAGATGATAACTTGAAAGGGGAAATGAACTACAAACAGGACAGAAAAAGTCATGTTTTCAGATTTACAAAATGTGAGGTACATTCTGCATTGACATTTTCCCTCTGTTCTAGGGAGAACCTGGATTAATTATTCCTGGCCAGCAGGGTGGATTAGGTTCCCCAGGAAGAGATGGCTTTCCAGGAGTAAAAGGTGACAGAGGATTTCCAGGATTTCCAGGTCTACCAGGATGCCCAGGACGCAATGGTTCTGATGGGGCAAGAGGTATTATCATTCATCAAAAACAGACAAGGACCTCGTTACCTTACACCCAGTTTATTGTGCAAGGACCTGAGAAAAGTGGGGAAGGGACAAGCTTGTTGTCCACCTAGAAAAACTCAACTTGTAAGTAGTGTAATGATTTCTCTCTTTTAGGAGAACCTGGCTCACCCGGAGCCCCTGGAGAAAAGGGTCTTCCAGGGAAGGTTGGTGAATGTCTTATTGGCCCACCAGGACTCCCAGGTGCATGTGGAGTAATAGGCCAACAAGGTTAGGAATACACAGAATAGCTACTAGATCTCCCTGGGTTACAGTTGACTGAGTGAAGTTTGGTTTTATTTTTACCCTACAGCTGCCTAAATGATGATAGTGTCTTATGGATATTTGATATAATGCTATGCAGAAAATAGTAGACCACTTAAACGCCCCAGTCATGCAATATGGTCTCCATATTGTAGCTGCATGAAGTCTAATTGGATTCAATGTAAGGGATGAGACTGGGACTTACTATATTAGCGACATACAGTCATATGCTTCCTGCTGCTTAAACAACGCAGAGAAGAGCCAACTGGCTCAGACTGCACAGAAGGTCAGATGGGGTGTCAGGCAGAAAAGGAATGTCACATGATCTCCCCTCCAAGCATATGTGTAAGAGCTTAGCTTTCTGTGGCAGAATGGGACATGTCTGGGGGAGGAGTCTCAGAGACATTGCAACATCTTATTGAAGATAATTGGGAATTACAGTGTTGAGCCATATCCCTTTTCATGGTTCTCTGTGTCATGGAGAAGGGTTTGTGAATAGCTGATCTAGGTAAAACAAGGCAATATCACTGACTAGGATAGGCACTAGCCAGGCCCAGAAGTGGCCCAGAAGAAGAGTCATGCTGTGCTGAAATCAGATCTGCATACGTCCATGGGTTTGTCACCTGTAGCTCCTAGCATCTACATGTATTGCAGAATACCTTCCTCTGTGAAGGGGGACAGTGGTAAAGCAGCAATGCAGCTGCGTGCTCCTCTTCTGTACCTGTTAAAGGTGACCTCAGAAGAGTTTTAATATATAATAGGGGGCTGTGCCCCCTGCTTGCTATGCTCACCAACCCCACCCTATTCCCAAGGGGTCAGGGAGCCATACAGTCAGCCCTGGCCTTCCTGGAGCCTCCTCTCTCCCTACCACCACCTCCTCCAACCTGGTCTGTCTGCCCCCTGAGAAGGCTAGGCAGAGGTCGCTGTGGGCAGCTCCAGCAGGGCAGTAAGGGAGGTGGGACAGAGCTGGGCTCCCCTGGCTGTGGGGGAGCGGAGGGCCTGGGAGCTGCCACTGCTGCCAGGCCATGGTGGGGAAGGAAGGTGCCTCTCAGAGCCAAGTTCCAGCTGCCACTACTGAATACCCATGTCCCCAGGTTGGCCAGCAGGAAGCAGCTTCCCTGTCAGTAGCAGCAGCTGGAGCTTGGCCCTGAGCAGTGACTTCCCTTCCCAGCGGAGGTGACCCAGTCAGAGCAGCCCTAACTTTCCCATGGGGGTGGGAAGCCATGCAGCCAGACCTGGTCTTCCTGGAGCAGTGGCAGAGGATCCTCCTGTCCAGCCCCAGTCTTACCAGGGCCTCCCCACTCAGCCCTGGTCCTT
This sequence comes from Carettochelys insculpta, assembly GCF_033958435.1. NCBI lineage: Eukaryota > Metazoa > Chordata > Testudines > Carettochelyidae > Carettochelys > Carettochelys insculpta. The sequence continues at coordinate 19,702,990 of NC_134146.1, forward strand.
TTCCACACTTCCACCGCACCCAACCCCGAGCTGCAGGCAGCTGTCATTTGTGTGATAATGTCATTTTGTCACCCAGAAGTAATTTTTTTAGTGTCAATAAAGAGATATGGGCTCTGAAACAATTAGAGATATCACAGTTAGTTACAAGATACCAAAAAAACCCTCCAATTTAATCACAGTTTTAATACTACTAGTAAATAATAATAGAATACCGATTTAAATGTATAATGTTCTTGTATACTTACCAGCATTTTCAAATATATTGCTTTTAATTACAACACAGAATACAAAGTATACAGTTCTCTGTTCATATTATTATTTTCATTACAAATATTTGCCATGCAAGAAAATCTACAAGTCAAAGCATGAAGAGGCATAAGAATGTTTAGCATATCTGGCATATAAATACCTGGCAGCACCAGCTACAGCAGTCCCATGTGAATGACTCTTCTCACTTTCAGGTGACATTATAAATAAAAAATGTGCAGAATTATCTTCAGTAAATGTAAACATGTCTTGTTTGTGGTTGCAGTTGTTCAAACAAGTAGGACTGAGTGGATCTGTAATCGCTAAAGTTGTACATTGTTTTATTTTTGAGTGAAAAACATTTTTATATGAAAAACATCTTAATTTGTAGATTGCTGTTTTATGATAAGGAGATTGTACTACAGTATTTTTATGAGGTGAATTGAAAAATACTTTATCTTTTATGCAGTGCAAATATTTGTAATTAAAATAATATTTGGTGAATTCTGTACACTTTATATTCTGTTGTAATAGAAATCAATACATTTCAAAATGTGAAAAATCCAAGAATATTTATAATACATTTAACTTGGTATTTTATTATTGTTTTAAGAGTTGATTAAAACTGTGCTTAATCACAATCACTGTTTTAATTTAGTTGTATTTGTAGACCCAAACCTATAATCCTAACATAATCAAAAAAAAAAAATCCATAGATTACAGGAGGAGTTTCACATGCATGACTGAAGGACCCAGTCTGGTGTGGTTTTCTTCAAAAGAGAGTACACATTTACTGTATGCCAGGTTTTTGTTTTCTTAGGAGAAAGAGGTGAACCAGGATCACAAGGAGACCCCGGTGTTCCAGGGGTGGTTCTCCATGGATTCCCTGGAGAATTTGGGAAGCCTGGTTTACCAGGTTCCCAAGGAGAAGTGGGATCGCCTGGTTCCAAGGGCCAGCATGGTAGACCAGGAATACCAGGTGCACCAGGTCAGGATTCCCAGATACATGGGCCAATCATTTTCTTCCACATAGAAATAGAAGAATTGTTCCTTCCAGTTCAAACTGAGCTATTCTTACAGCTATGTTTCTGGTGCTGGTGTGATTTATACAGAAACAAATGAGTGTGTTCTGCCCAGACTGATCAGCTTAGCTGGAGTGCTGGTGTCCTCAGTGGCCTTCCTGGCCCATATCCCCCTCCAGGTCATCTGTAGAGATGCAATGTGGTCTTCAGTTCACATGTTCATGGAGCATTATGCCATCACCCACCAAGCCAGATATGATGCTGATGCCAGAGGTTAACATCCATGAACTCCTACCCACCTCCATTGGTACTGCTTGGGAAGGTGCACTTGAGCAAACACTCAGAGAAGAAAAGACAGTTACCTGTTCCATAACTGGGGTTTTGTTCAAGCTTTGTTGCTCATGTCCATTCCACTATTTTCCCTCCTTCGCCACTGTCAGAGTTCTGGCTAGAATAACTGAGGGTTGTGGGACCCCTTATGTTGCACGATCTGGGTCTCACTACAGAGGTTACCCGAGTTAGTCCATTATGGATACCACTCGGAAAAACTTCCAGCATTAGTACATGTGGTAAGCACAGAAACCTAACATGGAATGGACATGAGCAACACATCTCAAAGAACATCAATTACACAAAAAGGTACCTGTATTCTCTGGGAACACTTTACTAATCAAACACTTCAGAAAAATGTGTTATATTTTTCCATTTCCCCCAGGCCAAAGAGGAGATCGAGGTATGATGGGCAATTTAGGAATTCCTGGACCTCCTGGTGTCTTTGGGAACCCAGGCATTCCAGGAAACAGAGGTAAGTTGCCATAATATCTACCTTACCTAATTATTTAAGAATATAGGAATTGATGTAGTTGACCATGCATCTGACGAAGCAGGTCTTTGCCCATAAAAGCTTATGCTCCAAAATATCTGTTAGTCTATAAGGTGCCACAGGACTTCTTCTTGTTTTTGGAAACAGTAGATCAGACACAGTGGCTACATCTACATGAGAGGGCTTTTCCAGCAAAACTGGGCTTTTGTCAGAAAAAACAGCAGAGCGTCTACATGCAAAACATACACTGTCAAGAGCTTTCTGACAAAACCCAGCACATCCGCCGGCAGTATTATTCCTCTCTCCATTGAGGTATAACACCTCTCTCGACAATATTCTGTCGAGAGAAGAGCTGTGTAAGTGCTCCGGGGCCCTGAGGAAGTGCTCTCCCCACCATAGGAGCAGCTCTGTGGTCTGTGCCTCCAGCCACGTTTGAAGGGACAGGCAGCCCCAGAAGCCCTGTACAGGAAGCTGGAGGTGTGGCTGCAGGCTGGCAGCATGCGCCCAGCACCATGACCTGGCAGCCACTACTTGCACTTAAAAAAAAAAATGGCACAGGCTGCCTGAGCCCCAACTCCCATCCCCTCCAGAGACACTGGAGGGGCATCTGAGGACCCACCCAGGGGTACCAGGAAGTGGGCCCCTTCCTGCTCTGACCCCAAGCTCAGGGACCTGCTGGCCCTCTGCATCAGTTAGTCCTCTTGGACCCAAGCTCAAAGTGCTGCAATGGCCCAGGCTACACTTGCATTGCTGGAGCCCTGGCGGAGCATGGCCACCCTACCTGCACTCTCAAGTAGGTGCAGGCAAAAGTGAAAGAGCTCCACCAGGGCTACAGGCATGTCTGGGACTCATGGCGGTTGAAGGCTGGGATGGCCACTTGCCCCTATTTCAATGATCTCGATCACCTCCTTGGACGCAATGACAGTGCACCCAGCTGGAAGACAGTGGATACCAGGGAGGAGGCCACCTGTTGGAATAGAGATGGTGTCCCAGGACCCAGGAAGCCCTCCGGAGCCAGCCCAGGACCCACCCTCTAACTTTAAGTCCAGCCAGTCTAGTCATAGCCCTGGACTCAGGCCCCACCACTGCCACAACACCAGCACAGGCATCTCTGGATCTCTTCACGGGACTCTCGGGTGAGTACCCCATAGGTCACACACCCCTAGGCTGGGGGCAGGGGTAAGCAGGGCATGCCACGAGACTCACCAGGATGGCTCAGGCAGAAACCCAGGCCTCGGATCTGGCACATGGGCCCATGCACTCAGCAATGTATCCCACCCTAACCCAGCAGGCAGCTTCCAGGCATGGCTGCTAGCCCTTTGCAAGCTCCACAGTGGGCCACATGAACCCCAGGGCCCTGGGGGAGGGGAGGCCAGCCTGTCTCTGACGTGCCTGAGAGCAGAACAGCCACACAAGTGACAGCCTGACCCCAGACACGCCACAGGGGAGTGCAGCGCTTGGCTCATGGGCATGGGCATGGCCACAGGCAACATGCAGCACCTGCCCCGTGTCAGTGCTGCAAGGTACACTTGTCTGGGGAGGGGCCAGGAAGGGCCTGGATGCACCCAGCTCTCCTGCCACCCATGCGGGGACCCCTCCATGGCTACTAGTCCAGTGGTCTTTTGTGGGCTGTGGTCCCCACGCAGCAGAGTCCCCATGCAGCTGGTTCCGCCATGCAGGAGGCACAGGCGTACACACCAGGGTCAGCTCCATCTAACAGTCCGGGGTGGGGAGAGCTGCTTGTGGGGGCAGGGCCTCAGGGGGGTGTGCTGTGGGAAGGACTCACTGTCTCAACCCTCTCTACCTTACAGCTGCACTGTCCGAGGGCTGGGTCAGCCACATTGCGCAGACAGGCAGCCCCAGGGAGGAACCAGAGCCAGCAGAAACAGGAGTGCTAATCCCGAGAGACAGGACATGCCTGTGGCTGGAAGGGCCATTGCCACCTGAAGGATGACAGCCTCCATGCCTATACAGCTACCCTCTTGTGGCAAAATGAGCTAACTGAGCAGCAACTGTGGTGGGAAGAGAAGTGGTAGCAGGAGTGGGTGCAGGCCTCAGACAAATGGCTGGCCCGGATCGACTGCCTCCTGGACCTTGTGGAGGCCTGGCTGGCTCAGACCACCATGCCTGTGGCCCCTACCACTCCCTTTCCCATCTCCACTAATGCTTCCCTGCCCCCAAGAACCCATGTCCTCCTCCAGTCCTTGCAGTGGGCAATGGACATTGCCGATGGCCAGGCATCACCTGCTCCCCAAAGCTCCTGCTGAGCCTGACCCCGCAGCAGTCCCCTGCCACCTCCATTCTTCCCCATGATCCCAGCCCCAACCCAGCCCTGAGAGAGATGCTGACCTCAGGTTGGGAGGAGATCTCATGGCTGACGTGGCTTGTGGCCCTCTGCCCCATCCATGGAGTAAGGCCCCCACTCCCAGCTGAGATTCCCCCTACTCCCATTTGAGTGGCCACCATGTCCCAAGCACCCCCTACTGTATATAGTCAGGCATGTTGTACATAAGTTCTGACACAAATGTTTATTTTTTACAAAGTTCTTTTTTGTTTAGTAAAAGCTTTTTAAGCACCACCCCCATGTCCCTCCTTATTGGGTGGGGGTTAGGGAGTGGGCGAAGGGAGGGATGGTGGTGGGGAGAGGGGAGGATCATTGAGGCCCATGGGCAAACCTCTCCTGCAGAGTGTCCCAGATGCACACCCTGTCCCCATGTGCTTGTTGTCTGGGGGCCATGCCCAGCTGTTCATAGGGACCTCTGTCATCTGCCACCCATCCGTTGAGGAAGTCCTCCCACTTTTGCTCCACCAGGTTGTGGAGGGTGCAACAGGCAGCCATGACAAAAGTGGCATTCTTTTCTCCCATGTCCAGCCAGGTTAGGAGGCAACGGAACCTTCCCTTTAAGCACCTGGAGGCACACTCCACTGGGTTCCTTGCTTGGGTGAGGCAGGCATTGAATAGTTCCTGTGTGGGGTCCAGATGTCCAGTGTAGGGCGTCATCAGCTATGGCAGGAGTGGGCAGGCCACGTCCTCCACCGTGCATGTCGCCAATGGCCAGCTCCTGGTGGGGGATGCAGGTGCCTGCCTCTATCCTCTAGAACAGGATGGAGTTCTGGAACACCCTGGCATCATGAGTCTGGCACGACCACCCAACATAGACATCCAGGAATTGTCCACAGTGGTCCATGAGGGCCTTCATGACCACAAAGTGATAGCCCTTCCTATTGATGTAGCATATGGCACAATGTTCTGGGGCCCAGATGGTAACGTGCGTCCCTTCCAGCATCCCAAAACAATGGGGAAGCCAAGGGTGTCAAAGCTGACCACGAGGGCATCTGCATCAGTGTTGTGGATGAGCCTCTACCACAGGATTGCGTTGACGGACCACACCACGTGCAAAGGAGTGGGGAGACTGGACATGCCCTTGAGAGACTGGGGAATAGAGCCCCTGGACCCCAGCAAGCTCCACAGCCTCCTCCCTCTTTTCCCCTTTCCCCTCTCCCCACCCCTCATGCAGAGGCTGCAGCTGGACGGTTCCTTACCTGCATAAGTACAGCCCCCTATGGTTGACCTCCCAATGCCAAATTGATGGCCCATGGACGGGTAGTTATCAGAGGTGGCCAACTTCCACAAAGAGATGGCAACCCGCTTCTCTAGTGGGAAGGCAGGCCGCTTGTTGGTGTCCTGTCATTGGAGGGCAGGGCCTAGCCAGGTGCACATCTTAAGGAAAGTCTCCTTGTGCATCTTGAAGTTCTGTGTCCACTGCTGGTCCCACTAATTGGAGCTGGTGGGGTACCACCAGACCCACCTGAGCACACAAGGGGATGAGGGTGGGCAGGGCACTGCGGACATGTTCCACGGGCTGCCTGTTGGGGTTTCCCCCCCTCTCAGATGCAGCAGCAGCTGGTCCTCAGTCCAGAGCGAGCCCAGGGACTGCTTTGGCGTGGTAGCGGTCTGGAAAGAACTGCTCACACAAACAGCTAGGGAACCATGCTCTAGTTTTGCTTTCCCTCAGTGAGGTATGCAAACCTCAGCATGGGCAGGCAGCTTGAGTCAGGGGGTGCTCCTTAAGAGCATGTGGGGCCGGTGTGGGCTTGCCCTCCACGCAAGCCTCACTTCTGGGTTTCAGGGTCACTTCTGTCAACAAAGCGGATCGAAATGTTGGTCTGCCAGGGAATCTCTTCTGACAGTGCCCTCTCTCAGAAGAGGCTTCTCGTGTAGACATAGCTTACTCCAGGATCTTGTCATCCACACTGGCTTGAATCGCATGCTTCAGAAGATGATGGAAGAAACCCCAGACTAGGCAAAAATGGTATATTCTACCCTCCAGGAAAGTCAATCCCTATCCCTAATAATAAGAGATTAATTAAAATTTGAAACATGATATTTTTATCCCTTCCAATACACTTCTTCTCAGCATTAGCTATTTCAACACAATATCCTTGTTACACAGGGACTGTATTCTTCCTTACTATGGGGGTAGTTAGTTCCTTCCAGGCCCTTTCCCTACCACCACCTCTTCCCGACCCTCCATCCCTTTCCCCAAAACCGCTCCTCTGCTTCATCCCAAGCCCACTCCATCCCTTCCCCCAAGACCCTGCCCCTGCTTTACCTCTTCCCATCCAGCTACATCCCTGATCCATTTCCCCCTACTCACTTCCTTTTCTTCCCTCTGAGCACACTGTCCCCACTGCCTCTGACATGCCGCAGCAGAGCTTTTCTGTGGAAGGAGGCACTAGAAGGGAGGCAGAGGTGTTGATCAGCAGAGTGCTGATGGGCAGGGGGCAGGGGAGAACCGAGGAGGAGCTGGCTGCTAGTGGGTGCAAAGCACCTGCTGCTTTTTTTTTCCATGGGTGCTCTGCACCACGGAATTGGCACCTATGCCTTGTTCTATAGATAACCCTCCAGTTTTTGAATCTTGCTGAATTCTTCACAGCAACGAGTTCCAGGGTCCGCTTGTAAATTGGGTGAAAAAGTATTTCCCTCCATCTGTTTTGAATTTTAAGACTTTTAATTTCATTGTGTCACCTTTTTGTGTGTTTGACACGATCCCCTCCCACCTTATCTAGACCACCTCCCTTTTACCCTCCTTCCTAAAATAAACGACTCCAATCTTTTCAAAATCTCTTCCTGAGGGTTTGTTGTTTTATGCAATTTTTGGATGTTTTCTGGTTTGGGTATGCTAATTCTACCTCAGCAGTCTCATTACACAGTTTGTCATGAATTTATTCTTTGGTTAAATAACTATGTTAATAACATTATTTGGTTATCCAAGCACTTGCACACAAGCAACACCCATTGAAGCCCATGGGAATTTCACGTGTGCACCTGATGGAATGGCCAGGCCTCTGGCTTCCTTCTATTTCCTTTTTATAGTGGTGATGGTAGAAACCAAACTGCCATTATTTTCTCAGCTGAGGGTAGAAAAGGAAGTCTTGCTTAAGACTGCTGCTTTTAAGAAGCTGGTTCTTCCAGTGCTTTAGTAGAGTAACATACAGTCATCATTGGAGGCAGTAGTTTATTTTTTTCCTTTTCCATTGACTGTCTGCTAGTCAGGTTTCCATCACATATTTCATTGTATTGCTTTGCAGGTTCTCCTGGCCTGCCAGGAATGAAGGGAAGAAAAGGGTCTTTAGGAGCAAAAGGTGAACCAGGTGATAAAGGATTTCCTGGACCATCAGAGACCACAGTGAATACTGGTGATAAAGGAGAACGAGGACCAATAGGTATATCTTTTTCCTATTTAATTTGAAAATGATTAGAGAGAAATAATCAAAATTGGCATTCAAACAGCCTCTCACTCAGCTGTTTTCAAACTGTGGGTTGTGACCCCATTTTAATGGGAACACCAGGCCTGACTTCGATTTGCTGGGGGCCAGGGTCAAAGTCTGAGACTCATTGCCCTGGGCCAACATCAGAGGCCCAGGGTTTGAACCCTGGGTGGTGGGGCTCAGGTTACAGGCCACCTGCCTGGGGTGAAGCCCTTGCATTTTGGCTGTGGCTCCCCTGCCCAGGACACTGGGGCTTGGGCTTTGCCCCTCAAACCTGATCCAGGGCCCCAGGTCTGGATGGGCTCACGCTTCAGCCCTACTATTGGGCTTGTCTAGTCATTTTGGTTGTCACAAGAGGATTTCAAGACAATGAAGTTGCTGACTGGAATGCCCAGATTATTCTGTACCATTTTAAAGCATCTGATTGCTCAGCAGCAGAGGGAGATTTACGAGGTCATTTTTTACAGCAAATATTAAAAATATTTATTTTCTCTTTTAAATTACTTATTACAAAACATACTTCTAAAAAGTAATATCAGTGTGATGTCATATCAGGTGTGAAAAGTTCTCATGTAGTTTAAATGTGCACGAAGTTTAATCATGAATTTTTGTTACACATGCATTTGCACATATTAAATACCCATGCACACACAAACTTACGTGAGCACACCAACTGGATATTTGTGAATAAGCAAATTGAATGTGGTCATGAATACCTAATTTGCAGAGATACACTGGTATATGCTTTCATAGGCTAGGTACCGTGCACCTATCAGTACACAAGATGCGTACACTTAATCTTTGCAGTCAGGCCTGTGGTAGTATAGGTTTTCAGATACTTTCTTTTTTTAATACCGTATGAGAGGTACTGGAAACGTCAGCAGATGGCCCTTGTATGTTGTAATGTATTTGCTTGTAGGAGGATAACTCCAAATTATTCACTTCAGTCTCCATTTTTTCCTTTTTCACTGGTTTTAAGAGATGACTTGATGACATTATGAGGTACTTATTTTAACTTTATTGCATACAATTCCTGTTATAGGCTGTCCAGGAAGAATAGGTCTGAAAGGTGAAAGAGGAGATAAAGGCATACAAGGGTCAGCGGGGCTTAATGGGGCATCAGGAATACCAGGTCTGCCAGGTATGCAGCATCTGCTATGAAAACTAAAAGCTTAACTTTCTATAGCCTCATGTTTACAGTAAAAAATCTCATGAGCCAGCAGATCCAGAAATAGGTGCTTTGTACTATTGGAGAGACGTTTGGAATATTTCCCTGGTGGTAAAAAAGCAATTATAAGAAATGTCTCTAATATTGTGGCATGAAGATTGAAGGAAAAAAAGCTGTTTTAGGTAATTTAGACGTTTTATTTTTATTACAATTCTTCTCTCCCAAAACTTGATGTAGGATGGTATACTGAAAAGGGTTTACTGAGCTTGGATTGAGATGACATAGTTAGTAACATAGTGGCTGTTCTACTTATGAGTAGTCAGGCCTGACAATTTGGAGAAGAAGGGCAAAGGGGACAGATGCCTCCAGAGCCTGGCAGTTCAGAAGATCCCAGTGCTCCCAGCTAGCACAGCAGTAGCTGCAGTCTCCGGTGCTTTAAATCACTGCCAGAGCCCTGGGCATCACACTCTGGATGGCACCAAGGGCTGACTGGAACAAGTGGACAGGGGACGCATGGTGCAGACAGCAATGAGGGTTGGCTGTCCCCAGTCCCACCCCTTCCTCCCAAGGCCCCACCCCACTTTGCCCAGAGTCCAAGCAATTCTGTGGACACCCTGTAAGTAATGCAGTCTTTTCAGGCTCTTGCGGATAAAACTTTGATGCCACACTGCTTCACCATATGTTCTTCTTAGCTACGTCTTTGAGATAGTATCTTTTTAGAAATCATCATATAATATTTGATTAATTAAGTAAAAATATATCTGGACTGGTGCTCACAAAATAGCCCACACCAGGAAAGAAATAAGCCTTCTTAGATATCATTATTGCAGGCAGCAGGAAGAGGCCAGAACAAATAACAGGAAAAAGCACTAACTAGCAAGAAAGAATGCTAGTGCTCCAGCTCTGTATGTCTTTTTAATGTCTAATGTACAACAGAAGCAAACCTCACCTGTCTCTATAAGTACTGGAACCACTCATTGTATGCCTTCCATCTATCAGAGACATTAGACATATGAACAGCAATTCTAAACTGTATTAAATGTAAAAATCACCAAACTAAAATGTACCTACGTTGACACAAAACAAGGTCATGAAGAAACTCCAAAACCCACACAAGCAAACCCCTTCTGTAAAGCACGTAGTGGATAGGTGATGTACACCCTTGCAGTGTGCTCAGAAGGTCACCAGTCTCTGGCCTTCCAGTGAGAAAAAGTCCAAAGCAAAAACAAAATCTTCATCTTTTATCTATAAAGTCCCCAGTGGACTAGGCTTGGGATAGAACAGCTAGGGAGCTGCCAACCACCGGAACTAAGAATGACTGAAAACCTAGAAGTCTCCAGAATAAAATACAAGCCTCCTCTCTTTGCTATAGCTTTCCAAAAACACGTGTAATTATGAAAAATCTGTACATGTGCTGGGTGGGCAGAGGAAGAAACTATGTTTATATGGCCAATTGATTGATATGCTTTTGAGGTGCCGTGGTAATGAGCAGGGGATGCATACTTTATGTTCATGATGAATGTACCAAGTAGCTTAACTCTGAGGCACAAATACTGAAACAGTGTTAATACTTCGTCATCTTATAGGACCTAAAGGATTCATTGGTCTGCCAGGCATTCCTGGAAGACAAGGATTACCAGGACTTCCAGGAGACAGAGGTGATATGGGAGTGCCAGGTGATGATCTAGAAAACTTTGTTACTAATTCACATGCTGCATAGACACAGCTGTACAGTTACTTTAGGCACAGTCCTGCAGTCCGTACTCAGACAAGTAATCTTTACCTCTTCAAATACATATTGACCTTATTGGGAGTATTTGAATCAGCAAGGATTGAGTCCTAGATCTGTGATTATGGAACATGATTATACTAAATTTAGGGCTACATATGTACCCAGCATGCCATCTTGTAATAAATTTACTGAATTGTATTTTAACTTAACTTTGTGTATTAATTGAAGCTGAATCCTGCTCTTATGCATCTGTGGTTAACTTTCTTATGGGGCTTGAAGATAGTATTAGTATTCTAGATTACATGTCAACATATTAAAGTGATCTTGATCAACTGAAAACAAGACTCAAATCTAGCTAAATAATGTTACTTTGCAAATTTCTTCTTTTGCTTTCATTTACTATTTTCATCAGTTATGGAAAATATGCAAAACCTCTAGATATTGTTACAGCAACAGAAACACAATCTGTCTCAGATTAAACTCTTGCCATTCCCTTTTCTTTTTTTTTTCCATTCGACTCATCTTTTCTGAGTTAAGAGGCAAAGTGTGATGTCTCTGCATGGGTGGAAACTACAAGCAGTATTGTACAGGACCTGTACTGTGTCTCTGGAAAATTCAGAGTTAGAATTGGGCTGATATGTGGGAGTAATTCTGGTAGTTTACCAGCCCTTATAGTCACGTGCCAGCTCTGAGGAACTTCTGCTTGGAGTGAAAGCAAAAATTATTTCTTCAAGTGGGTTAGAGACCTTTAAAGTTGGGGAGAGCAAAGCTGGAGCATCCATTGTGAGCACTAATGAGGAACTACTCAAATTTAGCAGCAGAGTGCTGATGTTTGGGTTGCTATGGCAGAGGAAGAGCCTGGCTAAAGAACTCTTCCTCAAGGCCCTAGGAGGGTCTTATGAGCAGTACATGCACACACTCACACACACAAATAATAGATATAATTTGCAATGAATTAATATCATTCAAAAGGCAATGGTCAAGTTGAGAAATAAGCTCTCAAAAATCAAGGTGTTCCAAAAAGTGAGGCTAAAAACTGAATTGTTCTTGTCCTTACGTCTTTAAAATATGGTCTTTTCATATCATTGTATATTTCTGTCAAATGACACCATGTGTCATACCAATATATATGAGATTAGAAAAGAAAATTTGTTTTACGCTTTGGGCTAAATTTGTTACTGTAAGCACTATTTTAAGTGGACCTCATTTTAGCCTTAAATGGTGTGCCTACAACTAACTGAAGGTACAAATGATACAATTTAGCAATGTGGCTCTGACTTTCCTTATATGTTACTGTTGTGACTACCTGCTATAATTTCTGCAACTCCAATTAATAGGAGGCACAAAACAGCACCCACAGAATTAAGTCATTAAAAATGTAGGCTATCACATAAAGTTAGCAAAACACGACTGACACAGAATTCACAGAAAAATAGTGGAAAGCATCTATGATATAGGAAAACTCTTCTGCGATTATTCCAAAGGCATCACATCTGAAATGATGCAAGAGTTATTTCAGAGATATTTCCGTCCCAACTTTTAAAGTATTTAAAAAAGTCTTACTTAAATCCTATTTGATTTGTCAGTTTTTATTGCCTTTTTTTTTTGTCCTCTGTACTTTCAAATGTTAGTCTGTATTGGAAATGAAATTGATCTCATGAAGTGGGTCTCTCCCACGAAAGCTCATCATCAAACAATTAATTCTGTTAGTCTTTAAAGTGCTACATTTCAGTTGCTTTGTTTTGCTGGAGTACAGACTAACATGTCTACCCCTCTGTTAATTTGCTGAAGTAAAAAAGATTGCTTGTGACTGCAGCTATAAATGTTGTGTACATTATGTAACTCATAACCTATGCGATCACAACTCTGCTGTTTTCTCTAACTACTTTTGATGACAACCATTTCTTTTAATGTAAGAAAATAAATTGCATGGTCATTTATGTTGTTTTTCTTTACTAAAAAGTCAGCAACTAAAAGAACTAAAAATATCTGCTATGATATGCAAATACAAGTGTGATGCATTTGAAAGTGGTACCTGTATTTGCATCACTCCAGGTTCAAAAGGAAAGAAAGGATCTCGAGGTTTGTCAGGACCATCTGGTGCACAAGGCGTTCCTGGACTTCTTGGTTTTCCAGGTGATAAAGGAGAACCAGCTAGTTCAGCTTTTGGGCTTCCAGGAAAACCAGGACCAAAGGTACATCATGAAGATAATGGATAAAGCTGTGGTAATGACACATTTGACAGCAAAGATAAAATTGAATATGGATAAAAATAATACAATGTATAACCAAGGACAGAAAATTATTCTAGAGTAAACTAACACAATTAGCACTGTAGGGTAATAGTCTGTTGATGAGAAATATTGAAATCCTGTCCTGTCCATATTTTAGGAGAAATCTACGCTTTTTTTTTTTTAATTTCCCACTGTGTCCAGGAGTTTCATATTTGTAAAGGTGGAACCTCTTAAAATAATGAACATTATTGTATTTAAGAAGAGTCGTCCTTTTGGCCACATCTACACAAGCAAGTTCTTTGAGAAGAAGCTGGGGCTCTTCCAAAAGATCCCAGGAGCGTCTACACACAAAATGTGTTTTTTCAAAAGGAATTCAAAAGCATGCAGTGCTTCTTCCACAGGGCCTCTTTCGCTCCTGGAGCAGGAAGAGTGACTTCTTCAGAAATAATCTTTTGGAACAAAATGTGTAGATGTTCCGTGATCCCTCCTTTCAAAAGGGCGGTCCTCCATAGCACCAGCTGGTGGATCATGGAGACACCTCAGCAAGCACCAGCGGGGCTCTGTGTTCTCTGCCTCTGGCCAGTCTTAAAGCTGCAAGAACCCAGAAATCCTGTGGCAGGAAGCTGAGAGCACGGAGGCAGCAAGCACGTGCACTGCTGCAACACATGCTCCCCAGACACCCCCACAGGATCTGGAGCCACCAAGGACACACAGGGCACCCAGGAGCCCACCCAGGGCACGAAGTAGAGGGGCCCTTCCTGGACTGAGCTAGAGCTCCAGGACTTTCTGGGGCTTTGGCATAAGGAGGGGGTCCTCCAGGACACTACAGGCTACTGCTGAAATGCCCCCAGATTTGCCTAGCTGGCCACTGGCTTAGCCACCTGAGGCCACCATGCCCAGACCACCAACTAGGTCCGGTACAAGGTGAAAGAATTATGCCAGGGATACATGCAGGCCTGGGGCAGCACCAGACAGTCAGGGTGGGCCACAGCCACTTGCCTGTATTATCGGAAGCTGTGGAAGCTCTGGGTGGGTGAGGACAGCTCCCTACCCTTCAGCACCTTCCAGACCACAGCCCTGGAGCCCCCTGCCACATCTGCCAGCCAGGCCAGGGTGCCAGACCTGGAGCCGGAGGTCCTGTCTAGAGACGAGTCAGAGTGGTCCCTGGTCATGGAGGTGTGCTCAGCCTCCTCCAGCCGTCCAACTTGAGCCGGGCATCTCCTGACCTCTTCAAGGGACCCTCCAGTAAGTGTGCAGTGCATTGCATACACCAGCCCCCGGGCCCTGGCCTGACCTCAGAACATATCTCTGACACAGGGGCATGCCTGCAGGTGAGACCCAGCACCTGCCCTTGTGGACAGTGCTGCAAGCTACATTCATGCATGGGGGACCTGGGTGGGACAGGCTGCACCCAGCTCACCTGCCACCCCAGCAGGGACTCCCCTATGCCCCGATACACCCCTGTCTCCTGCTAGCCTGTTCCCCAGGCCAGGGCAGGGGGCCCCACCATGGCAAGTGCCATCCCCAAGGCATCACGGAGGCCATGAGTGGCATGGGCCACCATGCAGGGAACATGGGGACATCCCAGGACATGCCTGTCCCTCGGGTCAGGGTGGGGGCAGCTACCCATGAGAGGTGGGGTACACGGCAACTAGGGCTGGGATGGGGGACTGAGCAAGGAGCAAGGGCTGGACCTGCCCCACCACCTTCTTCTCAGTGGGCCTGTGCCCAGAAGGCCCAATGCTGCAGCTGGGACGAAGATGCCGCTGTTTACATAGCTGCCCTCTGCCACCAGAACACGCTGGGGCAGAGACAGCTGGTGCTGGAGGAGGCCGACATGGCTTGGCAGTGGGACACATGAGCAGAGATGGTGAGCATGTTCTGCACCATATGCAGGGCCCTTGTGGAGCTGCCGGGCCAGCCTCCCACCCCCACACACCACCACCCTGATGTCCCTGAGGCCCTCGCCACCTATCTTCCAGTGCCTTCTGGGGACATGCAGCCTGGCTCACGGCCAGGGCCAGCCCTGCTGAGGCAACCACCCCGCCTCCTCCCTGCCAAGGCTGAACCAGTGGCCCCCCTCTCCTACCTTCCATGCCCCAACTGGGACCATGAACCCAGGGCGGGAGGGGCCCCTGTAAGTACTGGGGCTCGTGGCCTTCCACCCCCTCCCTGGAATAGCGTCCCCCCATTTAATGACCACCCAATGTAAATAGTTACCCCCTGTACACCTATAAATAGTTTAACATGTTTTTTTATTGGTCAGAAGTTTTTAAGTTGTAATAAAGGTATCTAACTGCAATATCCCCGTGTCCCTGATTATTGACGGGAGACAGTGAGGGGTGGATGGGTGGGGGCATCTGTGGGGGTATCTGGGTGAGGGCCACTCCACCCCATGGGCAAAAGTCTCCCAGAGGGCTTCCCAGATGTGGAACCCATCGTGGTGGAGCTTGTGGGCAGCGGCTGCAGCAGGCTGCTCATATCCAGGCTGGCCTTGGCCATCCAGCCCCTGGGGAAGTCTCCTCTCTGGCTAAATGAGTTTGTGGAGGGAGCAGCAGGCCCCCATGACCAGGGCGATATTCTCCAGCTTGATGTCAAGGTCCATTGGAGGCACCTAAATTTCGCCTTCAAGTGGCCGAAGGCACACTCGACCAGGTAGCATGCCCATGTGAGGCAGCCACTGAAGAGCTCCTGGGAGGGGGTGAGGTGGCCTGTGTATGACCACGTAAGCAAGGGCTGCAAAGGGTAGGCTGGGTCACCCACCATGCAGAGAGGCATGGCGATCTCCCCAATGGTGCACCCCTGCTGGGAGATGTAGGTCCCAGCCTCCATACTGCAGTACAGGGCAGAGTTCCTGATGAGACATGCTTCATGCACCCAGCCTGGCCAGCCCACATAAATATCCATGAACCATCCCTGATGGTCCTCCAATGTCTGGAGCACGGCGGAGTGGGTAGCCCTGGTGGTTCACGTAGCAGCCAGCGCTGTGGTGTGGGGCCCTGATGGCAAAGTGCACACCATCAATTGCTCCAAAGCACTGGGGGAAGTTGAGGGTGGTGAACCCTGCGACAGCTGAATCCAGGTCCCTGATGTTTACGAACCTCCCAAGCAGAACCTGGTTGTTGGCTGTCATGACCTGCAGAGGACAGAGAGCGAGCACACTCATGGTTGTGCACAGGGGTGCCCCTGCCCCCTCCCAGGCTTTGTCTCCCTACCCTCCCTCCCTGCCACACCATCTGCACCCCCCTCCCGGGCCACCGCTCCAGCAGCAGGCCTGTGTACGGGGGGGTGTCACAGCTCCCCTGCAGCTAGGCCCATCTGCCCCAACCCATCACACCCTAGCCCGCAAGGGTCCCCTGTGCCCAACAGCCCCCCTCCCCTCTTCTTGCTGGGCCAGGGCGCAGAGCGTGCCTTACCTCAAAGATGACAGCCCCAGTGGTGGACTTGCCCACCTCGAACTGCTGCCCAACAGAGTGGTAGCTGTCCAGGGTGGTCAGCTTCCATAAGCCTAGGCCATGCACTTCTCCACAGAGAGGGCTAGCAACATCCAGGAGTTCTGGCACTGGAGGATGGGGGTGAGCCAGCTGCAGAGCTCCATGAAGGTGTCTCTTCATGGGAAAGTTCTGCAGCCAGCGCATGTCATCTCCCTTGGCCAGGACTACCCTGCCCCACCAGTCAGAACTTTCTGGGTGGATCCAGATGTGCCAGATGGCCCGGGGGTGATGCAGTAGGGGCTGGGGTGGGTTGGGGCCCCAGTCATGAGTCTCCAGCACCATAGGAGGTGGAGGACAGCTGCCAGCAAGATGGCCAGCAGGTGAGCCCGGGCAATCCTGTGGGTCTGCCCCTGTTGTGGGTCCACTGCTCTCACAAGCGAGGGTCAGAACCGAGGACAGGCTCAGCTTCACCGTAAACAGCTGAGCAGGCCTCAGCAGCACATGCAAGGAGGGGCTGGGTGGAAGGGGCTCTTTAAGGCAGTGTGTTGCCGGTGCTCCTGGGAGGGCTTTCCAACCATGCAACCCCATCTGCAACATTTTCTGGCCCATTTTTTCAAGAGTGCGGCTGTGGCTGTGTGGATGCACTGTTTTGGAAGTAAGGATGGCTCTTTTGGTCTGCTTTTTATGTGTGGACATGATCCTTTGAAAGATGATCTTTTGGAAGACAGCCTTCAGAAGATCATCTTTTGGAAGAGATCGCTGCAGTGTAAGCATGGCCTTTGAGATTAAGAATTGGTACTTAAAATTTTTTCTGTCTGAGTATTACTGAGCTGTAGAAAAAAAAAAAGCCATTTATCATATATAAAGAAAACAAGACAGCTTTTAAGTAGTAATGTCATGATGCAACATGCATTGTTACTCTTTAAATAGGTGAACTTTCTCTGACAAAGTTTGGCCAAATGACTGTAAGTCAATGTCACACATGCAAGTCCATGAGCAGTTAACACCCACTTTTCCAAGTGCAGATTAACTGTAATCTGCTTTACTTGTGGCATGAGATAATTTGAAATGTGTGGATTGGATTATATGGTGTATTATACCATAGGCAAGTCATCTAATCTGTGCATCTTGATTCTTATACCAGGCCCAGGCCTATGCTATCTAGGCATCATTACTTCTTCTTTGAGTGGTCCCCGTGGGTGCTCCACAGTAGGTGTCAGGCTCGCCCCGGCACCGCAGATTGGAAATTTCCAACAGTCTCCATTGGGTCGCGCATGTGCCGATGCGCGTCGGTCTTCGCGCGCCTTCGGTCACGTGCGTGATCCGGTCCCCGCCAGTTCCTTCTCAACTGCCAATGGCTGCAGACGGAATCCACTCCAGCTCCAACGCCTGAGAAAGATAAAACTGTTTTCTTATTGTTAAGAGTTATTAGTTGATAGTTTAGTTATTACTGTTGAAGTTCTGCGTTAGATGTGTATATAGTTTAAAAAAAAAGAAAAAGAGAAAAGAACAGAGGTGGCCGCCTCAGGCGGTCCACTATCTTAAGGCCGCGAATGTTATCTGTTCCAGGACTGACTAGCTGTTAAGTGCTCTATTAACATTCAAAGACTTAAACGCCCGGGCAATGTCTTCACCGGGGTTTAAGAAATGAGTCATGCCATGAGGCCATGCCTGCCTCACATGGGCATAGCAAGTGTATCCGTTGCCTCGAGGAGACCCACGTTCCACAAAAGTGTCCTCATTGCTCTAAGCTTACAGCTAGAGCCCGAAAGGACAGGGAAATGAGGCTGAAGATGATTCTATTTGATAAGGCCCTCCAACCTGGACCATCAGAGAAGCCCCATAAAGAGGGACCCTCAGGGTCGCACAAGAGGAAGGCGGCTTCCCTAACCTCCTCTGTGCAAAACAAAAAGAAGCTCTCCCCAGCTCAATCCTTGCCAGTGACATCTGCGAGTGGGCTGAGTGGAGCACAGGGCCCTGACCCGTTGGCTGTTCATAGCGGGAAGACTGCAGCGCACACAGCTGCGCAAGGGCCTCCGACCATTAAGCAGTCGGCACCGAGGGCCCCGCAGGCACTGAAATTGGTGGCACCGACTCCCACGGCACCAACGGCACTGGAGCAAGGGTACCCAGCACGGGACCCAGTGGTGCTGGAGGAAGCTACCCACGTGGCACCATGCACAGCGGCACTGAGCGCGGCATCGACTATGGTGCTGAGGTCCCCGGCACTGGAGGGGGCGGCACCTGCTACTCAGCAACAGGGAAAAGCAAAGGCCAAAACCCGGCACCGCAGCCCATCTCTGGATATCATCACATTACCATTATCGCCTAGCTCCCCCCGTCGAGATACACCGGGCAGCAACTCCAACAGCCTGCTTCAGACCTCCATCCCTGTTCCTTCAACCACCATCCCCCTGGCTCAGACAATTTTCACCAATCTCCAGTAGGGATCCCTATGAATACTATCACAGAGCATCTCCGCCATTGTCAACGTCATCACGGAGGTCACACCCTTCTAGGCACCATATGTACACATTCCGGTCGTGGTCCAGATCTCCATCACCGGGCCCTTGCCCCTGTTGTTAGGGCCGTCCTTAACATACTGAACACCGGCACAGGGGGTCCAGATCTGGGGGTAGATCCCCATCCACACCTCGCCAACACCCCTTCACACAGTCTCACTCTGTGGGAAGATCACAGCTTTCCCAGCTGGAAATTGGTCCAAAGGCCCTGGACCCCCCTCCAGAACCCTCAAAAGAGCAAGCATACGAACAGCGTCAGGAACCTGAGGAATTAAAGGAGGTATATCATAGTGATGCCTCCTCGTCCTTCCCAGATGAGGCAGTTGTCCCTGGGGATATCTCCCCCCCGGACGACCTTAAGCAATTCCAAGAACTGTTCAAAAGGGTAGCACAAACACAGGACATTCAAATAGCAGAGATGCAGGAAAAACATCATAAACTCCTGAAAAATTTGAGACCCCCGGCTTCATCCAAGATCGCCATCCCACTAGATGAAGCGATTATGGAATCAGCCACCAACATATGGCAGACTCCGGTCTCCATCCCACCCACGAATAAGAGGGAGGATAAGAAATACTTTGTTCCAGCCAAGGGCATGGAATTCCTGTTTAGCCACCCCCAGCCAAATTCCCTGGTGGTCGAATCATCACAGCATAGATCCAAGACACCCCAATATAAGTCAGGAGGGTCAGATAAAGATGCGAGGAAATTAGACCTGTTTGGCAGGAAGGTCTATTCCTCCTCTACCTTACTACTGCGAATGGCACATTATGCCGCACACCTGTCAAACCACAACTTCGACTATTCCAGACTTACCTCCCTCATGGATTTCCTTCCAGAGGACAAGAAACTGGTGCTGAAAGCGATCGTCCAGGAGGGCTACGCAGCCTCATGAGCAGGAGTTCAGATTGCCCTGGATGTGGCGGACACAGCAGCACGTTCCACAGCCACAGCAGTGGTAATGCGTAGGGAATTGTGGCTCCAGACGTCCGGTATTCCCAGAGATCTGCAAACAAAAATCGTAGATCTTCCATTTGATAGACAAAGGTTATTCGCAGATTCAACCGATTCAGTCCTACACTCCAGCAAGGACTTGAGAGCCACACTTAGGACCCTGGGTATATACACCCCCCCGTACAGGAGGAAGAAGTTTTACCTACAGCAAAGGTGTTACGCTTATCAACCACAGCATACACAATATCAACGGGGTTATAATCGGGGTGCCACCAACAGCAGCAGCAGCATAGGGCCCCCAGACGTCGCCCCCAGCAGGGTCGCGCACCCTCCGGGCAAGCCCTGAGACAGCAAGTTTGATGGGTATGTTGAGGACTGCAATATCAAGACCATCTCTCAATGCCAATCTCAGCACATGCTCCACCATTGGCTCAAACCGTTCTACTCTCAATGGCAAAACATCACGACAGACAAATGGGTACTGGAAATTATAGCCACGGGATACACGATCCCCTTCCAATCAGTACCACCACCGAAACCTCCCACCCGGTCCTTCTTCAAGGACCCATCTCACGAGGCAAGGTTAAAACAGGAGGTAGACCATCTCATGTTTATAGGGGCAGTGGAGAGAGTACCGGAACAATTCCAAGGGAAAGGCTTCTACTCACGATACTTCCTAACAGAGAAGACGACAGGAGGCTGGAGGCCAATCCTGGACTTACGGGCCCTCAACCGGCATTTGCGCAAACAGCGTTTCAGGATGACTACAATTGCCTGCATAATCACAGCACTGGATGATGGAGACTGGTTTGCAGCCCTCGGCTTACCAGATGCGTATTTTCATATAACAATTCACCTGGCACACAAACGTTTTCTCCGATTCACAGTAAGCAGGGAGCATTTCCAATACAGAGTTCTTCCGTTCGGTCTCTCTTCGGTGCCTGGAGTTTTTACCAAAATGCTGGCGGTAGTATCAGCTTACCTACACAGGCAGGGTGTGTTCATTTGTCCATACCTGGACGACTGCCTACTGAAAGGGGTTTTGAAGGCAGAGGTCCTACGCATGATACGCATCACTACAAACACATTTGCCTCATTGGGCCTAGTTATCAACCTTTCGAAATCAAAAACCGAGCCCATGCAAAATATAGAGTTCATAGGGGCACGCATAGACTCTATTACATCAAGAGTGTACCTGCCTTATGCCTGTTTCCATGCCATCAAATCCCTGGTACAAGTAATGATGTACAGCCCCACAGTGCCAATCCTAACATGTCTACAGCTGTTGGGGCACATGGCGACCACCACGTTTGTGGTACAGAATGCCAGGCTGCATACCCGAGGCCTCCAGCATTGATTGGTGAGCATTTACAAACCAATACTCCATACCATCCACAGGGCAGTATCGCCCACAACGGAGGTACGAAGGTCACTGGCATGGTGGGCAGATCCCAAGAATTTGCTAGTAGGGGTGCCCTTCCACCAACCACAAATTACGATTTTTCTTACAACAGATGCACCCACATAGGATGGGGAGTGCACATCGGCAACAAGGTAACTCAGGGGCTATGGTCCCCCACGGAAAAGACATTGCACATAAATATACTAGAGCTCAGAGCAGTGTTCAATGTGTGCAGATGTTTTCGAAAATACCTGCAAGGCAAAGTAGTCGAGATAAATACCGACAACACCTCCACCATGTTTTATATCAACCGACAAGGAGGGGCCAGATCTTGCGCGCTATGCGCAGAGGCGGTCCGGTTGTGGAACTGGTGCATTGTCAACAATATAACGCTAAAAGCCTCATACTTACCGGGTGTCCACAACGTGAAGACGGACCAACTCAGCAGACGCTTTGCGCTCACGCACGAGTGGCAGATCTGTGCTGATCTGCTACGACAAGTATTTCACAAATGGGGGTTTCCCCAAATCGATTTGTTTGCCACTCACAACAACAAGAAATGCACTCAGTACTGCTCCAGAGCAGGCATAGGACAGGGATCCATGGAAGGGCCCTCTACTCTATGCGTTCTCTCCCACAACACTCATCCACGAGGTTTTGGAGAAAGCCAAAAGGGAGAGAGCACACATGATACTTATAGTCCCAACCTGGGACCGACAGCAATGGTTCCCTCTGCTTCTGCGCATGTGATGCCGCTCACCGCTCGCCACTCCCCCTACCGGTAGTGCCGGGCCTTCTCACGCAGGCTCAGGGGTCCATAGTGCACCCACATCCTCAAGGACTCTGCCTACAGGTGTGGCTAATCCATGGCTCAGCGCCTTAGAGAGCACATGTTCGGAGGGAGTGCAACAAGTCTTGGAGTTCAGTCAAAGGAATTCCACTAGAAGGACTTACGCACAGAAGTGGAAACGATTTATCTCCTGGTGCTCTTCCAAGCAGTTAGCTCCTTTGGACGTCCCTATAACTGTAATTCTAGAATACCTGCTGGAGCTAAAACGAGATGGGCTCTCCCTATCCTCACTAAAGGTCCATTTCACAGCTATATCAGAGTTTCAACACAAAGAGGAAGGGCCAACCATATTCGCCCATCCTATTGTCACTTGGTTCCTAAAGGGGCTGGCAAACCTGTACCCCCCTCGGAAACCGCTGCCACCATCATGGAGCTTGGACTTGGTCCTCCACATGCTGTCGGGACCACCCTTTGAACCACTGGCCACGATACCCCTCCGGTTACTTACCATGAAAACAACCTTCCTTCTTGCGATTATGTCAGCCTGTAGGGTGAGCGAACTTGCAGCTATAATGGCAATGCCGCCCTGCACAGTAGTCTCAAAGGAAGCGGTGATCTTACGATTACACCCAGCCTTCGTTCCAAAGGTTTCCTCAGAGTTCCACATTAACAAACCCATAGTATTGCCCTCATTTTATCCTAAGCCTCACAACTCCAGCAAGGAGGCACAGCTGCACCTACTAGATGTGAGGAGGGCTTTGGCCTTTTACATAGACAGAACTAAGCCCTTCCGGAAAACAGACAGACTTCTGGTGTCCCTCGCACCCAGGTCAAAAGGGGAAGGCCTGTCCTCACAAAGAATTTCAAATCACATCGTATCCTGCATAAGACTGTGTTATGAGCTTCGCAAGACCCCTCTGCTAGTTCCACCCAGGGCTCACTCCACCAGAGTAATGGCAGCATCGACGGCCTTTTTCAAGGGAATCGCGCTAAGAGACATCTGCAGAGCGGCGACTTGGTCATCTTACGATACCTTCGCCAAGCATTATGCCATGCACCGGGTGTTTGATGAGGATACACGCCTATCAACAGCAGTTCTTTCAAGGGCAAGCTGCACATAAATTGGGTACCCACCTCCTTTTTTGGGGTCACTGCTGGGTAGTCACCTACTGTGGAGCACCCACGGGGACCACTCGAAGAAGAAAGAGAAGTTACTCACCTGTGTAGTAACGATGGTTCTTCGAGATGTGTCCCCATGGGTGCTCCACTACCCACCCATTCCTCCCCACTTCGGAGCTCTGTTTTGTGTTTTTCAGAAGCATCCAGGGCAGTTGGTCAAGGAACTGGCAGGGACCAGATCACGCACGTGACCGAAAGCGCACGAAGGACCAACGCGCATCGGCACATGCGCGACCCGATGGAGACTGCTGGTAATTTCCAATCTGGGGCGCCGGGGCGAGCCCGACACCTACTGTGGAGCACCCACAGGGACACATCTCGAAGAACCATCGTTACTACACAGGCGAGTAACTTCTCTTTATCTTGTTTCTATGTGTAGGAACATATTATATTATATTGGGTTGATCAATTATTCCTCTAATTTTGATAGTACCCTAAACCAGATGATTCATAGGAAGGTGAAAATAAATAAATAAACAAACACACACACACCCCGACCACCACCTCACATGGACGTATATGGAGAGCTTAATTCCCATAGCCATCAGAGTGTGGCCATTTCATAGCTGTGTAAATGTGTGTTTGGTAATACTGACACCAGTTATGGGAGAAGAGAAACCAGAGATTCAAGGAACTGCTTTGTGAGAAATTTAAAATATACACTAACTAAATGTTTTAGAAACTAAGCTCTCTCTGAAGCTGTCAGTGGTGCATAATAAGATTTTAGGAGCAGACATGTCACATACTTTGATATCTTCTGTCTGCAGATCATCTCACAACAAATAGCTATGATTATATTCATCTTGGCTTTCAAATATGTGATTTAAAAATGCTGATAATTCAATATGCATTTTAACTTTCTGAAACTCTTATCCAAAAATGTATTTGACTGCTGCTTCTTAGGGTCCCCCAGGAGAAGTGGGAAGAAAAGGGGAAAGAGGACCACCAGGTCACCCAGGACTTGCAGGAGAACCTGGACTACCTGGAAACAGGGGGGATTGTGGAAAACCAGGAACTCCGGGTGAGTTTTGGTTTTGGAAAACAGTGAGATTTTGTATGTTTTTAGCAAGAGAGGATCTCCAGATCATCCAACAGAAATAACTAAGCTAGTTCCTCAGCTGATGGGAATTGGCAAAGCACCACTGAAATTTTAAGTGAGTTGTGCTAGTTTGCATGAGCTAAGAATATGGTCAATAATATAATATAATATAATATAATATAATATAATATGATATGGCCAATAATAATACTAATAGCAAATCTAGCAAGACATTAATTGTGGATCCACTACTGACTTGAATTCATGGCGATGAAGCTTTTTCTTCTTCTCCTCCTTCCCCCCCATCTCCCATCCCCTGGACAACTTACAGGGCCATCTGAATGTTCTGGAGATCCTGGTGCTAATGGACGCAAAGGATTGCCAGGACAGAGAGGTGCAAGAGGTCCTCCAGGTTGGACTTTTATCCTCTCTCTCTCTCGCTCTCTCATTTCTTTCCCAGCTCTCTGCATTTTGTTTGTTTCCTCTGTTGGCATAAGACAGCAGAGATTTCCAATATCTTCACAAATCTGCAAATTATTATATATATTTTTAAACTTGGTTTCTAAAGTTCTTTAATATTTCCATTATTAAGCTACAGGTACAGTTTAATTCCAGAGAGAAGTTTTTAAAAAGTCAAGGCACTACAGATAGCAAGGAGATGTAACAGCCTTACAAGTGATGAGAAAGGCTCATGAAATATTATTGAGATACCTACAGTG
Organism: Carettochelys insculpta; assembly: GCF_033958435.1. Taxonomy (NCBI): domain Eukaryota; kingdom Metazoa; phylum Chordata; order Testudines; family Carettochelyidae; genus Carettochelys; species Carettochelys insculpta. The sequence goes on from NC_134146.1 coordinate 19,728,026, forward strand.
GATGAAAAAAAAGCAAATATCTAGCCAGAAATAGGAAAAAAAAAGCAATGAGAGAAAAGAGAAAAAAGTCAGACTGTGACAGTCCATTGTTAGAAAAAGAAACATCAGAATATGTTAAAATATCCATATAGGAACATGTATAAGTATCTACTATACATTTTACTGAAGTGAAAACAATAGGAAAAACAGTCATTATCAACAAAATTAGTATTCAGTATTGTCATGGCCAGATTCCAGTCTCATTTACACTAAGATAAATATGAAGTAGTGCTGTTGACTTCCATGAAGTTACTGTAGATCATACTCACTCAATAAGCCTTAAATCTGCCATAGATCTAAGTATGGGAACCCAAAGGTACAGACTGATGCACTGGGTCCTACAATTTCTCTCAAAGACAGAGGAAAGCATCCTATAAGCATGATATGGGTCTAACACTGAATCCACTGAAGACCATGGGAGGGTTGCTCGTTAGTTCAGTGGAAGCAGGATGCTGCACTTTTCCACCATTTACACATTAGTATGGTTGTGATTTTTAATGCACGACTGTTAGTAGCGCTCTAGTAAATGAGTATCATGTCTTTGTAACTTTGCATTTCAAACAGATAAGTAAAAAATGAAAATAAAAGTTTATGATTCTCAGGTGCAATAGGAGCCCCTGGAGCCAATGGTCCTCATGGGGAAAGAGGGAATCCAGGACTGGATGGTGTTCCTGGCTCTCCAGGGGAAAAGGGAGAACAAGGTACTGTGGTATAATATTTTCACATTACTTTAAACTCATCTCCTTTCCAGTTAACAATTCTTGTCAATCCTGTGGTCTAAAAGAGGAATCCCTGAAGTCCAAAAATTATATTGGAAACTACAAAGTTTCTTTCACACTTCACAAACTTTCTGGATGAATTTTGTGTAGGACATCAAAATGCAGTATATACACGTAGCTCCTGCATAACATATCTGATTTATCATGATTATTACATAGTCCATTTAAATGTCCACTTCTACAATGGTAAAGGTATTGCCATAAACCTTTAGGAACCCTCAGAATGCTCTAAGAGTGAAAGATTTTATGCCCTTACAATGAAGCAACAGCTTCAGTTTCTAGATCAAATAAAAACTTAGAAGCCAACCTTGGCTCCAATCATATGAATGAAGTTTCTTACCTGCTTATATTTTTGCAGGATCCATCCCTTTAACACTCAAATCCTTCAGTTAGATGGTCATCCTCTTTTCTCTCTGTAGTCACAGAAAGTTACAGTTCTTCCTCTTTTTCCCAAGAAAAGTGTTATCATATTTTTAGCCTCACACTACTTTTTTGTTAGTACAAAAACAAATATTCCGTATTTTCTTCATATCAAGTTCTTAATAACTAGTCATTTTATTTTCACTTTTTACATACTTAAGTTTCTTTTCACATTTTTTTAGCTGCTGGTTTGAAACAAAGGCAGTGTTTTTCCTGTTTTTTTTTTCTTCCATTTGATTTTGTGTGGGTGTGGATATCGGAAAATAGACAGACTTTAGCATTAGTAAGATATGCCTCAAATGCCAATGTGCCTCCCAAAAAACAGAGATGGTACCTCATTTGTATTTCCAAGTGGCAGTATAGCACAAATCCAAACTAACAAAGATTTTTCATACAATTAATGTGATGTTTGATCTTATATGTGGAAAGTTGTACAAATATAATGTGCATCTTTGACCAGTACAAAAAGGGCTATTGAGTCACATGTGAAATGTTATTTTGCAGGTGCACGAGGGTGGCAGATTCCAGGTCCACAGGGTATTTCTGGTCCTAAAGGTGAGTTTTCTTTTATGATAACAGCTGAGACAGCTTTGAGGTTTCTTAACTTTTTAAGTGAAATTCTGCACTTAAATGCTTAAATTGTCATTTAGGTTCTTGAAAAAGAGGGAGGGTGGTTTTGTGGTTAAAATCAGTGATCTGGCCCTGTAGTTAGATTTGAAGATGAGTTTTCTTCTTTTATAAATGTGTGGTCAAAGATAGGAATCGCTAGTTTGTTTTTTTATTTCCATTTGATATTCAGGATATGTTCTAACATGGCTAGTTGTTGCTACTGTGCACTAGCCATTGTCTGTCAGGATACAAGAAAGCCACATCCATTTCCTTTCATGGAGATTCCCTTTCAACTGCATTCAGCTCCTTCTTCTTGCACTTACAGGTTCGAGTAGATTTCCTGAGAGGGAGAGCAGCAGTTCCCCAGTCTTTGTTTTTCATTGTGTTTCTAATAGTGGTGGGGGGGATCCAATAACATCCTTCAGTAATGAAGAGATCTGCCTCCATATATAAGGCAAGGAGTCCAAGAATAGTCCTATGAGCAAAATAACTCAGTTCCGTATCCTGATATTGTTAGGTGTAGCTTGGTTTAATGGGGCTTGCCTGTTCCATCTGCAAAACTATAGAATTTGATCATGGCAACCCAAAGTCCCTTGTTCCTTCTTGCATTCTTCAAGTTTCTCCACTCCTTTGTCAAAATCTCCCCTTTGCACAGCCCAGCTCTTCAGTGTAGTCTCTGATGAGCAGCATCTTGTTCCCCATTCCATACTGAGTGCTGCCTTCCTGAACTACATTGCTTAACAACAAGTTGACTCTTGTAACAGACAGGAACTTGGCATCTACTCCATTTCCATCTGTGATGACAATCCTATTTTCAGTGCTTAAGAAATGTGTACATTCTTTGTTGTCAGTCTTCTAAAGTAATGGCTGCCCCATTGAAAATTATCTCAGAACTTACTATGCAACATTCTATGTTCCACAGGAATCGAAGGTGATGTGGGGATTCCTGGCTGTCCAGGACCAAAAGGTATTAAAGGTCTAATGGGGGATCCAGGACCAGTTGGACCTCCTGGAATGAATGGAAAGCCAGGATTCCCAGGTATACCAGGAATAATGATTCCCGGCCAGAAAGGAGATAGAGGACTTGCTGGAGTGACTGGAAGACAAGGTGTTTTGTTCTTATTTCTAATTGATGTGAAAAAAGAGTTTTAGCGACTGATGGTGATGGTTTTGCAAATCTAGAATTATAAGTAAAAGGAGCTTGTGTGGGTCTGCACTTCATAATTAAACAGATAATTGCTTTACAGTTTGTGTATCTTTTCCATTGCAAAAAACAACATATAGTTAACATATAACACAATGTAACATAAAAACAAAACTACAAAATTGATCTCAATTGATAAACCACATCATCTGCTAAAATCCCAATGCCTTCTCCCAGCCCTACATAAATCCATTTCCCCTTGGATCTTGCAGCAAGCCTGGGCCAGTGGGTTTACACACGTAATACATAGAACCTACTAAAAGGCAATGCAATAGCACTGGTGTCACAAGGTCTAATCTGATCTGAAGAGCCTTGGGAATTGGTGATGGGCTCAGGACAGAAATAACCCAACTTTCATCCCAGATTTCAAGTTGGCTATGTCTCCCCTCAGCAGTCCTTTGAAAGAAATTATTTTGAAAGAGCTCTTCCAAAAAAATTCTTTTGAAAGATTGCTACCATGCACAAAAAGTGGATCAAAAAATTGATCTGCTCCTTCGATTGAGAGTGATCACATGCTGGCCACTCTTTCAAAAGAACAGACCAGGAAATGCCACAGATAAAAAAAATCCAGCACTGTGGAGGATTGCTCTTACAAAAAAAGGCCTCCGGGGCATCTACATACATTTTTTTTCAGAAAGAATCTTTTGGTAAAAGGCACTCTTCCTCATCCTGGAGCGGAAGAGGGCCACCGGAAAAAATGCTGCGTTCTTCCAGTTTAATATTGAAAGACTGCATTTTGCATGTAGATGCTCTGTGAGATTTTTCAAAAGAACCCTGTCTTTTTCAAAAAAAACTCGCTAGTGTGGATGTAGTCTTTGAGTGTGGAGGGCTGGCAGTTAGAAAAATTACATGTGTATGCTTTGTGCTCTGGAATCATTGAGGTGCAAGGAACATGGAGCTCCATGATGTCACTTCTAAAGAGTTACTTTTCATGGCAAAACTGTGCTGTCAATAATGTGGCCATGAAATATTCCTACTGATTGCCTTTACTGATGCACTTGTTTTAATGTTAGGTAATCCTGGTAGTCCAGGATCTTCTGGAACCCCAGTCTACAGCATAAAAGGGAACAAAGGTGTTGGAGGTATAGATGGCACACCAGGACCACCAGGGTTGGCAGGCAGTATTGGTCCTCAAGGTTCAAAAGTAAGTGAAATGAATACTTCTCCTTTCTCAGTCACTCTCACTTTCTAATTTCATGGCTTTTTGAAAATTAAACCCAGAAAATTTGGGATTTAAGAGAGAAATTAAGGTGGTTATGTGTTGTGAATAAGCTTCATAGGGCAACAGACATCCATGAATGTATAGTACTTTTCTTGCTTTACTGTTTTATCATTCCTGCATGTAGCTGTTGCTGGTTGAATTCTATTTATTTGTTTTCCTAACAGGGCTGTTTTTAGTGGGCTTGCAAACACATTGTCTGATTATACTATGTTTATGGACACATTCTGCAGTGGCTCAGATATTTCCCCTTTGGACATTCTTGATTTTTGGTTGAACTGTAGAAATTAACAGAGATGTCTTATGTCATTCTGGTTGCCTGAAAAATAGCATAGTCAGGTAACAGTGAATTCCAACGAGAAACCCAGACATCATGTCTTGCAATATATGAATACTGCTATGATTATTCTTTGCTGTTCTTGTTTGACTTGCAGGGAGTTGATGGCACCCCAGGTAACATTGGCTCTACAGGTGAACCTGGTGTTTCAGGATTGCCAGGAGTAACAGGTATTTACATAATTAATGAACATACTTCTTGTGGACAAAGTGCAATTATTTGCAAATTGCATTACAGCACAGTACCAGCAGTTTAAATGGGGATATGGAACCTTCTTAATAAAATATGGCTGTAGGAAGGCAAGCGGTGAAACAGCAAGAGAGAAAATTCACCAGGAGATCAAGTCTGGTGACAAATCATCCTCTCTGTGTTAAGGTTTATTATAGGGATTCTGTTTTAGCTCAGTCTGACACCAACTCAGTAAAAAGCATCTTCAGCCCCTCCATGTGACTTTGTACCAAAAAATGGCTCCTGGGTTTCTGAGGCCTTCCAGCCCTGGCTTCTAATCAGTGCCAGTTGTACCCTATTCCAGCCCACTATGATCCATCACTTATGCACAAGTGTAAGGATTTGAGGGAAGGTTTGCCAAATGATCCTTTGGGATACATTCCACCCAGAGCTGATTGACGTTACGTACAAATGTTATGAGGTTTATAGGTGAGGATAGATTTTTAGGTTTGCCACAGTCTTTGGGACTGTCTTATATTGGTACAGCATCTAGCACAATCAGATCTTGATTCTGACTGGGGTTTCTGGATGCTATTTTAATACAGGACAGTACATTTTATTGCCAACATAGCCATAGGTGAATGACCAGAATCCCATCTTGTATTTAGTGGCCGTAAAAGAATCGTTCACTACATTTTCAACATTTACAGCTACAGGCAGTCACTGTCCCTGAGGGTGGAACTGGAAGGTGATAGGGTTGTATAGATGTGACTGAGGCCATCATTTGGCCTGCAGACCAAATTATGATAATACATAATTGGCTGTGTCTACACTAGCTCCCAACTTCAAAGGAAGCATGGTAAGTAGGGTGTCGGGAGATTACTAATGAAGTGCTCCGGTGCATATGCAGCACTTCATTAAGTTAATTCTCCCCTGCGGCAACTTCGAAGCATAAAGGGGAGTAAAGGGACTTCAAAGTAGCCTGGGCACTTCGAAGTACCGGTGGTTTAGCTGGGGCTACATGCAAGCCAGCACTTCGAAGTTTGCCACTTCAAAGTTGCTGTGGGGGAGAATTAGCTTAATTGAATGCTGCATATGCACCGCAGCACTTCATTAGTAATCTCCCAACACCCTAATTACCATGTTCACTTTGAAGTTGGGAACTAGTGTAGACACAGCCATTGTGTGTGACAGCCTCTGCTGAGTTCATGAGACTGGCAGATAAAAATAAATATCTGTATGCTTGTAAATGGACTGTATTTTATATGTATGCAATTGAGCATAGTAATCATGGAATTCTACAGTGCCATTTTCACCAAGTAAATAGCCACCTTAGCATTTTGCTATGGCTTTGTGAGATCATGTACCTGGCAGATTCTTGATGAAGCTCTGAAATCACTGACAGTTCTTGTGGCTTCTACAATCAGGCACATGTTTGATCTTCCATTGTAGGAGAAAAGGGTAATCGAGGACTCCCTGGGCCAATGGGTGCAGCAGGACCAATTGGACCAAAGGGCCCCCCTGGTAACCATTATTCCAGACCCTGTTGTTCTAGCCCACCTGGGGCTTCATCTAAACTCTAAAGCATCCAGCTCTTTGATGTATTTCCACTGTTAGGTCAGCCTGGAGCACCTAGGAAGGTAACATATGTCCCAGGCAACAAAGGACCTAAAGGATCACCCGGAAGCCCAGGACTACCAGGAGATCCAGGATGTCGAGGGCCACCAGGATTACATGGTATATGTTTTACCATCAAACATGTTTGCTTTCACTGCTTCATGAGATTCGCTAGTGGATGGCACTCTGAATTTCTGTATTGACATGTTTATCTCTTAAAACAGCTTTTCTTTTCTTCTATGTTGTATACGCAGCTTGGAGCAGATCAGGCATGTGGGAGAAGTGGGTGCCCCTAACTGAAGCATATAACACCAGTTAGAACTACTGTGAATCTTGAACCAGCACCTCTTAGCAATTAGAATCAATTTCTATTTTCTGCGGGAATGCGCCTCTGAAATCTGTCCTTAAAGTGCAAGCCTCTCAACACTCAGCCAGTTCCTAAGGGTTACCCAATGACAAAGAATAAAGGAAGATTTTTTTTTTTAATCTTACAAGAAATCTACATTATTTGTAGATTTAAGAGCAGCAACTCCTCCTATTTTGGAGTGGTATTGTATGTTTGGAAAAATGTCATATAGCTCTTTCAACATTTGTTGTTTTATTAGTTTTGTAACAGTTCCTTGTGAAGTAAACTTTGTACAGTATAGTCACTGCTTTTATATCAGCTTCCTAATTTATTTGATGTGAAATCTGGTGACAGTAAAATTTTAGAATTCTGATTTCAAAGCATTTGATTCTATTATGCCATTGTGTCTGCTATTATGAAGCTGCAGGCAGGTGGTTGGCTGGCTGATTATTTTTGTTTATTGGAAATGTTTACTGTAATCTATACACAATTAACTCTTTCATCTTCCGAAGTCCCAGAACCAGGGGGTTTCCAGATATTCAAATATTTTGGGTACAGAGAGGTATACCTAGCAATGCATAACACTGAAGAAAAACAAGATTAGCTGTTAACAAAGAAAAAAGTATGCAGAGTACTTTATTTACCAACAACATTAGTCTTGTACACTGTAAACTTGTCCTGTATTTGCTGTATTTCTTTGTATTTACTCTCATACTGTACGTATGGAAAATATAACTCAAATTTATGGTTAAAATGCTGGTTATTTGAGAGTTCTTAATAGATAAAAAATAGAAAAGAAAATGTTGGATATGAAAGTTTACTGTAATTATTCTTATATTAAACATACATTCTTATGTATCTAACACAGGACCTAAAGGTATAAGAGGTCTGCCGGGCCATTATGGAAATCCAGGCATAGTTGGACCAGTTGGTCCAAAAGGCGACAAAGGATTTCAAGGACAAAGAGGTAAAGTAAAGAAGCCTCTTTGTGTCTTATCATACTAAAGCTGCAGACAAGTTGGACTCCAGTTTCTGGAGACTCTTGAATTCAGATACAAGTCATATTATAATACCCACAGACAAGCTCAGATTCAGCAAAACGCTTGCATATATGCTTAACTTTAAACACTTAAGTAGTCGCACTAAAATCCTCTCTTTTCAGATCTTATTTGAAAACATATCTTTCCTCCCTTGATTATACTGCTAAGCATCTCCCTCCTTTTGTGATTGACCATGTGTGTTTGTTTAGAAATCCACATCCTTCATAAAGCACCAAAGCTCCTTACTTTTAAACATTCAATTATAAATAACAAATTGGAACTGCTTGTTGTGAGTGATTCACATATAATAGTTTACATTTACCAATCTCTTGCAAGTAAAGAGAAGTTACTCACCGTAGTAACGGTGGTTCTTCGAGATGTGTCCCCGTGGGTGCTCCACAATAGGTGACGGGCTTGCCCAGCGCCGCAGATCGGATCTTCCAAGCAGTTTCTGCCGGACCGCGCATGCACCGGCGCGCGCCGCTCCCTTGCGCGCTCCTGGCCATGTGCGCGATCCGGTCCCCGCCAGTTCCTCGACCAACCGCCTCGGGTGCCCCTGCAAAACACTAACAGAGATCCGAAGCGGGGAGGATGGGCGGGTAGTGGAGCACCCACGGGGACACATCTCGAAGAACCACCGTTACTACGGTGAGTAACTTCTCTTTCTTCTTCGAGTGTCCCCGTGGGTGCTCCACAATAGGTGACTACCCAGCAGTAACCCAAGATAGGAGGTGGGTAATCGGATTATGTGCAGCTTGTCCCCGAGAGGACCGCTGCAGAGAGACGGGTATCCTCTTGGAATACCCTGTGAAGGGCGTAATGCTTGGCGAAGGTGTCGTAGGATGACCAGGTCGCCGCTCTGCAAATGTCTTTTAACGCAACGCCCTTGAAAAAGGCTGTTGATGCCGCCACCGCCCTGATGGAATGAGCCCTGGGAGTGGCCGATAAAGGAATCTTTTTGAGCTCGTAGCACATTTTTATGCAGGATACAATGTGCTTCGAGATTCTCTGCGAGGAGAGACCCTCTCCTTTCGATTTGGGAGCGAGGGAGACTAGGAGTCTATCCGTTTTCCGGAAGGACTTGGTCCTGTCTACGTAGAAGGCTAGTGCCCTCCTCACATCCAGGAGGTGTAGGCGCGCCTCTTCGTTGGAGTTATGAGGCTTTGGATAAAACGAGGGTAGAACAATAGGTTCGTTGATGTGAAACTCGGAAGAAACTTTGGGAACAAAGGCTGGATGCAGCCGTATGGTTACCGCCTCCTTGGAAAAAACAGTGCAGGGTGGCGTTGCCATGACTGCCGCGAGCTCGCTCACCCTACGAGCTGACGTAATTGCAAGAAGAAAGGTCGTCTTTATTGTAAGGAGGCGGAGGGGAACCGCGGCCAAGGGCTCGAACGGTGGTCCCATCAGTGTGGTAAGCACCAGGTCCAAGTTCCACGAAGGTGGAATCGGTTTCCGAGGGGGGTAGAGGTTTACCAACCCTTTGAGGAACCTGGTAACCATAGGGTGGGCGAACACCGTGTGCCCTTCCTCCTCATGTCTAAACGCCGAGATGGCGGCAAGGTGGACCTTTAACGAGGATAGCGAGAGTCCTCCTCTCTTGAGGTCTAGTAAGTACTCTAGAATTGTAGGAATAGGCACCGAAAAGGGGGGCCAGCTGTTTGGTAGAACACCAAGCCGTGAAGCGAGTCCATTTTTGTTTGTAGGTCTTCCTAGTGGAAGTCCTCCTGCTACTTTCTAGGACTTGCTGTACTCCCACTGTGCATGTGCTCTCTAGGGAGCTGAGCCATGGATTAACCACGCTTGCAGTCGCAGGCTTTGGGGGTGCGGATGCACTATGGACCCCTGGGCTTGCATGAGCAGATCCGGCGCCACCGGAAGAGGCATCGGTGGACGGTCCGACATGCGCAGGAGTAGGGGGAACCAGTGTTGGCGATCCCACGTTGGGACTATCAGGATCATCCGGGCCCTTTCCCTCCTGGCTTTTTGCAAAACTTTGTGGATCAGCACTGTGGGAGGAAACGCATAAAGCAGGGGGCCCCCCCACGGGATCGCGAACGCGTCCCCCAGGGACCCCCCATCCCAGTCCTGCCCTGGAGCAGAATCGTGGGCACTGTTTGTTGTGCTGAGTGGCAAACAGATCTATTTGGGGAAAACCCCATGCGTGGAAAATCGGCCGTAGCAGATCAGGACGGATCTGCCACTCGTGTGTGAGCGCAAAACGCCTGCTCAGCTGGTCTGCCTTCACGTTGTGCGCACCCGGCAAGTATGAGGCTTTCAAGATTATATCGTGGGCGATGCACCAGTTCCATAAGCGGATTGCTTCCGCGCATAAGGCACGGGATCGAGCTCCTCCTTGCCTGTTTATATAAAACATGGTGGAGGTATTGTCTGTACTGATCCTGACGACTTTGCCTTGTATGCGGTCTCGAAAGTGTTTGCAGGCGTTGAACACTGCTCTGAGCTCTAGTACATTGATGTGCAGTGACTGTTCCGTGGGTGACCACAGTCCTTGAGTCACCTCTTCGCCCATGTGCGCTCCCTACCCTATGAGGGAGGCATCTGTAGTGAGAAAAACCGATATTTGCGGCTGGTGGAAGGGTACCCCTGTTAGCAAGTTCCTGGGGTTTACCCACCATTGCAGGGATTTGCGCACCCCGGCTGTGGGCGACACCACCCTGTGAACGGTGTGTACTGCCGGTTTGTATACACTCGCCAGCCAGTGCTGCATGCTGCGCATGTGTAACCTGGCGTTCTGCACTACAAACATCGCCGCTGCCATGTGGCCCAGCAGCTGCAAGCACGTCAAGACCGGCACCGTAGGGCTGAAGGTGATGACTTGCACGAGGGAACCGATGGCTCAAAAGCGAGCCTCTGGTAGGTATACTCTCGCTGTAACCGAGTTTATGCGAGCCCCTATGAACTCTATGTCCTGTGTGAGGTCTACTTGTGATTTTGCCAGATTGATAACCAGGCCAAGTGAGGAGAACGTGTTTGCTGTGACGCGTATCATGTGCAGAACCTCCCCTTTCGAGGCCCCTTTGAGCAGGCAGTCGTCCAGATACGGGAAAATAAATACCCCCTGTCTGTGCAGGTAGGCTGACACCACTGCCAAGGTCTTGGTGAAGACTCTGGGGGCCAAGGAGATGCCAAACGGTAGGACCTTGTATTGGAAGTGTTCGTTGCCTACCATGAACCGGAGGAATCGCCGGTGAGCCGGATGGATGGTTATGTGGAAGTACGCGTCTTGTAAATCGAGGGCTGCGAACCAGTCTCCATCGTCCAGAGCCGTAAGGATGGAGGCGATCGTGGTCATCCGAAAACGTTGTTTGCGCAGGTACCTGTTGAGGCCACGAAGGTCTAAGATGGGCCTCCAGCCTCCTGTCTTTTTCTCCGTGAGGAAATACCTGGAGTAGAACCCTTTCCCGTGCAGTTGCTCCGGCACTCTTTCCACCGCCCCTATGAGCATGAGATGGTCCACCTCCTGCCTGAGCCTCGCTACCTGGGAGGCCTCCTGGAGGTGGGGCTTGGGTGGAGGTCGTGACGGTGGGAGCGACTGGAAGGGGATGGCGTACCCCGTGGCTATGATCTCCAGCACCCATTTGTCTGTGGTGATCCTTTGCCACTGGTCATAGAACGGTCGGAGGCGATGGTAGAACAGCCGCTTCGGATGACCTTGTGCGATGGTAGTGGTGGCACAGCCCTGGATCTGTATGTCAAACTTGTGGCCTTTGGCCCCGCCCCGAGGACGCACAGCTCTGTTGTGAGCGTCGCCTGGGAGTTCTGTACTGCTGGTGCTGTTGATGTCGCCCTTGCTCGTAACCCCTGTGATACTGGGGGCGCTATTGCTGGTACTGGTACCGCCTTTGCTGAGGGTAGTACCTTTTCTTTGTGTATGGAGGGGTGTAAATCCCCAGGGTCCTGAGTGTGGCTCTTGAATCTTTACTGGAATGAAGGACCGAGTCAGTTGATTCAGCAAACAGCTTCTGCGAGTCGAAGGGAAGGTCAACTATCTTCGCCTGCAGATCCCTCGGTATACCTGATGTCTGGAGCCAGGACTCCCTTCGCATCACCACTGCGGTTGCTGTGGAACGTGCTGCCGTGTCCGCAACGTCCAAAGCAATCTGAACTCCCATCCTCGCAGCCGCGTAGCCTTCTTGCACTATGGCCTTGAGGACCGGCTTTTTGTCCTCTGGAAGCGAGTCCATGAGGGAAGTTAACCTGGAATAGTTGTCAAAATTATGGTTCGCTAAGTGCGCTGCGTAATTTGCCATTCGCAACGTTAAAGTGGAGGAGGAGTAGACCTTTCTGCCGAACAGCTCTAGCTTCTTGGCATCTTTGTCCGTTCCCCCTGTTTTAAATTGAGATGTTTTTGATCTTTGTTGCGAGGACTCCACCACCAGGGAGTTTGGCTGTGGGTGGCTAAACAGGAACTCCATGCCCTTCGCCGGCACGAAGTATTTCTTATCCGCTCTCTTTTGGACAGGCGGAATAGTTGCAGGGGTCTGCCATATCGTGGTGGCGGACTCTAAGATCGCTTCATCAAGCGGTATTGCTACTCTGGAGGAGGCCGGAGGTCTCAGATTTTTGAGGAGCTTATGGTGTTTCTCTTGCACCTCTGCTGTCTGGATGCCTTGCATGAAGGCCACCCTCTTAAACAGCTCCTGAAACTGTTTGAGATCGTCCGTAGGATGGACGTCCCCCAGGGCCATAGCCTCGTCCGGGGAGGAGAGCGAGGAACCGCTGGGGTACGTCTCTCTGGACCCTTCCGGTTCCTGCTGGTGATGGTACACCCTCTCGCTGGAGGTTTGCGAGGGAAAATCTCGGGGTTCCATGACCAGTCCCCCCTGAGATGCTTGAGTCTCTGTCCCCGGTCGCAATTGCCCTCGCGGGTACGAGATAGTTTGTGGGGATCTTTCCCTAGTAGATTGCCCCGCGTGGTAGGGGCGACCATGGCAGTATAGGCACTGTTCTTGGGAAGGTGACCTAGACCACTCCCTTGGTGCGTACCCTCTGCGTCTGGGGGAGGGAGATCGTCGAGACACTGGAGAGAGCGATTTCGCATAATAGTCCAGCGGTTCAAACCCCAGGAAGGGTGAAGGTGGTGCCAGCCATGGCGAGGCTGGTTGTAAAAATGGAGAAGGGGGCTCCGGGTAGGCTAGGGGAGACCCCTGCCTTCTGGTTGGAGTCTGCAACATAAGCGGAGGGCTGTGAGAAAGCAGCTCCACAGCCCTGTCCGGAGAGGGGCTGCAATGCCTCCTCTTGTGTGCAGCCTTCCCCCTCCCTGGAGGAGGTGACTCCGCCCCCTGATGCGCGGGGGATCCCGGCCCCGTCGGCACCGTGCTAGGCACGCTCGAAGGCTGTGCCGCACGTGCGGTGTCCTTCTGCGCCTGCAGGCTACGTGCCTGCGCGCTCTGCACCGCCGGTTCCCTGGGGGTCGGTGCTGCTGCCTGCGGTGCCGCCGGTACCGGTGCTTGTTTAGCCGCCGCCCTGCCTGCGGTGCGGGGCGGCTGGCTGATTATCGGAGGCTGAGCTGTTTCCACGTGGCTCTCCGTGCCGCCGCCGATCAGCTGTTGCTGCGGCTGGGGGCTGCGTGCTCCTCCCGTCCCGCTCACTGTTGCTGCCGGCAGGGATCGGGCTGGAGAGACTTTCCTCCATTTCTGCGCTGATGGAGTGAGGGAGGCAGCTTTCCTTGTAAGGGCCCCGGAGGGTCCCTCCTGCTGCGGCCGCTCCGGCACGTCTGGCTGGAGGGCCTTATCAAGAAGCAGCATTTTAATCCGCATCTCCCTGTCTCTCCATGCTCTGGTTGTTAATTTAGCACAGAAGGCGCATTTCTTTGCCACATGGGACTCCCCCAGGCACCTTATGCATAGACTGTGCCCATCGGACACTGGCATCGCCTCTCGGCAGGACTCACATTTTTTAAAGCCTGAAGAGGACATTGTTGGTGAGTCTTTGAGTTTTTAAGCGGGTACTTAGCACCTTCTTTGTGCTGTTTTCCCCGTCCGATGGCCTGCCTCAGCAGGAGGGCTGATGGCCGTAGCTCCTGGCCTCCGGCGCTTGTTACTGGGACTGGACTGAAGCTGTCCCGCTCGTAGTTTGTTTGTTGTTGTTTTTTTTGTTTTGTTTTGTTTTGCAAAATAACAACCGGCTAACTCGTAGTAGCCTAAGTATCTGAAAAACTTTTAAAGAAAAACAGATAAAGTCGTTGAATACGCTATTTGGCCTTAGCCTAGTCGGATTCCGTCTGCAGCCGCCGGCGGTTAAGAGGAACTGGCGGGGACCGGATCGCGCACATGGCCAGGAGCGCGCAAGGGAGCGGCACGCGCCGGCGCATGCGCGGTCCGGCAGAAACTGCTTGGAAGATCCGATCTGCGGCGCCGGGTAAGCCCGTCACCTATTGTGGAGCACCCACGGGGACACTCGAAGAAGAAGCTACGTTTCTTAATGTATCTTATATTATTGAGCATTGGGGGATACAGCTTGAAGAAAGAATGCTGTACAGAATTAAATTGCATTGTATTTTAATCTACTATATACTGAGAGAGTCTGTCTGTGAGTGTGTCTGTCTGTCCATTTGTTTGTTCAAGAACTCCTCCTAAATGGTAAGAGTGAGGATCACTAAACTTGATACACATCTTCCTCTTATCATACCTTAAGCAAGGTCAGGGTTTCATTGTGCCAGGGCAATGGGGTGTGGCTGGAATGAAACTGTTTCTCATAAAATGGGTAGGGAGGGCTGTGGTCTGTAATAACCACGTGGAGGCAACATAGAGTGTGGGATAGAAAACAGGAGCAGTTATAGGCTGCATCTACACTTGCAAGTTCTTTCAAAAGATTTTTCGAAAGAAGGGAGCTCTTTCAAAAGATCCCATAGAGCATCTGCACACAAAAAAATGTTCTTTCAAAGTTAAATTGAAGGAACATGATGCTCCTTTCAAAATTGCTCTTCCTTTCCCATTTCAGGAAGTGCGCCTTCTTTCGAAAGCTTCTTTTGAAAGAAAACGTGTAGATGCTCCTCAGGGCTGTTCTTTCAAAAGAACATTCCTCATGGGGCCTGATTGTTCAATCCCTGGCCCATTCTTTTGAAAGAGTGGGGGGCTGCATGGACACTCTCCTTTGAAAAAGCAGATCACTGTTTTGATCCGCTTTTGTGTGTGTGGATACACCCTTTTGAAAGAAACTCTTCTGGAAGATCTTCCTGAAGAGCTCCTTTCAAAAGATCTCTGTAGTGTAGACATAACTACTTTATAATGACCACAGGGAAGCTGCAAGGAGACAGTGGTAGCAACCTGGACAGCTATAGCCCCCTGGAGCAGATGTGGAGAAAGGGGCAGCTATCTACTATATACTTGAGAAAGCTTGTTTATGTGCCTCTCTGTCTTTCCCCTATCTGGGGAACATGTACCCTTCACCCAGCTGCCTGGAGAAAGTACTTCTCACCTGGCCCCAAGCTGCTACAGTCAGGGAGGGCTTGGGTAGTCCTCTCTCCCTGGAGCAGGCTGCTTATTGAGCCCTCATCTCCAACTCTACAACAGAGCAATGAATTAAATGAAGAACAAAAATTATTTGTGTTAAGGACCTGAGCAATGCTAAGTAAATCTTCTACAGGTTGAACCTCTCTAATCCAGCACTGTCTCATCCACCAAAATCCATAGTCTGGCATGATTTTAGTTGGTCATACCCATGATTAGGAGGTTGTCTAGCTAAGTTTCCTGTGGTCCTGTGAAGTTAGTTTACAGCGAGTAGTCCTGGTTCCAAATGATCTGTGCTGCTATTTAGCTCTAATTTACCCCTAAATGTCTTCCAAGAGCTCAGTAAGTAGTGGAAGCATTGGTAATGCTGCTGCTAGACAATATCGACAAACACACCCCCACCCATGGTTCAGCAAATTATCTGGTTCGGCACCAGTCAGGGTGCCGGTCTAGAGAAGTTCAACCAGTAGTAACTACTATTGTTATTTGCTCCACAAAAAACTATTTACATACTGTGACAAAGGTCCTCCTCCAGCTTGGTGGGTTACCTACTCTTTTTGGTTATGGATTTTTGGTGGACTTTTTGCCTCAGAAGTTCATACCAGGTTGCTGTTTGATGAGCTATTGTCATCACTGGCCAGCATAGGGAAGAGAGTTCTATAGTCTCTACTGCTCCTCCAAGTGATTTGGGTGGGACAAACCCTTCCACCAATATCAGGCCTCCTGTGATGGATAGGGAATGGGAGAATGGGGAGAGTCCAGGCCTGCCTTCTGCTAAGGACTCCAGCCCAGCAACCCTGTGTTAGCAGCTCCCTGCCGTAAGTCTCAACTGCTTGACAGCAACAATTCCCTGGGCCACTGCCCCATAGCAGTCTTCAGCACCCTTCTTTCCGCAGACTCTTACCTCTGGTACCTGCTTGTGCTTGCTCCTGTATTGCTCCTTTTCACATCCACTCCACGCACATCCTAAGTCAACAAGAGGAGCCTTTTTATAACCAGTCTCAGCTGATTCTCACTGGCTCCAAGTGTCTTGATTAGCCTGGCTCTCTTGAGTCAGCAAGCCACCTAATTGGCCTTGGGTGTTTTTATTGGCCTGATTGGCCTGATTAATTCTATCAGGTTCCTGCTGTTTCTGGACCAGCCCTTGCTAGTTTACTCTGGAAACATGGACCTATTTAATCTAGGGCTAATATATTTTCCTTCTATCACTCTTCTGTAGCCCTCTGGCTTGACCCTGTCACAATATTTTACATGAATTTAAAACATATATCTGTTTTGTATAATATGTGTGAAATTACTAAATTCCAGGCCCAATGATGGGGGTATGTATGCAGCTGCCCCAGGGCCTGGCAATTCAAAAGGGCACAGGGCTTCTGACCACTGCTGTGGCAGCCGAAGCCCAAGACTCTTTAAATCCTCACTGGAGCTCTGAGCAGTACACTCTGAATACACTAATGGCTGGCTGATGGGGAAAGAGGAGGACATGGCATGTTCCAGGCAGTGCTGAAGGATAGCAACCCCCAGCTTGTTCCTTCAGCTACAGGCCCTGCCCCTTCTAGGAGCATGGACCCACTCCCTCTACCTTGCCCAGGACCCCAGCAATTCTGTCGGCCCCCCTGCAAATTGCTCCAGGAGGTCAGAAGGTGGGAACAGCAGAAGATAACATATGGGTGTTTTTACAAGGTCAGACCTGAGGGCTAGCTGACCAGGGAAGAGAATGGGCTGGCTAAATTAATAGAGGGATACTTTAGGGCAGCGAGGAGTTGGGGATGTCCTGGAGAAGTGGGCAGGCCTGTTCACACCCACTGCGAAGGTGCTTCCCCCAGCTTACTGGGAGAGACTACTGGACCCAGCACTCAACTGAATGCCTGGGACAACCAATGAAAAAACAGGGACAGGGTGCAGGTCAGAGGTTGAAAATGAGGGATCTGGAGGGGGACACCAAGCAGAGCACCCCAGACAGCATCCACTACTCTTCCAAGCTGTCTTGGGTGCCATTGGACACCACCCAGAGGATCTCTGCCCAGATGCCTGACACAAGGGAGGAATGGAAATAGGCCCCACAGGTGCAGAGTGCCCCTTCATCTGGCATCCTTCTCCTGGTGCTGTAAATGCCCACATTGGTGAGAGCCAAGAGGAGTTTGACGAGGAGGGCAGTGGGGTAGCAGTGACCTGGGGAAGCAGCCAGGGAGGGGCTGCTCCAAATCAATGAGGGCCAGCTGAGCTCACTTGAGGTTGCCACAAGACTGTTTAAAAGGCCTCCCTTGCTGGGAGAAGGAGAGGAGAGGGGAAGAGAAAGTTAGAGTCAGATGAGGAGGTAGAGACCAAAGAAGGTGAGAGTGAGAAAGGTTTAGAGAGAGAAGAACAACAGGCCCTTTCAGCACTGGGACATAGGGACAACCCACAGCTGGGACACATGGGGTCTAAGCTACCTGTGGAACTATGAGCTGAAGAGGTGGCTGGGGCCCAGATTTGAGGCTGACCCTGCCACGGTGTATGTAGGTTTCTAGTTTGACAAAGGAGAGACAATATGTTGCAGAGGGCTAGACATACATGTGGGAAAGAGTAGGTCCAGATTTTATACCTGATTCTACCACTAACCTGCTGTTACTTTCATTTTATCTCTGCTTGCCTTCCCAGCTTTTGCCTGTCCTTTCTCTTTTAGTGTGTAAGCTCTTTGGGGCAGGGATTGTTTGTCAAGGATTCTAGACTCTGTTGGAAGGCAGATAGTAACAATATTTCAGTTGTTGAACTTTGTAAAATTTTGTTTCCAGATGGATTTAATCACTCTGAAAAGCAATCAGAGACATAGTGCTTAAAGAGTAATGAGATAAAAATACATATGTTTTGGGTTTTTTTCACAGGTGCACCTGGTTATATTGGCTTTCCAGGAACACGGGGCCTACCTGGTCCTCCGGGTACTTCCATACCTGGTCCAATAAGAGGAGGTTTCATCTTTACCAGGCACAGCCAGTCAACAAAGATTCCTTCATGTCCATCTGGGACAGCTCAGATCTACAGTGGTTATTCTCTTCTCTTTATACAAGGAAATGAGCAAGCACATGGTCAAGACCTTGGTACTATCTTCCAAAGAATTTTCAAACCACTTTCTGTAAAACCTGTGGCCACCTTATTCTATAGGGCAATAACCCAATGCTAGTGGTGAGAAAGCCAAGCATGCAGTAAGATAGCTCATTGTTTACCTGAAATGAAAATATCAGAGACACTGATGCCCACTGTACACAAGGGGCTAGATAGTGCTTATACAACCAGCTCCATACAAGGGGAAGCAAGTGGCTGTACCCCTCCGAAAGAAACCCAGGGAAAGGATCATAGCTTAGAGAGGCACAGTTCTTTTCCCAGCATTCCTCTGCTCCTTCTTTGCCCCTCCCCCCCCCCGGGTGCTTCAGTATCCAGGGCAAGGTGAAAGATATTATTGAAGAATTAATCAAAAGAAATAATGCCTTGTCTTCAAGAGATGTTCTTAGCCCCCCTGCTATTTTAATGTAGCCTTTTCATATTTAATAATCAGAAACCCTTACTTATAGCACTACAGGACAGATAAATGGCTGCTTTTCTTTACATTATCCATATTTATTCTTAGTGTTCTAGATTGGATCTCTTCATGTGGCTGTTACATTTATTATGCTAAAGATCTCTCACGGCTTTAACAAGACTGCCATCCTATGTGTTTCAGGGACTGTTGGTAGCTGCCTACAGCGATTTACCACCATGCCATTTTTATTCTGTAACACCAATGATGTTTGCAATTTTGCTTCTCGCAATGACTATTCATACTGGCTGTCAACTGCAGCACCAATGCCAGAAGACATGCTACCAATCTCAGGCACTGCCATACAAACCTATATTAGCAGGTATGAGTTTAATAACTTCAGCCCCTCTTCTGACTTACCCAGATAATAGCATTATTTGAACAGCAAAATACCAAATACAGATGAGTGAAGTTTTCAAGATGCAAAAATATTAAAATATACTATTCCAGAAGCTAACAAATTAACCAGGCCTGCAATATCTCTGTGGACAGAGGCAGTTGCAAGGTGGCTCTAGTACAAATATTTCAAACTGATCTCACTGAAGTCCAGCTTCCATTCACATTTCTGTAATATGATATTATATTTTTTAGTCAGCCTGTCTGCCTGAGCCAAAACAAGCTCTGAATTTAGTCACCTGGATATTTGATCATGTTTGAATATGTGTTTGATATATGGTACCAAAGTTCCAAGTGGTGAATAATTTAGATAGAACTTAATGAGCAAATATGAAGAAGACCCCCAAACTGAAACTGAGACATTCAAAGAGATAAGATGGGTGGGGAAATATCTTTTATTGGACCAACTGCTGTTGGTGAGAGAGACAAGCTTTCATGGCACTCTTGTTCAGACCTAGGGAATGTACTGAAGAAACCACAGCTAAATACAGGGTGAAAAAGGTAGTTTAGCTTCTAACAGATTGCAATAAATCATGGCTTATTACAACAATTTGCAATCCACTAACCCCTCTTTTTTTGTCCTATGACTGCAAGGAGGTTAATGGGCCACTTCAAAAGGAATGGTTCCTTCAAATTGAATGTGTTAACTAATTATGTCAAATAGTTTTATATTTATATGTGACACCCTGAATTCCTTTCCAGAACTGAAGAAGAGCTCTGGCTAAATTAAATCAGACATTTAGGAATCTGAACACACACAAACAGGTAACCAAGCATTTCAATTTGGCAGGACTCACCATTCAACACTTAATGGTGTGCATGTTAAAACAAAGAGAATTTAACACCAGATTACAAAGGGAGACATCTGAATTGGAATTTATTTTCAAGCTTAATACCTATCACCATGGACTCAACAAAGATACCAATTACCTTACGCATGGCAAGGACAATTTCCCCACCTTTGATATTCACAGTGGCCACAAGCATCCCACTTAACTTAACAGACTCTTGCGGATGCTTTCTTTTCTCTTCCCTTTCCGCCCCCGCTTCCTTCCTCCCACGTAGCTGATTTGTCAGTCTTTTTCTTTCATTTTTTTCTCTTTTTTAAAAATAGTTTTCTGTCACTTATCGGTATTCTCCAGATCTGAAGAAGTGCATCTGTCCCATGAAAGCTCACTACCTAATAAACAATAATATTGCTAGTATTTAAAGTGCTACAGGACTGCTTTTTTTGCTGAGGTAACTTGAAAGCTTATCTCTTACACGAACAGAAGTTGATCTAATACTGGTTATTATCCCATAACTGACACAAGGAATACAGCCCGAAGTCTTACTGACCCTGATGACATTAAGAAGCAGTAGTCACGTAATGATCAGCTGCTCCATGTAGAGGTGCAGGGCCCCTGTATGGTGGGGAGGGTGCCCAGCCCACGCTGAAAATCATGGTATGTCTGTGCAAGGGGGCCCATGTTACAAATTTGTACTAGGCCTGAAAATATATGCCTGGTCCTGTACAGGCATATTAGATTTGAACTTACGAAAAGGAAATAGACTTTATTTCAGCATTAGGAATGTGTTTTCTACTTACAGTTGAATTTACTGTAATAAACATATACTGGAATAAATCATAGTTACTGAAGTTAATAAGCAGAGGGTGGTTGGATAGTAGGCTGTCAGGCATTGAGCAGCAGGGTTCAATGGGGGTAGGGACTAGGCCACAGCTGGCTGGGAAAGCACAGTCTCCCCCAGTCTCCCCTACCCCTTCTTCCATATAATTTCTGAACTCCAGTGTATCCCTCAGGCCAAAAGTTTGCCCACCCCTGAACAAAGAAAGCAGGTTTTAATCTTTCATTTCAGTAAGGGCGGCAAAGGGTGATCAAAGTGTTCTCGGGCTAATCTAGTTAGTTCCTGTGCAGTGTATATGGATGGAAATTGTAAGGCTATGTATTTCAGACTGTCTAATATTTGAAAGCTCATTACCAGTTTGTATCTTTCTCTGTTAAGTTCCTTGGAGACAATGTTATGAGTGCAAATTCCTAAATTCAGACCAATACCTGTTATGGGATGGGACATTGCATCAGTAAGGTCTGTAAATGTCTGGAATTTTTCAGCCAATACGTATGTCTTTCATGTTACAGATGCATTGTTTGTGAAGGACCAGCAATGGTAATAGCAGTTCACAGCCAGACAACTGAAGTTCCTTCGTGTCCTCAAGGCTGGATATCTCTCTGGAAGGGATTTTCCTTCCTTATGGTACGGGTGAAAAATAGATAAAAAATACTCACTGGTAGCTGCTAATGCAGCTTGGAAAGCTAATGCATTCTTGTAAACCTGAAGAGAACACTCCCATTTCTGTCCTCTCAGTATTGCTGGTATGTGCCCATACATCTGCTCCAAAATATCTGTTAGTCTATAAGGTGCCACAGGACTACTTCTTGTTTTTGAAGATACAGACTAACTTGGCTACCTCTCTGATACATTTTTTATTTGTTTTGTTTTTCAAAAAAGCCATAATCTCCTTTTATGGCTAATCAGAATGATTTTATTAATCCTTTTGATTTTCATGCTGATGGCAGAAACTCCAGAACAACCAGGTACAGGAAGGGCCTTTGATCTATCTCAGCAAAAAAGATGCCAACTTCTTGAAGAAAAGGGGAAGTACCAAAAGGAGAACTTTGGGATTCTGGTTACTATGGACAGATGAAAAGCAAATGAATGGTGTATTTTTCATAAACTTCTCGACACTATGTTGTAAGCGGGTGTCATCAATGAATGTGGCTGAATTGCTCCTGAATATCATTGCAGAGCAAGCGTAGCCTAGGGCAAACCATATTCAACACCGTTTTAGAAACTAGACACACAGCCTGAACAACACCAGGTAGTGTTAATGTAAATCACACATAAAGGCCAAACTCCCCTGGTTACATATTGTGTGCTGACTAAAGAGCTGGACAGCAGTAACAGAGATCCCATTAAGCGGGAGAGCACATCCTATTTGTGCAATTTGAAGGAGATTAGAAAAACACCACAAAGTCCTCTCAGTTTTCCTAAAGCTTCTGTACTGGCCTTCGTTACGTCATAGTAGATTGTACGTGTATCAAAATAATACCAGCCAAAAATATAATAATCTATCATTCAGTAAAACTAATTGGTGCTGACTCTTGTTTTATCTCTTCTGCACAAGGGTTCTTTGCTAGAACAGTACGTCACATGATGCTTTCTAGAAAGATATATCTTGTGTTCAGTTCAGGAAGACGTGCTTAGCAGATGTACATTAAAGTTGGTTTTCTGGTTACAGTGTACAAGTGCTGGCTCAGAAGCCTCTGGCCAACCTTTGGCATCGCCTGGATCTTGCTTGGAAGAGTTCCATGCCATTCCATTCATAGAATGTCATGGTAGAGGGACATGCAATTACTACACAAATTCCTACAGCTTCTGGCTGGCTTCACTAAATCCAAAAAGAATGTTCAGGTAACCTTTACTTTTGTGGAGACCCAGTTATGATCCTTTGTCCTTTTCCACACCAGCCACCTTGGTGCAGGTCATGGGGTAGTATAGGAGCCATTAAGGTAACTGTACGCTCTCTGAACATCCTGCTAGTCATCCCTGTGAGTGTACCTAAGTTGGCTTTAGGGTCATTTTGCAGTGGAATGGCACAAAGTGGCCTAACAAAGGATGAAAGCCTTAATTTAAGTTCCAACCTTTCAAAAACATGTATTTAGATGCATTAGGAAATACTCACCACTAATATAAAAGGTGCAATTCCATTATCTTCAGCTGTTGTCCCTACTTATGTCAAGGTGAATTTTCTGAAGAGAAGCAAGTAAGCCAAAATGCACTGGAACTTCTTGACCCGGTTTCTATACTGATTTCCACCCTATACAATCCCACTAATTTCAGTGGGATTTCCAAGGAGTATATTAGAATTGTGCCTCTTTGTGCTAAATTTTAATATGGGGGGAAAGTGAATATTTTTCAAGTTCATATATCCCAGTAAACTGTATATATTTTTGCTTCAAACATAAGATATTTCCTGTACATATAATATATTTATAATCCCTCCATATTTTTTGATCCGTACTGTATGCCTTCTGATCATCTTGTACACCTTCAGGGATAACCTCAGGCACATGTCTAGTGTGTTGCTGTAGTGCAGTCCTCAAGAGCACAGGGATATCTATCAGTGTACGCTCATTTTACATTAACTGGCACTTCAAGGCAAGGAATGTTTGTACCCTCTCTTGTCAGTTGCAGTGTTGACACTCCCATTCTCCTCTTGCTTAAGGAGATGATAACAGATTTTTAAAAATAGAGGAATCTGAAACCAATGAAAACACTTTGAATTAGATCTTAACAGTCTAGACTCTAGACAACAGTGATGGGATTGTGGTACTTCTCTTTCACCCCCATTTATTCTGACTTAATATCCAGCTTAATGTAAGGAGTCCCTGTGAGACATGCTCTGGTGAGGTTGGCTAAGAGTTATGCAAGAGCTAAGGCGGTGAAGGCAGGAACCAGAGTGCAAAAGAGAAAACTCCCACCACTTCACTCCTGTTTTTATAGATAGATAAGTGTGGTGTTCTCTCTCTTTTAGGAAGCCTTTACCACAGACTTTGAAAGAAGGGGAACTGGAAAACATCATCAGCCGCTGTCAGGTCTGCATGAAGAGACTCGACTAAGAGACAGAAATTCTTGACAAAACATCAAGTTCTGCTTTTATTGCAAAGAATAGCCTAGCTCTCTAAAATGCATTTACGAAAACCAAAGTGTTTCTGGACGACGAGGTGTAAAATGCCAGTGCAGCACTGTGTTGAAGTAGTGCAGGAATTTGAATTTCTTTTTTTCTAAGAAATTATAAAGCATTTTCTTGAAGGCTGGCGTAATGGCAATGTTGTATTACAGATCGTCATCTTCTGAACTGAGAGACAAGGTTGGTCATGTAATATCTTTTATAGGACCAACTTCTCTGCTTAAGAGAGACAAACTTACACAGCAAGATCTGAAGAAGAGCTCTGTGTAAGCTTGAACGGTTAGTCCAATGAAAAATATATTATCTCACCCACCTGGTCTCTCTAATATTCTGGGACCAACATGGCTACAGCATTGCATACAACTTCTGAACTGGATCATATCTAATCCACCTGTTCATGGTCTAACTATAAAATTGCCATCTTTTTCATGGAAGAGATGAATGCTACCTGGTACCATGCATTTTTTTTCTAAGTGCAAAACAATTTAAATGCTAAACTTAGAACACCTGACATCAGCTTTTCACTGTTCAAAGTAGATATCATTTAAGAAGATACCCTAAAATTGTAAGAAATGTGGTTTAATAGAAAATGATCTCAGTACCCTTTTAAATATACATTTATAGATAGATGATTCTGTTTAGAAGGTTTTTTGTTAAAAATTAGTTTTTTCATACTCATCGCAAATATCATTAATCACCTTTCCTCTGGTTAGGAAATGAGAATACATTCTTTCCCTCTATCCCTACAATAATAGTGCTTCTTGACTAGCCAGAAAAGAGAATCTACAATAGGCACTGGCTCACTAGTCAGCCTCTAAGGACAAAGGTGACTTGTGTTAGCAGTTCTTTTGCATCATCTGGGACCTCCTCCAAAGCCCAGTGAGATCAGTGAAAAAACTGTTGCTGACTTCAGTGGGCTTTGAATCAGAACCTTAATGCCCAAACCTGCAAGATGATTATGTGCTTCAGAAGCTTAAAGTATTACTGGCCCTAATTATTACTAGATGCCTTTGTTTTCAGCAGAGGTAAAATTAACTATCATGTCATAACGGCATGTAGGATTTAGGTGGACTGTGGAGTAAGCCCATGACTTAAGGGCTCCAATAACAATAGAGTGAATATTTTATACATCTGTTTTTAAAAATGCACTGCAGAAAGAAACAAAATCTACACTTTGTATAAAATATTTGAAACATTAAATATTTGTCATGAATATCTACAGTGATTGATCCATCCAATTAGGTAAAAGTGTTTAAAAACAGAACATTTATTATGTGTGATAATGAAATGGCTTTATCTGACACTCATTTATACCAGTGAATTCAAATGTAAATATTCTTAAATACTTGATAAGCACTTATATTTAGTCATATAATTTATATCAACTGTAGCTCTGAATTTTTTGTACATATGACATTGCACTATTCAAAATGTCTTGACATTTGAAAAGTTGATAACTTTTAATACTTGCATGCACACAACTAGTTGCATTCCAATTCAGTTATTTGGACATGCAGATAAAGCCTAATTAATTTGACAAGTTTTGTAAATGTATTGTTTTAAATATAGGGTCCAGAAGTCGTTTGACGTAAAAGATTGCTGATTGAGGCCTATTTTTTGAAAGCAAAATATATTTGTCAAAATATTTCCAGTATGCTTGTTTTAATCCTGGAGTTTTCTCTATTGATATAACTAAAAAGAGTTTTCCCAGGATCATCTGATGAAGCTTATTAAAACATAGTATTTACATTAATTGAATGAATATTTAAGAATTTTGTTTCCTTCAATATATTACAGTACCATTGTTTACAAAATACAGTTCAGAATATAACACTTTATAAAATACTCTCAGCAGATGCAGACTGTTGCTAAGAGAGCACTGTGAGGTGTTAAGTTTTTCCTTCTGCTTATGTCTTCAAATGTGATAATCATATGCCA
The DNA here is from genome assembly GCF_033958435.1 of Carettochelys insculpta. NCBI lineage: Eukaryota > Metazoa > Chordata > Testudines > Carettochelyidae > Carettochelys > Carettochelys insculpta. The sequence goes on from NC_134146.1 coordinate 19,753,916, forward strand.
TGTTTTTTTCACTGAGTCCTAAATTCTACTATAAATACAAGAAAATACCTACCCTTTCTTTTGAAAACTGCTCATTATTAGGTGAAGATAAACACAACATCACGAGATGCATGCAACAAAGGCTTTGTACAGGTGTCAATTTCTGAGTCCCTCTCTGAGAATATACCTATAAAATCCAGAATTTAAATACATCAGAGTTAAGTCCACTGTAGATGCTCAGTGTGGTTTGCTATACAGTGTAACATGTCTATTACCTGGATTATTACAAATTTTTAAATTCAGCAGTAAGAGATGGTGAATGTGATCTAGCAGACAGAGCATGTGATGAAGTCAGGTGGTTAGGGTTTCATTCCTAGTTCTGGAGTCAGATGCTCACTTACTGTGTGGCCTTTGACAAATTACATTAGTCAAAATACTTGGGTGCCCAGCTTAAGACTCTTCATAAAAGAAGTGACAAGCACTCTTCACTGCAGTTGCAGTCAGTGGGAGCTGCAAGCATTCAGCCCCTCTGAAAATCAAAACCATCATGTTTCATATTTGGCAGATATAAGCAGAGACATTTTTTGAAAACGGCCTTAATAAAATCTATATGCCTCAATTTCCCATAAATAAGTCAAGATATTTCAAATAAATATAGTGCTGGTTGCATTTAGAACTGGGTGAAAGCCTGGTTTCTTCAGGTTAATGGGAGTTTTGTTAGATTTCATGCCAGACATCCAGAAGGAAGAATAAATCAGTGTTCACAGTAAAAGGAGAAAGAAAGTTTTATAAAACAGAGTACTCTGAAAACATTTCCATTACTGCACATGCACAGTCTGCATCTCACAAGCAGAGAGAGAAACATAAATAAACCTGGCCTACCTACACAATACTTCTGTCCTTATCTGTCTCAGTGCCCTGAGACAATGCAACTAAGCTAATGTTTCCTAATTTGAGGCTGTTTTCTATAGATGGTTTGATGTCCCTGTACTTTATAGTATTTGATAGTTTTATGTCAGTTAATTTATTCCACAAATTCAATAAACCTTCACTGCATCTGTTGGATTTATGCAGTCTTTTATTTAAACATTTGACCTTTTCACTGACCATGGAAATAACTGTTGCTAAAATGGTTTCCATCCCCCCAGTTTCTTTCCCTGAATGATTTACAAGTTAGATCAGTTACTCCCAGCGGTCAGTTACTTTACCAGTCAGTGAAGATTTATGAGTAAAACTAATGAAGCATGCAATGATTTGCCTTGGATGAACCTTTTTACACTGCACAATTTCTCTTGATATTTTGTTCCTTTTAGCAAGCTGAGTTACAAATATTTGGGCTCATTATTTAATTAACTACTTCAACATTCTTAGCACCTTATGGACTCCTGGAGGTCACAGATCCCTTGTAAAGTAATCCTTACTTAATGAAAACTGTTGTATAATGATATTAAAATGTCACATCAGGGAGTGGACCAGATTCTGGCCTGGCTTACATCCTATGCAATGTACTTTTTTTCATTAAGGTTGCACAGGATTCAAGTCTTAAAAGTGAGAGAACAGTTTGGCACAACATTCAGAACTACAGCAACTGGCTACAGAAACGTCTTCTAATATTTCAACAAAGAGCAGTAAAAAGATTTGCAAAAAATGCTTGCAATTTTTCTCGCTCCTACTTTTGCATCTCGCTCTAATATGTATTGTAAGTATAGGGCTTCATTCTACTTTCACTGAACTAGACCCTCGCTTACAATGCAAAGTACTTTACCTCTTAAGTAGTCCTGCTGACTTCAGCAAGACCCCTTCCCACGACACTCAGTATGTGTGCATCTACACTGGGAACTAACTTCAAAGTTAGGCACTACTTCAAAGTAGCCAGCAGAGAGTCTACACACATTTTCCTTTACTTTGAGGTAGGGAGCCCAACTTCAAAATCCTTTCTCCATTCCCAGGAATGGAGTAGTGCTTTACTTCGAAGTTTAACTTCAAAGTAGGGTGTGTGTAGACACTCAACTTCAAAGTTGCATGTCGAAGTAAGTAACTTCATATGATTTATATTATAGACCTCTGAAGTCAGTGGCAAAACTCCTGTTTGCTTCAGTAAGTGCAAGATATGGCGTCTGCACTGAACAATTGTACATCCTTCAGCACAATCTTTCAGAATATAAGGCTTAAATTAAGTCTCATGAATATTTAGAAATCCAAAGAAATAGTGTTTAACAGGAAGCCATTTAAAAGTACTTAACAAATTTAAAAACCTTCTCTGCTGTGATTGAAAATTTTTATGAATTTTGCAAATAAAGCTGTTAAGAGGAACTGCATTCTTTTTATGGACTAAGTGAGAGGGTTGAGCAGGAATTAAATCTCTTCACTGTTATTTGTACATTTACTCTCCTGATTTCTGGTTAATTAAAACATATTAGCTTTTCAGAGAATCAACATTAATTTGCACAATCTGTTTGAAGAAGGGAATGAAATTGTTTTTCCTTTGTTACAGTTTCAGAAAAAATACCTTCAGTATTTCATTACTGTTCACAACTTCATAATAAGATGTAAGGCCAAATGTTCAAAGATCTCTCTATTTTGCACATTTTTAGCAGTGACACCAATATTTTGAAGAAACCTCCTGTCAATTGTTGGTGCTTATTTTTCCATTAATTGAAACAGAATTGATTGATCAAAACTAATCTGGAATGAGTACTTGGAAAAGTTTATTGTTCCTGAAAGCCAAAATCTATTGCACATCTTTCAGGCCCAGATCCACCAATACATTTAGATGTCTAACTTTCAATGGAAGTTAGGAACCTAAATATATTTGTGAATCTGAGCCTTGCCAAGTAGTATTTGTGTGATTTCTAGACTTAAAGATTAAGGATTCCATCCAGCTCCCACTGAAATCAATCAGAGTACTGCATTGGCAGCAGGATGGAGCTGTACGGCAATATATAATTTGATAGTTGCAGCTGCTTTCCAGATTTAGCATATGGGAAGATGGGAAGACAACCAAGATGGTACAGCTGGGATGTACCTGATAAAGCACCTTAGGGACCTGACTGGTGCCAAAGAAGGAAATTTGCTGGATTAGGGGAGGTCAATTCTGGCCCATCTGCTGCCAGCATACAGGTCCTCCCCGGGGGGTTGCAGCCTCCCAGCCAGGCTCCCACATCAACCAACCCTACTGCTGGTCCCCAGCCACTGTTCTCCACAGCCAGCCCTGGCCAGGCTCCTTGCCTCCAGGTTGCCAAACTAGCTCTGATTCCAGTCCCCCATCCAGGCTTCTAGCCAATGACCTCTCTGCCACCAGACTTCCACCTAGCCCCTGGTCCCAGCCACCAGACCACAGATGTTGCCAGATCAGAGTGTCCTGGAACAAAGACATTCAACCTACAGGAAAAATGGTATTATTTTTGAAGTCCAGTGTGTCCTATCAGAGCAAGACAAAAATAGTTTTCACCTCTAGAAAGCTGAAACTTCCAGCTATTTAATAGTATGTAAGGTGGTATGAGATCTGCAACATGGACAAATCTGAGGTCATAGTTTTATTTAACCATTTTGACTAAGAAAATTGATAAGAGTATGTGAATGTGCTGCCAAAGTTTCCCTATGGTGAAATCTGGATCAAGAGTGTGCTGCCATTAGCCAGAGCCTTTACTTTGGCTATAACTGTGCAATGCAAGCTATTAAGTTTCCTACAGCTCATGTCACATTGACTTTGCATAGTAGTATCAGGACCCATGTGAGTAACATTAGTACTGAAGTACTGTTCTATTAGCAGTAGCAATAGTAACTAATATCTTAACATATTTTGTGAGTAACTTTTTATACTATTGATAAATACTATGTTGATATTTTTGACAGGTATTTGTATTATACTGACAAAATGATTAAGCCCTATTGTGCTGAGCCCTCTACATACACTCAGTAAGAGACTGAGAGAACGCACAAAGTGAATATAGGGCACGTATAAAGGACAGGAAAAACAACAGAGAAAAGTGCAGTAGCTTGCACAACTGCCGCAGTAGCTCGGTGGCAAACCATAGGTTCCTGCAGCCATGACTAGTGTTCCCTGTAAAGTGAGTGTCTGGATCCACCCAGGAGAGATTCAAATGCTGCCCTGCTCACTAGCAGCATGCCCACAGCAGGTAGTGTGTGTTTCTACTGGTGGTGCACATCTGCACATGCCTTGGTGCACATAACAAAATTTATACTGCATGTGGATGGAAAAAATGCCCATGAGGCCAGGTTGCTGCTGGGCTGCGCAGTGTTGGCCTGGGCTCCAGTGATGGAATGAACGCGCTGCAATAAAACCCTTCATTCGGGTACTGACCGGAGTCCACACGTCTGGGGACAGTAAAACATCGCCACTGAGAGACATTAAGGACATGCACTCAGCATTATCACCTGACGCCACTCACCTGCCAGTACAGGTGGCTATGAGCTTGCGACAGAATTACAACACTAGAATCACAACGCCGCACTCACTTAACGGTCACGGCCGGTCTGACCACAGTAAAGATGGCTTCCTCGCCGCCCTATGTTAGATGAAGTGCTATAGTCAGGCCCGCCCTTCTTAGTCACGTGACACAACAAGGCCCGGCTCAGCGGTGGCTACGGTGGCTCGATGGGAGCAATTCGGTTCGTTTTTCCATCTAACCGGGCCGGATTGCACGGCGTTTCCTTAACCCTCAGTGAGAGCCCCAGAGCGTTCGGAGCGTGAGAGGGGCCTGCCAGGCGGCTTCCCGCCGGGCTCTGGGTGAGTTGGTAATGCCGGGGCTTGCTTTGCCTGCCCCGTAGCCGGGGTGGGACGGTCCCGACTGCCCCCAACCAGTAATACGCCCCCCCTAATCTGCGCCCCACACCCGGGTTCCACCTGGTACAGCCCTCCCCAAAACCCCCACAGCCTCACCCCACATGGTACAGCGCCCCCTGCCTTACCCCCACCTGGTATAGCTCCTCCCCCATAGCTGCCTCTGATCCCTACCTCCACCTGGTATAGCCCCCCCCACCTGGTGCAACCCTCCTACCGGAGCCCCCCCCACCCCTACCCCCACCCTCACCTGCTACAGCCCCTCACCATAACCCCCCACCCCAGCCTCTCCCTGACCTGGTACAGCCCCGTCAGGCTCACTCTCCACTACAGCCCCTTTTCTTGGCACAAGTGGTATAGCCCCCTCATCTACAACCCCCGGCCTCCCCGCAGCAGTACACCCCCTAGTTTGTGCCCCACCGGGTACAAGCCCTCTCCCAGCCGTAGCCCCCCCGAGCAAGACCCCCTAACTCATTCCCAACCTAGCACAATGTTCCTCCAAGTTACAGCACCCCCCATCTCACCCTCCAGCCCTTCCCAGTGTCAGCCTAAGTGCTACAACTCCCCACAACTTCAACATTCTGACCCCTCCCACCTACAGCTTTTTACTTGCCCCCCATTCCAGCCCCTCCCAGTTACATCCCCCTCCCCAGACTCACCCCCACCTGCTCCAGCCCCTCCCACTATGGTTTCCTGAAACCTTATCCTTCCCACAACCCTCTGTTGTGCCCATCCCCCATTTTTTGCTTATTTGCCTTATCTAAACCCCAGTTATATCCACTCAGGTTCACTGCCTGTCTTCTTTGGTACTTTTGCTTTCTCTGTGCCTAGCCACTTTTTTTAAATCCCGACCTGGCTTGTTTTCTGGGCCTCCCAGCATCCCACACCTCTCCAGTGGCTTCCATTTACTCTGCCCCTCCCCCCCAGCTATTTTATTTAGAACATATTGTCTTAACAGGGGATGCTGCTTTTGTGTGCTCTTACATCATGTTTTGAAAGACCCTAAACATTAAGGGTATATTTATATTGTAGAGCACCCAACATGCACAAAATTATTTCGTTTTTCATCAATTTATGAGATCTAGGCAGTTAGGATTGTGCAATATTCTAATCTTCTGGGGCTGGTTTTTTCCCATCATTTGTGCCTTCGTAAATCAGGACACATGCTGCAAAAATAGTGCTGTGTTACTAGGGTTAACTCAGAGTCAGGCCCTATCGATTTGCTTTAAGTTCAGTACAGGTTGAACATCTCTAGTCCAGTATCCTCTTGTCCATCAACTTCTATAATCTGGCATGATTTTAGTTGGCCAGATGACTGCTTATTAGGGATGTGGCCAAGTTTTCCATGGTCCCATAAAGTTTGTTTACAGCCACCAGTCCTGGCTCTGTGTTCTGTGCTATTATTTTGCTCTAATTTACTCTAAATGTTTCTAAGAGCCCAGTAAGGAGTGGAGGTGTTGATAATGCTGCTAGACAATATTGGCCTCTCATGGTCAAGCAAAGTCTCTCATTCAACACTGGTTGGGTCCCAACCATGCTGGATGAGAGAGGTTCAACTTGTACTTCGAGAACAACAAGAAGTCTTGTGGCACCTTATAGACTAACAGATATGTTGGAGCATAAGCTTTTGTGGGCAAAGACCCGCTTCATCAGATGCATGAGTGTGGGGGGGTGGGTTCAGAGGGGTATTTAAAGGGTGGGGTCCCAGTAAGAGGGAGGGCCAAAGCTGACAAGGTCTATTCAGAAAGATGGAAATGGCCCAGTATCAACAGTACTTATCAAAAGAGGGAAAAACAAGTCAGATCAGACGGGGATGTGAGCCATTGTCAGCATCTAATGGAGAGCTATCAACACCCAAAGCAGAGAAACTGTCTTTATAAGCTGCGAGCCATTCCCAGTCTCTGTTTAATCCATGGTTAATGGAGTCAAATTTGCAAATAAATTACAGCTCAGAGATTTCTCTCTCCATTTGATTTCTGAAATTTTTTTGTTTCAGAACTGTCACCCTTAAATCTGCCACTGAGTGTCCAGGGAGATTGAAATGTTCTCCCACAGGTTTCTGTACATTACCGTTCCTGATGTCTGATTTATGTCCATTTATTCTTTTATGGAGAGACTGTCCAGTTTGGGCAATGTAAATTGCAGTGGTCTTTGCCCACGAAAGCTTATGCTCCTAATTATCTGTTAGTCTATAAGGTGCCACAAGACTTCTTGTTGTTCTCGAAGCTACAGACTAACATGGCTACCTCTCTGCAACTTGTACTTCTCATTTTGTCCACAGCCTTATTTGAAGTGTTGCCTCTCAGGGGCAACCTGGATAATTCAAAGTATCTTATAAAATGACAGCCTTTTTCTAAGTTCTGCCAATTTTACAATGCTCATCTACGAGAAAAAGAAAAACGTTTGCTTGTAAAGCTGTCTCTGCATCCACCAAGGTTTTCTGCTAGTCATTGCAATTTCTGAGGTGCTGCTAACAGAGTGGCATTTGCTGTCTTGCAGTCATTAAATATTCTAGGAACCCAATGCCTTTCTAACATTTTTTTTTAATTTCTTTCATGTGCGTGATGTGCAGAGATAATGTTTGTTGATACACCTGACACATGTATCATGCTGAAAACTTTTCAGTATTTATCCCTTGTGTGCAGATGACACGTAGCTCAGCATCCCCTTCCAATCATCCCCCTGACAGTGTTTTGTTATGCCATAGCTTCTGATTTGGAATGCTTCAATGACTGATATTCTGACAGTTAAACAATCATCAGTGTCTCATAATACATCCTCTTAACTTTGCTTCTAAAACTGTCATGTTATTTATGACCAATTTTTTTCTCTCCCTGATCTCTGTCTGGGTCTGTCAATTGCCATTTCATGGTGTCCAAATCTAACCTTTGTTTAACTTTATCTATACAGATCCATATATATCCTTAATCACAAAGGCTATGGCTACACTGTTGTTGCTATTTCAGGGTACAAATGTATCCTAAAATAGCAACTCTGGGGCCAAACACCACAGCTCGAAATAGCAGCACTGTTTTGAGTGTGGTATTCCATTTCTGCTACCCCTCATCATGAGGGAGTAGCAGAAACCTCAAAATAAGGTGACTCAAAGTAACGTACACAGTGTGCATTGAGAAAATTGGATGTTATTTCGAATTATGGCTACAGGATATCCATAGTCAAATTGTTATTACAATTACAGTCCCTTTCAGGAGATTCAGAATGGGATATACACCTACTTTCCAGCTCCAAGAAGTCAATGTCATATTGTATCTTTATCTCCTTGATTCATCTTCATCTCCAAAAGTGATTGGCCTTCTCTATCCCTTATCCATTATTTTGCATTATTAATCATGTTTTTATTTATGATGACTTATCTTTCTCAAATGTTCATTCTCCCCCACCTTTACCACCACTGCATTCTGTATATGTCATCTAAAAACTCTTTTTCCACGCAGATTTGCTGTTAATGACTTTTGTAAAATATTTCTCTAGTAGGAATAACACACAAAAATGTTAACTTTGAATACTGTTCAACCACTCAGATTTTTTCAGTTCATGAGTTGCCTTTTTCTTTATCATAAGAGACCTAGGAATTTGACTTTTCTATTTTGTGCTTTGAGTTTTCTTGATGGTAATGATATTTTATTTATTATTTCAAGATTTAATGTGGCTGACAGAGTTATTTGGTTTAACTATTGTTGCTGTTTTACATGGGAAACTGAGGCACAGATAAGTTAAAGGTCACACAAAAAGTCAGCAGTGGAATTGGCATTCACATCTTCTGACTTAAGTCTCAGTCCTGCAAACTGCTCTGTACAGGTGCCATTGAGGTCACTAAAGCTGTCTACATTGCAGGTGGAAACAAGCTTCCTAGATGGACTTATGTTGGTATAATTCATGCTAGTATGCTAAAAGTAACTGTGGACATTCTTGCACTGGTGGAGGCTCAGTTTAGCCTCCCAATATCATATCCAGAGTTATGCAACTGTTTTTAGCATGCTAGCACTAAGTACATCAATGACTAACCAGTTAGCCAGTAAGCCTCACCCTAAAAAGATGAGGCTTTCTGGTTATGGTTCACTGGTGGGGGCTAGAGCAGCACATCCTTCCCCCACCCGCCTGTGGGCAGGAAACTACTCCAGCTCTATGGGGCTGTCCGAAGCAGCCCTGGGAGCACTGCGGGAAGGTGGCTCTCCAGCCCAGCTGAAGCATCTCTCGTCTGCGGCAGCCCCAGAAGTGCTGTGGGTGAGGTCGCTCCAGCCCTGCTAGAGTAGCCTCTGGCTGGAGTGCCTACCCGACTGATCACATCCCCCCACCCCATTTAATTGGTTAATCAGTTAAACACATTGCATAGCCAGTTAACTAATTAAACAGGATTTTACATTCCTAGATAGCACAAGCCCTGCTAGCAGAGGTTTATCTTCCCAGCCTGGGTGGCTCACTCTTTGGTGCAGTGTAGACATACCCTAGGATTTTGTATAGGTTCCAGAATCAGCCTACTGTGGAGCACACTGTAGGATCTCACCCTTAGGTTTGTGTACTAACCGTTCTGCTTTATAATATGAAACAACATGTTTTATTATGGACCGCCTCTCTTTTCCCCTCATACCCATACGTCTCGAGTTTTTTTTAGCAAGTTTCATTATTGTAAAGATTTAGCAGCATAGATGTCACTATTTTTCCCTTTTGCCATTTAGAAAAGTCAATGAATTTTTCAGAAATTACAGGTCTAAATTCTAAGAAGCATGTGAGGCTGTTGAAATATTATACTTGGCAATTACTGCCAGACTTGCATTATGAAACTGATGTTTGAATGCTAAATATTTATGAAGTTGACTCTTCTAATGATGTTCTTTATTTATTTTTTTTTACAGCTGGAAAAGCAGTTGTCATGCTGTCTTATGTACAAAAAACAAATCCAAACTTTACTGTCTTGCAAAGTTAAATGGTGATGCAGTGTAGTGATATTTGATTACAAAATTATAGCTGTGCAAATATTTTCAAAATGAGCAAACGAACAAGCAGTGACTCGCCTCTAGGGAGGTTAGTGAAGTCTTATAGAATTTATCTATCACTTGAGAGATTGTGGCTATTTAACAAGATGGTTACTATAGGATACTTTTGGTATTTGTAAGTTCTTGTTCAAGCTAAATATTTTTGTTTGCATAGGGATTCTCATCTCAAAAGATATTGAAGTGCTTTAGTGTTATAGTGCCTGCACTGTACACATCCTTCTGGGATGCAGGAGTCTCAGAAGGCAGTAAGCACTTTGGACACAATACATCAGACTGGATTATTGTATCAGGAAGGGTAAAGCTGTCCTGTGAGAACAAAAGGGTGGGGTGGAGGAAAAGGCTCAAGTCTGTGCATTGAAGTGCAGCAGAGCAGCTTCAGCAACTGGTCAACACCTGTCAATGAGCTATGGATGACGCGGGGTCTCTCATTTCCCTCCATTGCGCTTGTGTACAGCCTGCAGGGAGTTTTTCCTTCCCTGATTGCTGGTGGTGAGGTTTTAAATATAAACATATAGGATATAAGAATGACCATACTGGGTGAGAGCAGTGGTCCAGTTAGCCCAGTATCCTGTCTTCTGATGGTGGCCAGTGCCAGATGCTTCAAAGGAATGAGCAGAACAGGGCAATCATCAGATGATTCATCCCCTGTCATCCAGTCCCAGCACCTGCGAGAGAGAGGATTAGGGACACCTAGCGCTGGGGTGGGGAACCTACAGTCTGTGGGCCAGATCCAGCCCCTTGCTTAAATTTATCCATCCTGTGGCCAGACCCCACTCACTGGTGGGAGCACCAGGAGGTGGGGTGGGGCAAGCCTCCATGGCTGGACCCCATTCCCCAGCAGGAGCACTGTGCAGAGTGGGACAAAGCTCCCACCACACCCTGACTCCTGTCCCAAGCATGAGCACCAGGCTAGTAGAATAAGGCAAACCCCTGTGACCTGACTCTGCTCCCTATTGGGAGCACAGGGTGGAGAGAGCAAGGTAAGCCTCCATTGTCATACCCTGCTTCCCAGCAGGAGCGCCATGCAGACAGAACAGGGTGAGCCTCTGACCCCACACTCAAGCGTGAGGAAGAGGGTCCAGAAAACCATACTCGCCCTCTGTGGGGGGAGAGGACACGCCACCCAGTTTTAATAGCCTTGCTTTTTACTTGTGTCTGGCCCCCAACTGACTTTTTTTCTATGGGTCCGTGGCCTCAGATGGAGGGGAGAGAATAGATTCCCTACCCTTGACGTACAGCATAAGATTGCATCCCTGACCATCTTGGCTAATAAACACTGATGAACCTCTCCTTCATGAACTTATCTAGTTTTGGTTTCGTCCAGCTACTGTTAGGCCTTCACAGCATCCCCTGGCAGGGAGTTCCACAGCTGACACAATGCCTAAGTACTTCCTTTTGTTTGTTTTAAAACTGCAGCCTATTACTTTAATTGGGTGTCCATTGGTTCTTGGGTGTGTTCAGGTTTTGGGATTCCTTCTAGTTGCCAGGTGTACCCTGTGTTGTAGAATCCCCATCACACCACTGAGGATCCCTGTATTAGTTCCCAGGTGGTCGTTATCTCCGGCATACTTAACGTTTGTTTCCACTTCATCTTTCAAGCTGGTCTCCTGTATAATCACACTGCAGTTAAATTAAATATCTTCTTGAGTCACCCAAAATACATACGTCTGAGATTAATTTTGGTGAGAAAGTGTGACTCAGACATTTGGAAAGACCTCTGTCCTACACAATATCAGTAATTATACCTATAACTTAGTTTCCTACAATGACAGATGGTTGACTTCTCTCTGTGAAGTCTGTTTTACGAATTAATCACAGGTGCCCAAATCACTGCAAATTTTAGAAGATAACTTTGTTCTGATAAACTCTGTGTTTGTATTCTAGAGCTTGACAGCTTTATAGAAATGCTCAGATATCCTTTTCTTCCAGAAAGTTGTTAGATTTGTGCCACTAGGATCTGAACTATCCTTACTATTACAGTAGACCCCCGACTTACATTATTTCGACTTGTGCGATACTTGGAATAACACGAGTCAAAATCAACGAGCACTGTTGTGCTGGTCAGTTTCCTTGCTCCTGCGAGTGATGGACAGTCAGGTGGCAGCCAGGCCCTTGCACTCCTGGATCCCAACAGCTACACCTGGTTCCCAGCCACCCTCTGCTTAAAGGAGCCAGGAAACTGACTGGCGCTGCTGTGCTGGTCAGTTTCCTGGCTCCTGTAAGTGGCGGAGAGCCCAGAGCCAGGCGCAGCAGCGCTGCTTAGCTTCCTAGCTCCCGCAAGCAGAGGGAAGATGGGAAAATGACTGGCACTGCTGCACCTGGCTCCCAGCTGTGCCTGGCTACCTTCTCCCAGGAGCTGCAGGGAGCCCAGAGCCAGATGCAGCAGTGCTGGTCAGTTTCCTGGCTCCTGCAAGCAGAGGGGAGTCAGGAGCCAGACAGCAGGTTGAGCACCATGACCAGGCACGGAGCTGCCACAATCTCTGCTGCAACTGCTGAGCTCCTTCACCACTCGCAGCCCTGGCCTGGGGGAACCTGAAGGCAGTAGGGCCCTTCCCCTGTCCCTGTCCAGACTTATGCAAAATTTGGCTTATGCATTGTTGCCCAGGAATGCAACCTACACATGAACTGCGGGTTTACTGTACAGACTGATCACAGAGATCAGAGCATGGTCAAGACTGAATTCCCTCCTCACCCCAAGTGGTGGCCCCTCCAATTCAGTGTGGGCATACTCTGGTGTGGAGAAACTTCGACTGCTTCTGCCCATGTTGTATCTGGTCTGCAGATCTATGATTTTCACTCCTGGGAGAATTCAGGTTGTAAACTGTAGATATAATTTTAGTCTGCTCATATCATTAGATACACATTAGTAAAAAGTCTAAGTTTACAAAATTGCTTGTACTTTTGCTTGTATAAAATAGCTTCTACTTAAGTTAGAAGTATTGAATACATAAAATAGGAGTGTTGTAGGAATGCTGAATATCTGAAACTGACTTGACAGCTTATTGGTGGGAAACTTGTCTTGATGCAACTGGGTTCTGTCAATGAAGTGTCCCCTTTTCCCTGCCAGTTCAGGACCGTGTTGTGAGCCTACTGCACAACCTTGTCCCTTTCCTTTATATGCCACCCAGCCTGCAGTCACCATTACATCCTATAGACTGAAATAGCAGCCATTGCCCCTGTGTTCCCCATGTTTGGGATACTGGATGTTACTAGATTTGCAGAAGTGCATCTGTGCTCCTGACTACTTACTTGCCCCATGTATCTTTCTATGCTAGTCTGTGGGGTGGGGGCAAGCATGGATGCCTTATCAATGTTTTGTAAGGAATTCCAGGCAGCCCTGTGGCACCACTGAGCCAGCAAGCCACCTTCACAGTCCCAGTGTGGTGTTTGACTGGTGGATAGGCCACAGCTGTGGTCCTTTGCACCTGGGAATTTTGCTCTTTGAATTTAGATGGGAGTTATTTTCATTAAATATTGTGTGTGCTCAGTCAAGGGGACTCTGAAACTTGCTCAATTATTGGAGAAATGTATCCACTTTATAGAGGAAAAAAAAAAAAAGACAAGTCCTGTGCCACCTTATAGACTAACAGATATTTTGGAGCATAAGCTTTCGTGGGCAAAGGCCCGCTTCATTTGCCCACAAAAGCTTGCATTTCAAAAAATCTGTTTGTCTATAAGGTGCCACAGGACTTTTCATTGTTTTTGTGAATACAGACTAACGTGGCTACCCCTCTGATACTTTTCATCCACTTTATGGTGCATTGAAAAAAAAATCCAGCTAATGTTTAGTTTTCCTGTCACTTGTTAATTCATAGTTTTTTGTTTCCTTTCTTTAGAATGAGCGGGGCAGTTTTCCCATCTCCAGACGCTGAAATGGCAGAAATTAATCGAATTCAGTATGAAATTGAGTACACTGAAGGGATCAGCCAGCGAATGAGAGTACCGGAAAAATTAAAGGTAGCTCCTCCAACTACTGATCTTGAGCAAGGCATGCAAGAAGGACTTTCAAATGCCACTGTAACTATGCAGGTTCCAGAGAGGATTGTAGTGGCAGGTATGTGTATGTAGTTGTGTAAAAGTAGCCCTATGTATTACACTGATTTGCTCTATGACCAACATAAATTGTTTGTGGGTGGTAGGGAAATTTAAAAATAATTTAGTGATGTTTTGTGGGGGGTGGGGGAATTGAAAAAAACCTTGTGAAATGTATCCCAAGCTTCCAAAGAGGAGCTGCTGATAAATTATGTAGTTTCTTAAAATTTAAAAAATGATTTTTTTGACCAAAGAGGTTGGAGAGAGAGAGGTTTGCATGCACAGTTCCATAATTTTTATGCACTATGCTTGTTTATATATTGACTACAGGCTGAAATAATTACATGCACCAATCTCTTACTGTGTCTTTCATGTCTGAACTATGAGTACTACAGCAAAATTTACTTTGTACGCACAGACTTTGAGGCCAGAAGGGACCATCTTGATCATCTAGTCTGACTCCTGCATATTTCAAGCCGTAGAAGCTCACCCATCCCTGCCTATTGATTGACTTTTGACTGTTAATATAACAGGAATAAGCTACAGTAGCTGGGGTATATTCTGGGGACATATTTTGCCTGGCCCATTAGAGGTATTCAAAATTATTTTAGTTTGTCAATATTCCTATTACACTGCCAATTTCTCTGCTGCTGAGTTGGCTCTATGGCTCATAGGCTTATGGTACATAATTATGTTTGATACTATGATTATAAAGCTTAACAGCTGCAGTTCTTACATTTTTTTCAAAGCTTGTGCTTGTTGTTGGTGGATATTGAACTTCTATATGTCTTTATAGGTAAATGCACAGAACTTTGGTAATATCTAATTCTGTAGATTAGAACATGCTCTCATTGAATTCAGAAGCTTCCAGGATCATGAAGTGTGGTGTGTCCAGAGAATATTTTACAGGAAAGAGTGAACAGAAGTTATTAGTGTCAAAGGTCCCTAACCATGGCTTGTAATAAGCAAAAAATAATGTGTGAGAGAGTCCTGCCCTCTATCCCAGAAAAAATTTTCATTAAGATTATGTATCAAATGTCCCCCCTGCATTTGTCTTTACATATAATTTGTCTAGGCAACAAAGGAAAATCTTTCAGGTGTTTGGGGTTTTATTTAAATAACAGTCTAAAAATTGACTTGTATGAACAGGTTGTTTGGATTATGAGATTGTCAAATCACTCAACACTTATGCAGAAGATTTAAAGGTGAGGGTGATCTTATGTCCCTCAGGTGTTATGGAAAGTATGACCAAACACTCTCATCTTGGTTCTCAAGAAGTCACAGAAAGAGTGAGAGATACAGAGGCAAATAATTTGTAAGTCTAGAAAAAACAGGTTGTGGTAAGGATCATTTGGGACACAGAAATGTAATTATGTGAATTGCTTTTAAGAAAAAAAAAAAACTCAATATATCCTTAACTATGGACTACTGTATGCTTTCATTCATAATTCTTTGGCTTTTTTTGAGTTGACTATATTTTGATATTATGTTTCCTTACTTGCAATGGCATACGTTTTCTTGCAAACATTTGATCTGTTCATAGACGTGAGAGGGATTTCTTTGTCGTCTTGAACTTTTTCATTAACTTTTCACCCATTCAACTGTTTACTTGGCATTGATCAAAGTAATCTCGACTATTTTGTTGCAGGTAATAATGAAGATACTCCATTTTCCAGACCATCAGATCTGGACCTTATGCAGTCTGCCCCATTCAAACCTCTGTCATTAAAAACTCCTCCCCGTGTTATCTCACTTAGCGAACGACCATTAGATTTTCTGGATTTAGAAAGACCACCTCCACAAACACCTCAAAGTGAAGAAGTTAGTATTTTATTTTTAACATTTTTCTAGTTGTGCAAGCTTACTTAAGAAGAAAAATGGGGTAGTGAATGATCCCTACATTGTGATCGAGATCAGTTTATTACTCAAATAGATAGTTTTTCATTCAGTACTTTATGAAATATTTTATAGCTATCTGTTTGACATATTCAATATTAAACAAAATGTTGTTAAAGCTCTCCAAAAGAATGTGTTTCAGGGAGCAAGACAACACTGGTATAGGGATTGATAAAGTGACCTGATCTTGATCACCTAATGTTCTATCTTTAATAAATGTTTAGTTAATTAAATTAAACTACATATTTAAAACATAGTATTAATGGTTATTGTTTCAGACTTAGAAAGGACAGAAGCCCACTAACTGTAATTGTGTGGGTGGTTAATAGAAGCACTAACGGATTGCATTCTCATCCATCTTTGAAGATGAATGGGTCCTACACATGCCTACCACAACATCTGGTGTTTCTTATCCACTGTGCTAAATATCCCAACAACTGCTATGTGGGTGAAACCAAACAATTGCTACACTTTCAAATGAACTCACAGGAAAAATAAGATGAAAAACAGCATCTTACCCATGGGTGAACATTTTTCACAAATCAGTCATTCCATATATAATATCTCAGTGCTCATTTTCAAAGGGAGCCTTCACAATACCTTCAAAAGATAAGACAGATTAAATTCGTAACTTTGCTAAACACTAAAAATCATGGTCTCCAGAAAAACACTGGATCGATGGCTCATTACAATGTATAACAAACAAGCCTACCCACTCCCTTTTTTTCCCTCTGACTTGAGGGGTCTTAACATTCTATGTCATCTTGAATAGTCCATGGGAACACCATTTCTCAACCTTTTTGGTACCAAGGACTGGCTTGTTGCCTTCCTAATCTGTGTCAGAGGTATGTTGGAGGCCAGCACCGGTCCATCAACCAGTCATTTAAGAAAGATTGCTTTAGAATATGTGTTAAATACTTATGCTGAACACTTTGCATTTAGCTGTGGCATTGAGTACCTTTCCCAGGCCTGAAGAAGTGCTCTGTTGTATATGTCGCCAACAGAAGTTGGAGAGACAAGGTGGAGAGGTTACATCTTTTATTGGATTGGCTTCTGGTGGGGGGAGAGGCAAGTTTGGAGGTTACAGAGAACTCTTTTTTTAGCTCACAGAAACTTACTTGAAAGCTTGTCTCACACCAACAGAAGTTGGTCCATTAAAGAGGATTTTACCTCACCCACCCTGTCTAGCTAAAATCCCATTACTCAGCTGCTTTGTCAGTACCAACCCATTTGGGATAAGTAGGATGGTTTCACTATATTCAAAACTCAGTTCTAAATAAACAAGTCCAAATGCTACCATCAAGTATGCTTTTATACTCTGATGTGAATGCAAACTATGAATGCGTGTCTGAGGGAAGATTCTGTTAACACTATTTAGTACAGTCAAAACAAAAAAGCAGTCAAGTAGCACTTTAAAGACTAACAACATAATTTATTAGGTGACCTTTTGTGGGACAGACGCGCTTCCTCAGACCATAGCCATACCAGAACAGACTCAATATTTAAGACACAGAGAACCAAAAATAGTAATCAAGGTTGACAAATCAGAAAAAAATTATCAAGGTGAGCAAATCAGAGAGTAAGTGGCAGAAGTGGGGGAGGGGGAGTCAAGAATTAGATTAAGCCAAGTATGCAGAAGAGCCCCTATAATGACCCAGAGAAAAATAAGAAGTCCTTGGCACCTTATAGACCAACAGATATTTTGGAGCATAAGCTTTTGTGGGGAAAGACTATAATGACCGAGAAAATTCACATCCCACTTCAAACCATGTGTTAGTGTTGAATTTGAATATAAAAGAGTTCAGCAGCCTCTCTCTCAAGTCTGTTGTGAAAACACTCCTGGCCGTTCTGCTAATGACTTAAAAGTTTGTGCCTCACTGAAGAGGAATTTTCATAAGTCTTGTAAGAGAGGCTGCTGAATCAATCATAGAATCATAGAATACTAGGACTGGAGGGGACCTCGAGAGGCCATCAAGTCCAGCCCCCTGCCCCAATGTCAGGACCAAGTACTGTCTAAACCATCCCTGATAAACAGCTATCTTACCTGTTCTTAAATACCTCCAGCGATGGAGATTCCACAACCTCCCTTGGCAATTTATTCCACCAACAGTTAGGAACTTTTTCCTAATGTCCAACTTAAACCTCCCTTGCTGCAGTTTAAGTCTATTGCCTCTTGTTCTATCCTCAGAGGCCAAAATGAACAAGTTTTCTCCCTCCTCCTTATGACACCCTTTTAGATACCTGAAAACTGCTATCATGTCTCTCCTCAATCTTCTCTTTTCCAAACTAAACAAGCCCAGTTCTTTCAGCCTTTCTTCATAGGTCACATTCTCTAGACCTTTAATCATTCTTGTCGCTCTTTTCTGGACCCTCTCTAATTTCTCCACATCTTTCTTGAAGTGCAGTGCCCAGAACTGGACACAATACTCCAGCTGAGGCCTAACCAGCGCAGAGTGGAGAGGAAGAATGCCTTCTTGTGTCTTGTTCACAACACACCTGTTAATGCATCCCAGAATCATGTGTGATTTTTTTGCAACAGCATCACACTGTTGACTCATATTTAGCTTGTGGTCCACTATAACCCCTAGATCCTTTTCTGCTGTAGTCATTCCTAGACAGTCTCTCCCCATTCTGTATGTGTGAAACTGATTGTTCCTTCCCAAGTGGAGCACTTTGCATTTGTCCTTATTAAACTTCATCTTGTTTACCTCAGACCATTTCTCCAGTATATCCAGATCATTTGAATTATGATCTTATCCTCCAAAGCAGTTGCAATCCCTCCCAGCTTGGTATCATCTGCAAACTTAATAAGCGTACTTTCTATGCCAATATCTAAATCATTGATGAAGATATTGAATAGAACCGGTCCTAACACAGACCCCTGTGAACCCCACTTGTTATACTTTTCCAGCATGATTGAGAACCATTAAGAACTACTCTCTGGGTACGGTTATCCAGCCAGTTATGCACCCACCTTATAGGAGCCTCTTTTATATTCAAACTCGACACATTAACACGTGGTTTGAACCGGGATGTGAATTTTCTGGGTCATTATAGGGGCTCTTTTGCATACTTGGCTTAATCTAATTCTTGACTCCCCCCACCCTTCTGCCCCTCTCCTCTCTGATTTGCTCACCTTGATAATTTTTTTCTGATTTGTCAACCTTGATTATTATTTTTGGTTCTCTGTGCCTTAAATATTGAGTCTGTTCTGGAATGGCTATAGTATGGCTATGGTCTGAAGAAGTGGGTCTGTCCCACGAAAGCTCACCTAATAAATTATTTTGTTAGTCTTTTAAAGTGCTACTTGACTGCTTTTTTTGTTTTGATAGTATATAGACTAGCACAGCTTTCTCTCTGTCACTATTTAGTACGGTATGTGTGTGACACTCTTGAAAAATACAATCTCTTCCTCTCTTGGTTTCCCTCATCTACTTTTTTGTTTTTGTAGGTTCGTTCAGTGGGAAGATTAAAGAGAGAGCGTTCCATGAGTGAAAACGCTGTTCGTCAAAATGGTCAACTGGTCAAAAATGATTCCATGTGAGTAGAGATCTGGGATGCAGTGACCTAAGGACAACTTGATTAGGTTTTTTTCTCTTTCCTCCCCTCTGCTTTTCCTCTTGATGTTTGGTACTCTCATTTCAAACACTATATCTCTGGTAAGTGATACAAGTTTGAATGTTATAAAACTGCAGTATGTTTCCTGAATGACCAGCTTTTTAACCCGGGGGAGGGAGGTTGTGCAGTTCGCTAACTTCATTTACAGTATAATCACCCTGTTCTCTGTGGAGTTTGGGAATTATTTTCATTTGTGGTTTTGCTGTTTCTTGCTATGAGCTGCAAATCACAACTTGAGCTCAGTTGTTCTTCCATGTGACTTCTAGTCATCTGCCTGTAACTTGAAAGAGATAAGGTCATGATGTTGGGTGTAATGTTTTCTCCCAGATTTGCATGATACATTGACTAAGGACAAATAAATTTGTGCAACCTCATAATTACATAAGTAGGTTTATCTACTGTCAAAAATATAATTTATTTGAAATCTATCAATATAACTCCATGTTGAGAGGCCAGAGAGTAGCAGACTCTCCCCTTTTTATTGGCTGTGCATGATTGTGGAAATGTATTATGTATGTTTTCATCCCCTTTTGATGAAATTTAATAGACTATTTAAATAGCTAATTTTTGAGTATATTTCAGTTTTTCATATTGCATTCAGAAAACATTCATACTGAAGAGCCCTCTGCCTGTTGTGTACGATTATTGTGGCATCTTTGAGTTTTGAAGCTTTTAAACAAAAACCAGTTTAGGATTACCTTTTTTCACTAGAATAAAAAACATAAGAGGCTGCTTTTTTAAAAACAAAATTGCAATTGTGCTTTATATTCCTTGTGCTACTGACTGTAAATATCAATGCTATGTTCAAATTAGAATGAGGATTGTGTTTGGATCTAAACAACTGTGATTTGGATAATAAGCCTATATATTGTATGAAATATATACTAGCTCTTCATTCACAGTTTTCATAGTATGCTGAATTATTAACGGTAGCTTACTGGAGTTATTGTAGGCATATATTCCTTTGCTTGGAAGAGCCCATGCTTTGCAAACTAAATTCAAGTTACATTAAATCCTACCATAAAAAAGATAGACCTGTCAAAGCATTTTGCCTCTTAGAGAATGTTTGTTTAATTCTCACTTACCTTGCCATCTTGGTCTAACTTTACATGCTGACTTGACTGACAGCCAAATATCATTCTGCACAGTCCACTCTGGTATCTCAAGAAAATCTCCAGCTAACCTGGAGAGTAATCTGCAGAATCCATTGTAAATACAGTTTGTATAACTACAGCAGAACACAGTAACAGAAGCATAGCCTGGAACATTGTACTATTACATCTTATTTTCCTTCCATTCTAGCCAGACAAACTGCTTATATTGGGCTTAAATGACCCTACTAACATGGTATAATTCTTAGCACAGCTAAGGCATAAGAGGATTCTCATGCATGTCTGAGGATTTTTTTTGAAATGGGGAAGGGGAGAGTTAAAAATTTTTCTATTCTGCCGTTTAAAGCTTTTTGGAAGCATGTTGTACTTCAAATAGCCATACTGCTGTACAGATTCATGCTGAGGTTTTTCAAAGGAATGTAAGGGTCATTAAGCTCTCATCTCATACTGAAAGTCAATGGGAGTTGAGTGCCTAACTTCCTTTGCAAATTGCAGGTTGGTCTTTTATCTTTTTTTCTTTCCTACAGTGATAAGTGTGCTATAAAAATATAGAGAAGTTTTGTTTGTTTTGTCTTTAACGTACCTTGAATACCTGACTCTTAACAGCTACTGTATTTTGGGATAAAGATGGGCTGACGGGTTGTGTGACGTTCCACTTGTGTGTGCTGTGAGACTGACAGAAATGAAAATAGAAGAAAAACAAGCCAGACAAGATTTTAGAGAAGGGGTTGGAGCAGGGAGAGGAAGAAGGAGGTTGACAGATGTCTCTGAATGTGTTATCTATCTTCTTTGTACTGTCTTGCATGTAGGAACTGTCATGAGAATTTGTAATAAGATTGGGGTTGAATGAACTGTAAAACTTAGATCCTTAAATGTTTGTAAGGACCAGTTGACATGGTATTGACTAGGTGCAGGTTGATACAGTAAATAACTGTGGAGCAGCAATGATGATGGTTCTCTAAAATACCTTCCGTTTATTTATAAGGACACTTATTTAAGAGAATCACAATTATTATTCAAGGTGGCACAGAACAGATACTGTCCCAAGAAATAAAATGCCACGGTTCCAGTCACCCTTCTCAACTAAGGACTACACGTAAGCCTGACTGTTAATTACAGTACATGAAAATCAAGAGTGGTTTTAATTATGTAGCTTTCTGCACTACTAATCTTATAATCAGAGTGTCTATAATTGAATGCATAGTGCTTGAAATAGTTCTTAGTATGCTGAATGCTGGCTTCCACCTATAATTCCATTTCAGGATTTCTCAAACTTTACACATAATTCCTCTTGTGAGGTATGGACAAAATAAATGTTTGGGCTTGCATTAATGGCAACTCTCTTACTTTAATTGGAGGCAGAAGTTAAGAAAAGAAAGTATCCACTCAGAATGTAGTTGCGAAGCAAAAAGAGAAGAATATGTTCAACGTATGGGCATTCCTTGACCATTTCTGATTAGTTGTTGAACCTGCTTTCAGTTGGTATTCATTCTTCATCCTGTATCCAAGGATTGATTACTTTTGATTCAATCTAAAACAAGTGATCCATCAAGAATACATGGGAGAGGAGAGTACTAAATTCTTTTGGGGGAGGCTCTGTCCTTTTCTCTGGAAGAGGCTGGCACCTCCTCATGACAGTTAACCTCACAGTTTGAGAAATGCTGTTCTTTTGGCAACTAGTGGGGGAAGGAGGTGATGGTGCTCACATTGGAGAAATGAGAACGTGCAGTTAATTCCTAACTGTGTTAAAGCTATTTAGTCACATTATTAGCTATAATGTATTTACTGGAAATTTTGCTTTTTAGAAGCATAAATCATATCAAAATCTGAATAATGAGTAAGACACATCTTCATCTTCAACAATTGTATAACTTGCCTTCTTGCAAATGCTGTTAAACCATAAGTTTTTCAATATTTTACAATGTTCCTGAGCTCTTCTGTGGTGTATTGTTTCTATCATTTCCCAATTGATTCAGGTTCATCCCAAGTGTACACCTTTCATTTACATGTTTAAGCAGTTTGTAGTCACAAACTGGCTGGAATGCTTTGTGAAAATGTCATTTATGAAATCTCTGCAGCAAACTAGTATTAAGTCTCAAGAACCTTGTGTTGCAAAAATAGACAAGACATTAGAAGAACGGGGAAAGCTTTTCTAGATTGTACAGTAGTTAGAGTAACTCATTACAAGTGTGAGACACTGAAATGTAGAAGCACCTTTTATGTAATTTATTGCCAGAACTATACATCAAATGTTGACTCCATATACCACTTCTGCATACACTCTGCTTGACTGTGTCTATAGAATAATTTAGGATGCATCTACACTGGAATAAAAAATGCACAGCACAACTGTCAGCCTTGGTTATTCTGACAGGTCAAGAGGCTGCAGCACTAAAAATCGCTGTGGACTGACACTGGGGAGTAGATTAGAGGAGGAACGCCACAGGGCCTGGTAATTCAGAAGGACCCAGTGCTCCCAGCTGCCACTGCTCCTACTGTAGCAACAGCAGTGGCTGCAGACCTGGGTCGTTTATATTGCCATGAGAGGCCCAGGCAGTGCTAGGGGCTAGCTGGGGTGGGAAGGGAGCACCGCATAGTCAAAGCAGCACTGAGGCCTGGCTGTCTCAGCACTGCTGTGGCTGCCAGAGGGCCCCCCACTTCTGGGAGCATGACACTCCTCCCATCCACACTTGCCCAGGGGCCTGGCAATTATGTCAGCTCCCCATCCCTTCCTCCTCCCCTCTGTGTAAACATTTGGGTATGGACTACATCCTAGTCTGTCAGCCCTGCCTCCCGCACATGTGCACGTGCACACCCATGGTCCTCTCCTCCTTTCTTCTGTGCATAAACATTAAGGCATGGACTGCAGCCTAGTCTCTGGGGCCTTCCCCCATTGAAAAGTCTGAGTTCCAGCCCTGGCCAGAATAGCTACACAGAAATTTTTTAGACTGGTCTTGTGGGACAATGCCAACCATGTGCGTTAAATGCTTTGTAGAAGTACCTTCAGAGACTTAAGAAACAAGTACATTTTAGCTGCATGTTCTTTCCTGAGAAGAGGCCATAGAAGGAATGTTAACTCCATTTAGTTTTCTTTAACTCCTCCTGTTTTCACATGCAATTCATCTTGTGCCCTTGAAACTTCAAGCTGGATATGCGGGATAATTCCCAACCTTGGTCAGAACCAAAACAGAAGTTAATAAATTGCCTTTGTGGAGAAAACTTTCTTAATATGAATCCTCTTCCTACCCGTAGTTTGGGTCTTATCCAAAACCAAATAAATCTTATGACCTGAATAATCTCTGTGATTGTCTGTTCTTACAAGAAGTCTTCAGTAGGGCTCCCTGGACTAGTGATTATATTACAGGGCTAGGAGTCATGTTGCACTGGATTCTAGTCTCAGCCGACTTTTTTGCTTGTTCTGTGATATTGCATAAGTCGCTTAATTTCTTTGATCCTCAGTTTTCCTCTATTAAATTGAGTGGTAATATTTACCCACTTTCTGAAGCCCTTTATCATCCTTAGAGACAACTCAGACAATTGCTTATTACACAAATTCAAGCCGTTTATTCTTGTTGTGAGACCTTCAATTTATTCGGTGCAGCTCTTAATGCAAAACATGTGCTAGAAGTACAATATGCTGTTTCTATTCAATAGTTGCCTTGAACTATTATCTATATACAAAAGCTTTTGTTAACATTGCTAAGGTATTTAGTAAGTATTAGATGGAGAGAGGTGGGGGGTCCTGTAACATTCTGCCATTTGTAGTATGGCCAAGCTCCATATTTGTTGCCATTTCCAAACTATCATCAGTTATTGATACCATCTATTGTACAATTTCTAATTTCTTCCATTCACTATTCTGTATTTTGGTCATTAAGATGCATTGACAGATTAGCCAAATATTGTACTTAGTTTTTAATCTACCAGCTATACAATTACAGAATTATTGCATCTTAAGAATTTGGGAGGGGGTCTTTTGTTCTCCCCCTGCTGATTCTACCAGCCTACTAAATTGTGTTCTTTGGTTAGGGTCAAGAGAAATGAGGATTAATATGATGTATCCTGTACTTTGATATCTTTCCCATTTCTCACAACCTGCAAATTAAAATTGGAAAATGGTATCCAAAGAAGTCACTTGAGGATTAATATCTTCTTACCTGCCCTTGTTCCCTGCCTCTTCACATTTATCCAATGGATATTTGTAACATGTAGTCACATTGCAAAGCAGGAGCAAGATGGTATTGAACTATTTCCATGACTAATCCTCTTAATCACAAGGTGAAAGTAATCCTAAGTATAGAAAAACGAAGGTGCAGGTGTTTTTATTTAAAGTAGAGGTAAACACAGTCTAAATTATTAAATGGCAAAACATGTTTGCTACTATCTTCCGCCCCACCCGCCCCGCATTTCTGTAAAGTCTTGCCTAAGCCCTACATCTCCAGCATCTCTTGAAAATATCTTCTAATAAACACCACGCTGGTTATTGTCATGCACCGAGATACTTTATGAATTCAAGCTAAAAGCTTAGTTCACAACTGAAGTTATTACGTCTGTTAAGATACTAGCTAACAAAAGTAATGATTCATCTCATCCATCCTTGTGTCTTCATCATTGGAATTGGGAGAGGGGTCACAAATGCAACCTTTGCACTCCTGTTGACCCTCAAGCTGGCTATGCCAATGTTGTGAGTGAACTGATGTCCAGTATGATGCTGACCAGCCTTTTTAAAACAGGTGACTTTGTACCACCCTGTGTTATAATATCAGCATCAACTGGACACTCCTTCCACAATCATAGAATAACTGGGTAGTGAAAATCTCTGATCCAGCGAAGGAAGCATCCAAACATCAGGTATACTGATTTCCACCATTAATCCTTCAGTTGGTTGGGAACACAAGCAAAAGATCAGAAACATTGGAACTGAAGCTCAGAATATTGTAGGAATAAAGCAGAAATGATAAGGGCCGTGTCTACACTAGGCAAAAACTTCGAAATGGCCACGCAAATGGCCATTTCAAAGTTTACTAATGAAGTGCTGAAATACATATTCAGCGTCTCATTAGCATGCGGGCGGCCGCGGCACTTCAAAGTAGCTGGGGTCCTTTTGAAAAGGAGCCCTGTCTGGATGAGGTGCGCGGTGGCAAGCCGCGTCAATTTTGAAGTCCCCTTATTCCTATGAGCAGATGGGAATAAGGGGACTTTGAAGTAGCCAGGGTCCTTTCGAAAAGAAGTCCCGTCTGGAAGAGCCGCGTGGCGGCAAGCCACGTCAATTTCGAAGTGCTGCAGCTCCCCGCATGCTAATGAGGCGCTGAATATGTATGTCAGCGCTTCATTAGTAAACTATGAAATGGCAATTTGCATGGCCATTTCGAAGTTTTTGGCTAGTGTAGACGTAGCCAAGGAGATCAAAGGAACTTCTAGGATTGGTAATGAGCAATTGCCTTGGAATAAAAACTATCCCAGAGCTCTAAAAAGCACAGCAAATCAGACTCTTTCAAATGTACTAAGTTATTGATTTTACAAGAATGAATTCATATGAAACAGGTATGTCTTTATTATCTAAATTTGTTTTTATTTTTCTTAAAATAAATATTTTAGTGTAAAGGCCAGTAAGGATAAGGGCAGGTTAATAAGAGTACTACATGTACAACTCAAAAATACTTTATCAGAATTCAGTAGTGTTCAGGGGAGATGTTTGTAAAATAAATCGTGTACAAAAATCTGTCATGTTTAAATTTTAAACTCAGTTCATTTTTCTTTGATAGAATGGTCAGAATTCCATTTCACATACTTTATCACCTTTGGTAAACTAATTTTGTGGTTTTAATCTAACTTCTCACAGTAAACCTTGGTTCCTGAGCAGTCAGACACAAGCAAATCAAAATACGGCCATAATCTTGCTCTTTCATTGTTAAATGTGAGGGAGTTTCTTTTGCTTCAGTGGGTACAGACTTACGTCAGGCTGACATGGCTGCATTAATACAATTCTCTAATATTTCAGAAGAGATTATGGGTGGGACTTTCAAATATGTCAAATATTGGTCAAACTCGACTCAGTGATATTAATGAGTACTGAGGACTTTTGGGCAGGGAAAAACCCTATATATCTGTACCAAAATCACAGGTTTTTGTAATATATTTGTATTTGATTCCTCAGATCGTAAAAAAAAATGTAACTGTGACTCCATCTACTACTGTTTTTTGATAGTGTTTACCTGGTATTGGTGGGCAAAGAGTAAGATCAAATGGAATCATCTTAAACTTTGGAACTGGGGCTAGCTGAAGAAGTTCTTTATTTAAAATCTGACAAAAGTATTTTTCTCTTCATTTGCTGTGCTTGTACAAACAGTGTGACACCATCACTACAACAGGCTCGTGTCTGTCCTCCTCATATGTTACCGGAAGATGGATCTAATATTTACTCTGCTCGTGGCATTTTGTCGCTTATCCAGTCTTCTACTCGTAGGGCTTACCAGCAGGTCTTGGATGTGCTGGATGAAAATCGCAGGTGATTGGTCATCAGTGATTCTGCCAGCTCTTACTGCTTTTTTTTTTTTCTCCTTTTTAGTGGAGTGTGATTTCTGTTGACTAAATATGAGATTATATTACTTTGCTTTGCTTTCTTTTGCTTTCATTGTTTATGAATAACTTACTTGTCCAAAATTCACATTTCTTAAGGCTCCATTATCTAGTACCTGGCTTAAATCATATATAGCATTTTAAGAGTTTTAGTTTCTATTTCTCATCACACAAAATCAAAATAGTAAAGGGTAGTCTGGTGATTGGAAAGCTTGGTTTATGTGCTGTTTGGAAATTGTTAATTTGTTAGATGTTTTCAGTAGTTTTTGGCAGTCCAAATGATGTTGGATCACAAGTCTGCAAACTTCTTTATAACATCCTTGAGCTTTCTGTTGCTTAATGTAGGAACCGATCAATAAGATTGGGTTGACATTGTCATGATTCAGTGGAAGTAATGCAAAGGAGCAAGTTTATCTAAGATAATTCACATCCAATATTTTTCCAAACAGTGTTTTTGGAAAAAATGATAATCTTTTGACCCATGACAGTTGTTATTCCAAATAGTAGGTAAGTAAATTATGTAACCAAAGACTGTCATTTTGTCTACAAATTGTGCTTGATTGATAGGTGTTAATTTATATTGTTATTTAAATACTTTCTGGATGGTATTCTCAGAACTATTTGTTGAGTACTGTCATTCCTTGGTGGGCATTTTATTGAGAAGTGTACTGCTGTAATATGTTTTATACTTTCATGAGTAAGCTATTTATCAAGAAGTGTCTAATTAATCCATGTTGAGTCCCTGCCTTTACACTAAATTTGATCCTTTACCCTTAGTTTCTTAGTGCTGATAGAAACACCAAACCATACATCACTTATAAAGACTAGTAATGGTAACATTATGTTATCAAACTTAATCTCATCTAAGTGGGCTGTATTAGAGAGGTATACACATGTAACTTAACTTACAGTTCCAGAGGAATTGACTCTAAAGCATTTGGAGTAATTACTGGGGAATTCTTGGAACAGCATTTTAGCAATGGAATTGTCTGAACCACAGAATTCTTAAAAATTCTGCCTCTCACCCTTTTGATTTTTAACTGCCCAGTGAAATGTTTCTAGAACATCCCCTGGTGTACTTTAAGCTGTTTCTTTCCCATTCATTTTGGTAAGGCATTATGACAGTCAAGCCAATCTTATTGTGTATGGTCAATGGTCAAACTGACCTCTCCTACAGCTCACTAGAGTTGTCAACATGGTTATGTAGAACTGTCTATTGCAAGATCACATATTGTGCACAACTTCAGACTTGATGGTCTTATGCTCAAAATTTCAAGAGGCCAAGGGGAGTTAGATGACCAGTTTCCATTGAATTCTGCTGTTTGGGAACCTAATGATTTCCATGAGTTCCTTTTGACACCCCACCCATAATTTTTACCAAGATTTTGACCCTTGTCTGACAGTTTGGTGGATAGTAATTACTTAATGTTTTCATGTCCATATAAAAAAAAAACTCTTGAAAATGTGTAGCATGTAGAAGACATGTTTAAAAATATGTGGTGAAATCCTGTCCCCATTGAGGAAAATCAGAGTTTTCCCTTTGACTTCAATAGGGCAGAACTGCACTTCTAATTGCTTGGATTTATGGAAAAAAATAAAATCTTTCTTATAAAACATAAGAAGCTTCCAAGTCTCTGAAAGTTTCAGAGAAGAGCCTTACTGCTTCTGGATTTTATTTTGATTTTGACATATTTCTTTATGGAAATTCCTGACAGAAACTGCAAGCTATTATTATCCACCTACAATTTTGGTAGCATTCAAATGTAAAGCTATGGTTAGGGTATGAGCATGATCTTTTTTCTTCTGAGTAAACATATTCTCACATGTTTAGGTCTTTCAGACTATTCTGTGCCTGAAGTGGGAATGTGAAATTTGGATAATCAACATGCATGATTTTAAAAAATATATATATTTTAAATGTTTTAAACTATTTGTTTTTCTTTGTTCTGTGTAGCATAGTATTCCCTATATATTTCAAGGTATATCTGTTCTTATTTTAATATTAACAATATACTTTTGTCATTTGGAGTCGTTGGAAGAGATCTTTTTTAAATGAACCAGTTTTGATTTTTTTATTTACTGGAAATACTCCTTGGTTTGGTTTTGTCTGGCTTTTCTGTTTCAAAATATTGCCAGTCAATGTCCCAGTCTAGTAAATTTACTGAAGGCAGTTTTATGCTGTTGTAGATAAGGAATTATTCGTTGAGTTTTATCAGTGTTACTAACATCTGAGACCATTTAAATTGAAAAGAGATCTAATTTGCACTATTTATAATGTATACTTACTCTGCGTTTTGTTCGGCTTGGACAATGAAAATAGGTCAGTTTCATTTCTTTTATAGTGAGTCTTCGCTTTCTGTTTCTCCTGCAGTAATGTCTATTCTGTTTCTATTTAAGTTTATTTCTGTTTAAGTTTTCAGTGCAACCAGATTTTTAATTGCTTTGAGAACTGCTACAAGTTAACCATGGGCCCTAAAACTAGTGTCCCTTTTAGATTGACCTGTGTTTCTAACAACACCCCCTAAAAAGTTGGTGGCATAACCAGTTAAATTAGAGCTGAGATTTGCCCTTGCATCAAAATTAAAATAACACTTTCTCACTCTAATAATGCCTTTACATTTGTACCAATAATTTTTCAGAAGGAAATAGAAAAAAATCAGTATAATTTTAAGGTAAAATATTAACATTTTGCAGAGGTGGCATTTTAAAAATGTTCCTTCATTGAGGTTCTACTTTATTTTTCCATATACTTATTTGGAAACCTTTCGAGCCTTGCTAAATAACTGCTGTACCCCATAGATGCTAAACATAAAATGCCAATTCTACATCTCAGGCACAGGCTGATCTTGAAATGTTTAAATTGAACAAAGTTGCTCATCTTATTTGGCATAATTGGTTTTAGTGAAGCTAAGATTGACTGACTGAATCATTTGGACAACGAATCTGAGATGAGACCATGGTGGGGAAGAGTAAATGGGATTCTGTGGGACATGACAAGAAGTTGAGCAGGGCTCTGTGAATTTAGCAGTGTTTTGGGAATGTGGGGTTGACTGGAAGATGTTTTATGGAGATGGGGGAGGGGCTGCATTTAGACTGGAGCATTGCACTTCCATGGCTGTGGAAGTGGTGGAAAATCAGATGTCTACACTTCAGTGTAAACCCAGTGCTTGAAAACAGGCTCAAGCTTAACCTCTGTTCCAACCACATATAAATTGCATTAACCCAGGACTCAGGCCCAGGGATCAAGTGCCCTGTGGGGGTGAAGGACTGAAGCCTCAGTCAAGCCAGAACTCAGGGTACAAACCCTATTGCTTTGCAATGTATATGCTGCCCCACTGGATTCATTAATGTGCTCTGGGAGACCACAAAAGTATCCCATGGGTCTCCTTTGTCCTCTGAACAGGCTAGTTTTCTCATCACCTTGCATCATGAGCAAAGGGCTAGAGTGGCCATGTTTAGAGAGGGCACTAGGAAAGCTGGTACATAGGTGATAGGACCTGGGCCTGCATAGTGCAGTGTAGAAGCTGAAGGCCCAGGCTGGGACCCGGTGTTCAACAGTTTGTAGCATGGGAGTATAAATGAGTGTAGATGCTCAAGCCCCAGGTTAACAAACCCAGATTCTGCTAACTCAAACTCCCGTAGCCCTGGGCTGACATTGCAGTGTAAACATACTCCTAATGTCTCAGCCTAGGTATTAGCACATTTTGGGGTGAAAGAAGCTTGGGGAGAGCAGCTTTAGTCTGAAGACTGTAATCTGTCAGTTCACAGCTCCTCTGTGATGTACTGCAAGTAGTTAAACAGAGCAAAGCTTCTGAACCAAATCATCTCCAGTTCCCCTGTGGCCCTGCATCATGCTCTCTCCACCTCTCTGCCCCCAAGATTTCCAGATCAGACTTAAGGCACTCTGGCCTGGAAATCAGCAGTTGTGGGTCACCATACTACTGCTGCTGCTACTACTTTGTGTTTAGAGGACATGGGTTTTCAGGGACGTCAAACCAGAACTTTTACCAATCACTACAGATGGCCTCCCAAAGCAAATGGAAACCCAAGACATTTAAACTTCATTTAAATGAAGACAGTGTCAGTCCTATGTTTATTCCCTCAACATCCAAGAGCTAGCTACTGAATTTTTGTTATGTGATCCCCCAAAATATGCTGTGCTCCAAATAAAGGAAGATAAGTGCAGATTAACCATGTCAGCAACTGTGCATTCCTAGCTGTTTTCTCCTTCCTTACTCTGCTGTGACACCTTGAGGCATGGTACCTGCCATGCTCCATTGTGTTTGCAATGGAATATGTTATATGCAATGTTTACAAATGGCATTAGGGATGTGGTTACTTTTGATAATTTCTTAGTATTAAATAATCTTTAATTTGGTCACCAAAATTATATCAGCCAAGACAAGAAATTCAAAGTTCTTCAAGTGGTTGCTCACATGCATTCCAATGCAGGTGTGTGTGCATGTGCATGCACATGCCCAGTTCTTGGATGTCTTTTTTCCCTACCTGGTAGCTGTCAGGTCAGTGCAGTGCCCCTTGGAGTGGTGCTGTTATGGTGCCCAATATATACACTGTCCATTCCTCTCCCTGCTCAGTTCCTTCTCACCGCAGTGACGGTTGTCAGAAATCCCTGTTGCTCATGTGAGCAGCTTTTTTCTTTGCTGGTAGCTTTTGTCTGTAGCTAGTACCAGAGAGATAGCCACGTTAGTCTGTAATCTGTCAAAACCAAAAAGCAGTCATGTAGCACTTCAAAGACTAACAAAATAATTTATTAGGTGATGAGCTTTCATGGGACAGACTCACTTGCTTGGATCCACAGCCCTACCAAACCAGGCTCAATATATAAAGCACAAAGGTCCAAAAATTATCATCAGGGTTGACAAATCAGAAAAATTGTTATCGGTGTTGATAAATCAAATAGAATAGCAAGAGAGAAGGGTGAGGGGTGGGGAAGTTAAGTGTGAGGTCAAACATGAAAGTATGTAGAAGAGTCCTTGTAATGGGTAGGTGTTTGCTGTCCCTGTTCAAACCACATGTTAATGTGTCGAATTTGAACATGAGTCCTAGTTCCTAACATTCCCTCTGTAGGTGGTTGTTAAGTCTCTTTTCTGTAGAACACAAACTCTCAGTTCTTTAACAGAATGGCCATTTTCCACAGGAACTTAATTCACTTGCAGCTTTATGTTGAATTTACCTAGCTGGGCGAATTTAAGGCCCAGGTTTTGAGGGGTATTTAGGCAATGCTGTGCTCCTCGTTGCAAGGCCAAAATTTTATTTTCAGAAGTGACTTAGGCACTTAATCTCCGAATGCAGTTAAGTGTTGCAGTACTGAACAGAGTAACACCTAAATATTTTAAACATCTATGCCTTAGAGACTTAGCCACAAATTAAATAAGATTCTTAGTTGGGATAGAGCTCATGGTATTCTAGCTCCCAGTCTCTAGCCTCTAGAGAGCTGTTTCCTAGAAAATGTAGTTACCTCTGGAAGAGTGGGGTGTTTGAGATCAGTTAGATAAAAAGGTTTGGAGATACTATGAAACCAAATTGCCACAAATTATTATGGAGGTCATGCAATGGATTTGGAAAATTCTTAAACTTTGGATATTGACAAAATTATAGTAGATGGGATAAAAAATGAATAGGGACTATCAAAACTCTTGCTTCAGAGTGTAAACCAGCCACTAACTGCCTGGAGCGGAAACAAACTTTTTCTCGGGACAATCTGTTCCACTGTTGACCATTATAGGATTTCTTACAGTTTCTCCAGAAGTATCTCGTCATGACCTCTTTCAGCACGGGATGCTGCATTAGATGGAACCACTGGTCTGATCGGGAATGGCATTCCATGGTGCCCCTCTCCTCAAGCCCTGCCCGACCCCCGCTTGGGACCCCGGTCTGGGACCTTGCTCACTACTCCATGAATCTCTGTGTCCTCACAAAACAAAAAAGCAGTCATGTAGCACTTTAAAGACTAACAAAATAATTTATTAGGTGATCATTTATTTTGTGAGGCAGATCTGAAGTGGGCCTGCCCCACGAAAGCTCATCACCTACTAAATTATTTTGTTAGTCTTTAAAGTGTTACATGATGGCTTTTTTGTTCTGTTCTGAAGAGGAAATATTACTCCCTATAAATGATAGCCATCAAATACAACAGACCTCCTGTAGGGGAAAAATGCTGTCCTGTTGTGTGAAGAGATGACGTTTCCTATTTTGGTTTCTTTTGTAAAATAATTTTCTGTATCAATTTTATATTCCGCGGGCTCATGTTCATAATATGTTATGGAAACTTTAAAAAAAATTAAGATGAGTTTGTTGCAGATGGAGGTTAAGCACTGATATTGCTGATCAGAGCCAGGTCTAGTACAAATAAGCATAATGCACGTGTCAGTTGGTGCATCTCAATCGTCATCTTCTTGAAATAAAGCCACTAAGTGTGAGGCTTTTGTGTGTTCTTTTGTGAACACTGCTGCTCACCTCTATTCCTTCCTCAGACACTGTTCTCCCAGCCTTCTCAGCACCAGAAATGTGGACTGTGTGTATCCTTCTGTTCACACATTTCTGTTCAAGGTCATCACACCTGGATTCTTTAGTCTTACTATATAGCCCTATATATACTTAGGACTAGCATGCCATGCAGATGCCTGCAGCTGCCAGAAGTGATCTGAGAGTGGAAAGAAAAAAAAAAAAAAGAGAGAGAGAGAGATCCCAAGCCCCTGGAGAAATAATTACACACCATAGATACTTCAGCATACAGACAAATGCCAGAGGTCAGCTATGACTTCATTTTGAGAAGTGCCAAATGCCTACAAATTCCAGGTAAGCTAGGAGGTTCTGTGGGTGCTCAGTTGTAATGAAAATCAGGACCTTGGACAGAGTTAACAAATAAATTGGGAAGAATAGACGGTAAATGAATGGGAAAAGAGGAGAAGCTTAGATTACATTTTCCATTATTAGAATTTTAGAAAGCCCTATATCAAGAGCTCTTATTCACAAACTTGTATTTCAACAGCATATATTCCCCTACATCAGTCTATACCATCAAGAATAACTAGGTTGTTACAATATCTGTGTACTTTTATTGTGTGTTATATTAAATAGAATATGAAATATTTTGAAAATGAAGCTTAAAGCATGATAACTATATATTATATTGTATTGAGATTTTTGTCCTTGTTTTCTTTTGTTGTACTTCTCTGTGTTTATGATGTTTCCTGCTTCTGTCTTGTGCCTCCTATCAACAATAACCTGCCGTAGGCCTGTGTTACGAGGTGGGTCGGCTGCTGCCACTTCCTCTAACCCTCATCATGAAATTGCCAGGTAAACATATTTCTTTTTAGCCAGGATGCACTATTTTAGGCTTTAAAATTTCATATCTTAATTTTTCTTGACTACTGAGTCCCAAAATAATTTTGAGCCACTTATGCTAAATATAACACTTGATCAACATTCTTTCTGTACAGAGAGAATGTTCTGTAAGGCCTGACTTTACGCCTATCATAGTCACTGGCAAAGGTCTTACTAATGTTCAGGGCCATAAAATACACTCATCCCTTAATGAGTACTTCACTTACAAGTACTCACTAAAACAAGGAACACGCATACTTACCATTGTTCACTATGCAAGTGAACGTCCCTGTTTATATGAGCCAGCCCCCGAGTCCCTGGCCAGGACATGGAAACACCTGCAGCCCCGTGGCTGGCTCAGCTCCAGACGTGGGATCCCTGGCTGGGGCGCAGAGAAACCCCCAGCACCGTGGCTGGAGCAGAGCCGGCCACAGGGTCCCTGGTCAGGGTGCGGGGAAACCCACAGCTGGAGTGGAGCTGGCCATGGGGTCCCTGGCTGGGGCGCAGGGAGACCTGCAGCCCCACAGCTGGCTCAGCTCCAGCTTGCGGGGTCTCTGGACAGAGGGTGGGGAGACCCGCAGCCCTGCAGCTGGAGTAGAGCCGGCCACAGGGTCCCTGGCTGGGGGGGGACGGGGAGATCGGCAGCCCTGCCCAGCCTGCTTCGAACACTCCCCCTGTGGCAACACCCAGACCCACCACCACCACCACCACCCAATCCTAACATTCCCCCAGCCCACAGCTCCCCATGCAACCCCCCATTCCCAACACCCACCCCATCCTGTTCTGCACCCCCCCAGCCTACCACACCCCCATCCCAGGTACTTCTGCTACAGCCCAGAGGAACAAGGGATAGCTCAGTGGTTTGAGCATTGGCCTGCTAAACCTTGGGTTGAGAGTTCTAATCCTTGTGGAGCCCAGTTAGGGATTGGGGCAAATAGATATCAGGGATCATGCTTAGCCCTGCCAAGAGGGCAGAGGACTGGACTAGATGACCTCGCAAGGTCCCTTCCAGTTGTGGGAGATGTATATCTCCAATCATTACATAACAAGCCGCCACCTCCTCCACTGGAGCTGCCTGTAAGTTTTAACCCTCCCTCCCACTCATGGCCCCAAACTTTCCCCAGTCTTTAACCCCCCCCAACCTCAGGTTCACTTACCTTTCAAAATCAGCATCACCTGCTGCTACTCCTAGCATTTGGAACCAATCAGAGACTTTTACATGTATTTTAATGGTCATTTAATGTCCCTCTTACGAGTTTTCGCCCAGGAGCAGAAAGCTGGGCACCAACTGTGCTTGTATAGTGAGGGATGAGTGTATATTGTAAGCTTTAGAATCTAGTTTCAATATGTTAAGTGAATCTTTTAGTACGTGACTCTGACCTGTGTTTTTCTCTGAGGAAGATAAATAAACTGGTGTGAAGTCAATCAATATCCGAGGTGTTTTGTTTTGCATGGGGTTTCTCAAATCCTTCGTTCTGTTAGATTGGTGTCATTTCACTGTAAGTGGGTAAAAACCTGCTTTATGATGTGAGGGATAAATGGGCAAGACTGAGAAATAAAGCTTCCTGTCTGCATATGATGGAAATATCATTTCCTTCCACCTCCCACTCTTTTCCATCCCTGCCATCTCCCCAAAACAGACATCTTGTATATATGAGTTACGAAGATTTTAAGACTGACGAGAGTAGTAACTCCTCTTTGTTATCTAAACATCAGCTTTTTTAAAGTCAGAAAAATCAATGTATAAAAATAAACCAGACCTCCAACTCCAGATCCATACAGACCATTCTTCTGGATTATCTTGGGAATGTATAACTTTCATAATAATTGTGATGATAACAGAGAGGTAGCTGTATTAGACTGTATTCTAACAAAACAAACCAGCAGTCATGTAACACGTCAAAGACTAACAAAACAATTTGTTAGGTGATGAGCTGTCATGGGACAGACCCACTTTAGATCAATAACATTTCCAGTACTGACTGACGCTTATATAAGCACAGACGTCCAAAAAATGAAATAAAAACTGACAAATCAGATACATGGATCGGAAGGGAGGAGTGAGGGGGAGACATACCAATTGTCTTGACTGTGAGAAAATTTCAGGCAAGACAATTAGTATGTCTTCCATCAAATCCCCCTCCCCCTTCAGTTCCATGTATCTGATATGTCAGTTTTCATTTTTTTGGACCTCTGTGCTATATAACTTTCAGTCTCTACTGGATCTGTACAGGAAATTATATAGATCTGAAGAAGTGGGTCTGTCCCATCACAGCTCATCACCTAATAAATTCTTTTGTTAGTCTTTTAAGGTGCTACATGACTGCTGGTTTGTTTTATAACAACTGTGAGTGATTTCTGGCTCTGTCAGTGTAGCTGCTTACACTGTGGATCTAACTGGTCAGGTCATCATGATACACTTGCAATAGACTTAGTATAACTGCCACAATCTGAAGTTGGAGGGCACCTACCTCATTGGAGTGATGGATCTGTTTACAATATAAGTCTGAGAGATTGAGCAAACTAGTGCGGTTTCAGCCAGCTCTGAGGG
Source organism: Carettochelys insculpta (assembly GCF_033958435.1). NCBI lineage: Eukaryota > Metazoa > Chordata > Testudines > Carettochelyidae > Carettochelys > Carettochelys insculpta. The sequence goes on from NC_134146.1 coordinate 19,790,849, forward strand.
ATACAATTGTGATGCCAACAGACTGGCCTGTAAGAGTTCTGGTAGGATTTTTGTACAGTGTTTTTTTTCTCCTTTCTTCAGCCATTGATACAGTAGTCCTTAATAGATCGTCCCTCCTCCAGTTTCCGTCTAACAGGTCACAACACTTACAAAGAGCCTGTGACATATTAAGCATAGGGAGATGGCTGGAGCAACTGCAGTGGAAAGTCTGAGTGATTGACAGCATTTCAGTGCTATGCCACAGTTATGTAGGAAGCAAGAAGAAGGCTTTCGTATCACCACAGAATTAGAAAAACATACCATGTGGAACCATTTAATACAGACTGCCACCACCTGATTGCATGATCAAGTCTTCCTGACTGCAAAGAATTTAAGTTCCAGTACATATAAATTTGCACCAGTCCAGATACAGCTTTTTATCTCTGTGTCATAACGGCACTATTGTACAGGGACTGTTGCAGAGTTGTACTTGAATTCCAGTCAGTGTCACTTCTTGCAGATCTGAAAGGTTTGGGGGAGGATAGGTCCACTGGGTTATGTTTGGTGTTTTGTGCTCCCCCCACCTCCCCCACTTCAGGTTCTACTTAGGTAAAATCTAAGGCTTCATTAAAGATTATACCTTCAAAACAGCTCAAGGGCAGTCCTCTAAACTTTGGTTTATAGGACTTTGCCTAGTTCATATTTTTCTCCTCCATGAAATCTGTCCAGCAAAATTACACAGAATTGTACTTACCAAGTCTATGAGTACTGGTTATCTGGGGAGAGCAGATCCTTAGATTCAAATTTGGCAGAATATTCAGATTTTTGTACAATGTTTAATAAATGTAAACAGGCAGAAATCTTCACAATAGTTTTTAAAATACTGAAATGTAGGTTTAAATGATCCTCTGCTGTGTTTGCAACCTGATCACTGTAGTAGAGGGATCCTAAACATGAAAGACTTCTTTGATTTTTCATATAGTCCAAGATAAGGAAAAGTAAATAGTAAACAGCAGAAAAAATGGATTTTAAAAGTCCCCCTGTTTGAGTGATCCTTTGTATAAGGAAATGTTTATTTTTATAGTGGCTGAGGATGACCACAGCTCTTTTGACCGTAGGTTGCCTGTTCAGGTTATTCTTTAACATAGTTCACTGTAGTTCTTTGCCTTTCAAAAACTATTTTTTTTACATATCACCTGATATTATAGCTGATATCTTTCAGCCGCAGCATCTCAAAGGCTTCTCGTTGTTATCAAAGTTTCAAATCTATTTTAAAGCACCAGATATTGACAAACTGCAAGGTAACTGACCTATAACTAGAGGAAAATGTGAATTCTATTTAACCTGGGTCTTCAGCTAATTGCTCTCTACAGAAACTTGTTTCAATATAAGTGACCCATGAGAATGTTAAATGCAAAAGAACTTGCCTGATTTAAAGGGACACTGTCAACTTAAAAAAAAACCACAAGTAAAACCAGCAGTTTATATAATTGAGGAACTATCTACAAAGCTTCATTTTCTAGTTACTTTTCTACATTTATCTTATGTTTCGTTGTTTTCCCAACAAACAGCACTGTGGCATCAGAGACTAACAAATTTATTAGGTCATGAGCTTTCATGGGTAAAACACACTTCATCAGATGGATTTGGAATGGAAATACAGAATTCAGGTTTTACATGGCAGGGAACCATGGGGTTGGGCAGGGTAAAAAGGGAGTTATCTGCTGCTTGTTGGCCTAATTAATGAAGCAAAATAAACCGCATGTTTCATTCCTGTGAATATCAAGGTGGGGAAATTGCCCCTATAATGCATAAGCCAGTTAAGATCTGTATTCAGACCAAGGTTAACAGTTACATTTGTAAATGAATTCTAATTCACGTGGCTCCCCCCCGCCCCCATAACATTTTGGTAAATGGTATGGCTACTTTTAAATCCATTCATAAATATACACAGAAGTTAAATGTTCCCCTACAGGTTTAGGTGTGTTTCCATTTCCGATTTGTCCATTTATCCTTTGGCACAGAGACAGTCAGGTTTGCCCAATCTTCATGGGCAGAGGATGTTGTTGGTTTGATGGCATATATCACATTAGTGGATATATGCAGGTGTATGAGCCTCTGAGGGTGTGGCTAATATGGTTAGGTCCTGTGATGGTGTTGCTTATGTAAATACATGGACAGAGTTGGCAACACGGTATGTTCCAGGGATGGTTCCTGGGTTAGTATTCCAGTGGTGTGGTGTGTGTGACTGTTGGTATTTTCTTGAAGTTAGGTGGACTGTCTATAGGAAAGGACTGGCCTGCCTCCCAAAGTTTGAGAGAGGTGAGGGATCGTTATCCAGGATAGGTTGTAAATTGTAAATGATGTGCTGGGGGCTGTACGTGATGGATGACCTCCGTGGTGGTCTGTTTTGGGTTGGTGTTTTGTTTTGGTTTTTTTTTTTTTCTGCCGGGGGGCTTATCCTGAAATAGGTGACTTCTGGGTGATTGTCTGGCTCTGTCAGTCTGTTTCCTTACTTTCCCAGGGGGATAATTAAGTTTTAAGAGTGACTGATAAATACTTGTGTTAGTCTCCATCAGTGGGATTGGAGCAGATTTGATTGTATTTTAGGGCTTGCCTGTAGATGATGGATTGTGTGATGTGTAATGGATGGAAGCTAGAGGTATGTAGGTAAGAATAGCGGGGTTTGTGATGTGGATACCCATAGATATAAAGCAGGTATCTGCAAATTTGTAAGACACTATGAAGTTCAGCTACAGTTTTCCAGAACTCCTTGGCAAGGGCTTTAAGAGTTTTCCCAGTCTCTGCCTGAGAGCTAAGCGTGTCAAGAGCTCCAGCCTCATCAGTTGTCAGTTTCAGGAGATTATTAGCAGGTCCCCAGGGAAAGAGGCCCTCTTCTTTTCCAATTGCTCATGTTATATAAAGATGATTTATTTCTGAACTCTTCTCTGGATGGCTCTGTGTTGGATTATGACTTCAGGGATAGTGTGTTTTCTTTGTTTCTAAGTTTCTAAAATTTCTCAAGTTTATTTTTAGCTTAAAAATATTTAGTTCGACTATTATTAGTTGTGCTTTCATGTGGAATTTCAATATCTGACTACCAAGTCTGATCTGATAAATATCTCAACTATATTTCTTCTTCAAGAGCTTGCTCGGGTTGATTCCATTCTAAGTGTGTGCCCACTCACTTGCACAGTCATCGGAGACTTTTGCCTTAGCAGTATCCATAGGGTGTCCTGCAGCATCCATTGGAGTACCGCATTCCTGCATCGTTGTCTCAGGTGTCACAAACCCTGTATCTTCTCAGTTTCTTTTTACTGACCATGAAGGTTGGTTGACATGGCTTGTCTTAAATTGCAAGAGCATTAGCAGTTCTTTCAGACCATTGTTCTGTCTCCCTTGTATTAGTTTTTAGGGACTTAGTTTGATCTTTAAGTATTAGATACATTAGTAGTTAGAGTCCTGGCTAGCACTTTGCCATGATGTAGTGCATACCCCATTCCCTAGGCTGTAAGACATGTTTATCGTGCACCCTGAATCACACAGAAAAGACAAGTAAGTGCAGGATCTGCAAGAACTTTCACCCTCAGACTCAAAAGGAACAGATATCTGCATGAGCACCCTTTTCATGGAAGTTGTGCTTCTGCCTGCCTCAGAGACCACCTGGGTGGATTGCACATATAGTAATTTGTCATGGCATGTTGCATACCACCAGCACCGGAACCCATCCAGCACTGTTGCCTTTCATTGCTGCCCAAGACCCCACTGGCACCACAGGGCAATGGAGCTTCAGGCAAAGGGGCTGTGTTAGACAAGGTACCTGCCCTGGAGCTACATTGGAGGTACCGCTGTGGTGGAACCCTCTATCCCTGCCATGAATTCTGGGAGTGGCAGTGAATTGCAGCCCTGGGGACCAAGGATCAAGTAGGCAGGCTTGCACCACATACACCAAGCCATGTGATGGTGGTGACCTCTAAGGGCAAGCCAGTTTTGGAACCTCCTTCCAAAGCACTGGAGCAGACCACAGGCATTTGTCTCTTTCACCATCACTTAGGACCCTAGCACTGCAGCCTTGATCTCTGGGTAGAAGACCTAGATCTCTAACTACACGAATGCCACCTAGGAAGAATGCAATGCCTGAGTCATAATGCCAATCTTTGTGTCAATGGTATCGACGGGCTTCCTGCCAGGTATCACTGTAGTGCAGGTCCCCATTGCCCAGCCATCCTCCCTGGCATCACTCCCCCTTGGTGCAGGATTTTTCCCAGTCACAGCATCAGTCTCTGACTCCTGGTACCACTCTTCAGGTAGGCACCATTCTTCCTCCCTTCCTTACCAGTTGCTAAGAAGAGTTATCCAACAGACTTGAATATCTGTGGCTCCGACATGGTCATTGGAAGGGCAGTGGTCTGAGCTGGAGTGAGAATTCAGCCCCCCCATCTACTGGAGCCAAATCATAGATGGTCTGCAAGATGGGTATGGCCCTAGCAGTGTGGCAGCAAGGGCAGTGGCCTGCCCAATAGCAGTACTGAAGTTTATGGGGTGTACTCCTCACGACAGTCCTGTAATCCCACCATTCCTTCCTCACCGTGTTGGACAAACTGCCTCTGGACCAGCCAGCACCAGCAACAAAGCACAGTACCAAGTCTAATATGGGAGCAGGGCAATGGGCTTGACACTCTGGGAGCCATCCCTGGAGAGTCTAGGGGAAGCCATCCTCCCGCTGGTATGCCTTCATTTTCCATTGTCCCTGGATAAGGACAGGGCAGGCCCCTCATAAGCCAGGAGCCACCAGGCACTACTCAAAAATGTGACTGCTAACCTGACCCTGAAGGTAGAGGAGCTAGTAGAAAAGTCCAGTGATGTCTTCCCTACTCCACTCTGGCTCAAGTCACATTGCCCATCCTGAAAATGCCAGGTTGCTGTTGCAGATCCTCTCATCCATTCTGCGTACTTACAAGAAGTGGAAAATAAATATTATGGCCCAGCAAAAGGATCTGAATACCTGTGTATGGCATATACATCCTGCAGGGTCTCTAGTGGTATCTGCCATCAACAAAAGGGGCAGGCAGGGACAGGCCAGTGGCACCTCCAAAATAAAGGTGACAAAACACGATAGACTAATTTGGCAGAAAAGCTTATTCAACAACCAGCTTGCAATTTCATGTGTCTGACCATCAGGCCCCTTTAGGCGCAGGTGTGACTTTAACTTGTGGGACTCTGTCTGCAAGTTCAAGGAGGGTCTTCCTTAGGAACATCATCATCATTGTTCTTCATGCCTACTGGCATGTAGGACAGCAACAAAGGTCCTCCACTTCTGTCTCGCTGACTAGCCTCCCTGCCCCAGTATGTGATTCATGCTCTTCATTTCTACTTCAGCAGTCCGGTGCCATGTTGACTTGGGTTGTCCTCATTTCCACTTTCCTTCGGGGGTCCAGTGCACAGCAGTCTTTGTGATGGATCTTCCATCTTTCCTGAGCATGTGCCCAAACCATCTCCAGTGTATTTTCATAATGTTGGTGGTCATGTCATCTTGCTTGCACCATGAAAGCAGGTCCTGATTTGAAATTATTCTTGGCCAAAAAATATGGAGGATCCTCCTAAAGCTTTTGGTGTGAAAAGTTAACAATTTACTGAAGTCATACTCAGTCATCTGACAGCAGTGTGATCCATCTGATACTGTTGATAAGATATAGCTCTGATACAACTTCAGTTTGGTGTGGATGCTGTACTGTAATGACTGCCATACAGCATTTAGACTCATGAAGACATTTCTGGCTTTACTGAGTCTGCTCTGAATATCGTTTCTGACACCTCCATCTTGTTTGATGATACTACCTGAGTATGCAAAGCTCTCTGTGGCGGGTCGGTCATGGCCATCGATCTTGACTAAAGCTGGTGCTTCATGGTCATGACTTCTGTTTTCTGCTGGCTAACTTTTAGTCTGACGTGTTTTCTAAAGGTGCGGAGTTGAGTTGATTTGTCTTCTTTTGCATATGATGATGCATATGGGAGAGTAGCGTGAGGTCATCAGCAAAATCAAGGTCCTCTCTTATGGAGAAGATGGACCATCTGATGCCTTTTGGCTCATCATCTGTTACACCCCACATAACTCAGTCTATGACTAAGTCAAAAAGCATGGGAGACATGATGAGCTCTGCCTTACTCCAGTCTTAACTTTGAAGTGCAAATCATTGTTTCCCATGCAACATGTGAAATTGTTGTAAAAACTCTTGATGAGCTGTACTACTTGTTGTGGTATTCCATATGCTCTCAAAATATGCCAAAGACTATACCTGTGAATGCTGTCAAAGGCTTTCTCAAAATCAATGAAGTTGATGCACAGCGGCTTCTGCCATTCAATGCATTTCTCAATGATGTTATGCAGTACAAAAATTCCTTAGGAACAAGCCCCAGGAGTTTGTCCCCTTTGTGGATGAGGGCAAAGTGGTAGCAAGAGGCCTCCAACGGCCTGGGATGCTACGGATTTGGTAATCAAGGTGGCTGCCTCTGTAGTGGTTATGAGGTGCAGCTCCTGGTTACAGTCTGCTGGGCTGTCCCAGGTGATGCAGACTACCCTCCAAGGTTTCTTGTTTAAGGCAACAGGTTCTTCTCAGGATTGACTGCACATCTCCAGGATGTATATTTCCATTTTCCTGGGGCCCATGGGCTCTTTAAGAGCAGGTTAGATAGGCATCTATCAGGGATGATGTAGGTGGTGCTTAGTCCTGCTGTGAGGGCAGAGGACTTGACTCAGTGACCTCTTGAAGTCCCTTCTGGTCTAGTGTTCTATGATTCTTTCATTTCTTGTTGTTTATTGTTGAGCCACTGCCATTTTCAGTTCATGGCACTGCCCTTTGGCCTCTTGTCAGCATTGAGAACATTTATGAAGTGTGCAGAACCAGTGGGTATTTACTTGAGGCACAGTGGTGTGCAGATTTACCTGCATCTCAGTGATTGGTTAATAAAAGGTCAATCTTGGGATTAGATATGTCATCATCTCAACATGGTTTTCTCTACTTGTTGCAACTTGGGGTTACTGATAAATGAGATGAAAGACAACCTTAGTGCAGCACACAGTTCATTGAAGAGATCCTCAACTCTGCCCAAACCAGGATTTTTCTCCAAGTCCCAGTTCTGGGCCAGGATGGGCCACATAGCAATCTGTACTTATATTATTCATGATGCATGGCTCCACCTCAGGCTGCAGCAAGTGCAGCTGGCATTAGTCTACCTCCCCAACAGACACAACATAGACTATGTAGTCAGGTTCCTGGACATGTTAGGTGGTCATTAGAACGGTGGCAAATCCCTGCGTCCATGCTGGGGGGAATCCCATTTGTGGCCCCTCCTCCACTGTCTGGGACACTGGTCTCTGATGTTTTAGATCTGGGCTGGGGAGCCCACATAGCTGATTTCAGCATGAAATGTCATTGGTCCCGCCTCAATTGTTCATTACACATCAGTGTCAGGGAACTCAGAGCAGTTGGCTTGGTCTGCCACATCTTCCTACCTCAGATTAAGAAAAGGGGGTCCAGATCCTGATGGATAATATAATGGCTATGTTTTATATCAACAAGCGAAGTGGAGCCAGGTTGTCTGACCTTTGCCAAGAAGCCCTCAGGATATGAGACTTCTCTGTGCTACACAAACTCCATCTTGTAGCTGCACACCTCCCCTGAGGCCAGGAACACTTTGGCAGATCACCTCAGCAGAACTGTCTCTCAGCATCACAAGTTGTGTCTCTGTCCAGAGGCTGTCAGCATCATCTTTCACTGGGAGCAGGGGGAGACTTCTCAGAAAATGCCAAGTCTTTTGTTGCTTTTGGGGATCTGATAGAGGATCTCATGGCTGGGGGGCTGTAATGCACACTGCTCCCCAGAATCTTCATGAAGATAAAGCAGGACACAGTGAAGGTGATCTTCATAGCACCAGCTTGGTTGTGCCAGCTGCTCCATTTTGCTCCATTACTCCAGCCAGATCTGCTGACAAAAATCGCCGTGCCCTCCTGCACCCACACTTGGCACTTTTGGACCTGACTACTTGGCTAAGTATGGGGGAGCTGGAGTGCTCAGCCAGCACTCCTGAGTGCAGCAAGACTTGCAGCACAGCAGAGAACCATCCACTAGCGTGACATATACAACCAAGTGAAGGCAGTTTATGTACTGGTCCTTGCTTAAAAGCATTCAGCCTGAACAGGCCTCACTGCAGTTAATCCTGGGCTGCCTTCTGCCCCCCAAGCGCCAAGGCCTGTCTCTGTCATCCATTAAGGTGCATCTGTCTGCTATTTCAGCTTTCCATCTGCCACTAGAGGGCAGGTTGGTTTACACCCTAGACAAGACTGCCAGATTCCTCTAGAGCTTTAAGAGCTTCCACCTGCACATCATTCCCTCAGTGAGGCCTATAGTTCCTATTGTCCCAGCTCATGGCACTCTGTTTTGGAGCCTCTGGCTCCCAATACTCTCTTCCTTTCTTGGAAGATTGCATTCTTCGTTGAAATAAGTTTGATCTGCAGGGTATATGAGTTTTGGGACTTACCTCGAAACCACCTATACAGTCTATTACAAAGACAAGGTCCAGCTGTGTCTGCACCTGGTTTTCCTACCCAGATTGGTCTCCCAGTTATCTATGAGTCAGGACATTTATCTGCCCATCTTTTTTTCCCAAAACCAGGAGGTGCACACTGGCTGCATTCCTTATATGTTACAAGGATGTTAGCCTTCTACACTGAATAAACTGAGCCATTCCACAAATCTACACAGCTGTTCATTGCTCTGGACAACAAAATGAAAGGTTATTTGGTGTCTGTTCACAATTTCTTCTTTGATCACCACCTGCATTCACTAGTACTATGATCAGGTAAAGATGCCACCTCCAGTCACCACCCACTCAACCAAGGCTCAAGCCTCTTTGGCACTTTCCTAGCTCAAGTATCTATCCAGGCCATCTGTAGAGCAGCCACCAATTTGTCCACATCCAATTACACACCTACCCAGCAGACTTGAGACTGTTGGTTTTGGTAGAGCAATACTGCAAGCTGTCAAGCTACACACACTCTGGGCCAACCTCCAAGGATGCTGATTGAGTCATTTAGAAAGGAATCAACATGAGCAACATTTCAAGAAAAAACCTGTTAGCTACTTTTTGTAACTGATGTTCTTCAAGATGTGTTGCTCATATCTATTCCATTACCTGCCTTCCTGTCCTCCTGCCAGACAAGAAGGAACTAAGAGGGTGTATTGTCATCAGCACCTCACATACCGATGCATGAGTGTGGCACTCAAGGCAGGGAAGGGAGTTTGTTTGCTAATGTAAAAGTCTCTGTGCACATGGGCATGCACAAACCTAGAATGGAACGAACATCTCAAAGAACAGTTTAAAAAGTTAGCGGTAACCATTGAAAGGGCAGGTTGGCTCATGCTCTTTTAAAATTTCATTCGAACAAGCAAGAGAGGTTTAGGGTCCAAACCACAACAAAGATTACTGTCCCCAGCTCTGCGTCTTTGTGGAGCATCCACAAAAACATTTTAATCCTGGAGAACATTTAAAGCCCCAGTTCAGCTAAGCACTTAAGCACATATAAACATTACAGTTGGCGGTACATGAGCACATCTAAATGTTTTCTTGAAATAGGGCCCTAAATCATCAGATGCTTTTTTTTTCCTGACAGTTTGTTAAAGAAAACACTAAACATTGTACCAGTTACTCTGCACTCAACATGTAGAGTGCCTAAACATTTTTTTCCCCCTTTCTCATAGATATGGTCTTTCAAACTTGGATACAACACTTGAGGGAACTCCAGATGACATGACAGTTGTGGATGCTGCTTCCTTAAGAAGACAGGTATTTAAAATATGCTCACGAGTGAGATGAAGAAAAAAAAATTAGAGCTGAAAATGGGAGAGCAGATTAGATGTGATTGCACTGTTATTTTGAGTTTGCAAAGACAGAGTATCTCTTAATATCACAGCTGTGGTAATTGGTCATCTCTGTCTTCACTGGTGTACTGTACCTAGAATACTCTATATTACTCTGAGCATCTCAGTATGTTGGCAAACACAAAGATAAGTATGGTGTATAATGATCTATATAAATCAACTGATGAGGAAAGAAGAAGAGTTAAATATAGCATAACCGTGGAAGAGTTAAGAGGAGGATGGACTCAGCAGTTTACAAGATCAGTACAAGTTATTTCCTTAGTATAGGACTTAAAAAAACTGGGAAATTTGATTCTTGGTCAGTGAACATCCTAACTAGTGAGGTTGTATAATTTAATCTTAAAGTGCATTGCATATAAATTCTTCAGAGAATCTAGCAGTCTGATACAAGTCACTAAAGCAGACTGTCTTTTTGTCTTTTTTTTTTATAAAGATAATCAAACTTAATCGCCGTCTACAGCTTCTGGAAGAAGAAAACAAGGAACGCGCTAAAAGAGAAATGATCATGTACTCAATTACTGTAGCTTTCTGGCTACTCAATAGCTGGCTATGGTTTCGACGCTAGACACAGTTCTCCAAAATATTTAATTGCTGTAAATATAAAAAAAAATTTGCAAAATCCTTTGTCTCTGAATTGTATGCTGTTTTATAATCCATGCACTGAGAACTTCTGCCACAGAAAAAGGCGGTAGAGTTACAGTGTTTAAGGGACATCCTGTTGCTCGGTAATATTTATTTTTATCAGTTTGTACTAACATACGTGCAGTATTGTCCCTTTGCATGTTTTGATGTAAATATGGATAGACTAATTTTGGAAAAGAATTTGCTTCTCTGCTATATAAGGATGGTGACATGCAGAAATAATCATTGTCTCATAGTGGGAAGAGAAGGGATTTGGAAAAAGTCCTCTGTAAACAAAGTACATAACAAGTATGAGTGGGTTTTTTTATGGTTGTTCTAGTGTTAGCTGCAGTAATTTTATGGTTAAATGTTAGTGCACTAGTTTTCCTTTAGCCCAAGTAGTTAAAATATTATGGCAGATTTAAAAAACCTTAATTCATGAATATGCCCTTTGTTTATGCACATGTACAGATTGAATGAAAGGCACTGCTTGCTAACATGATCCAGCAGATTATCCGAGGGTGTGAGTAATATGTATTTTCATATTTTAGCTTTAATTTTGCAGATGGTTTTTCTAAAAGACATTTTTAAGTGACTGAGTGATCTAAAGATTATTAAATATAAGGTACCAATGTAGTTGTATTTAATAAATCTGTCAAACTAAAGCAGAGTTTAATGTAAGTTTTTAAAAATTTTCATAATCTAATCATGGGAATTCTTACACAGTTTCATTCAAAGGTGCAGGACCCCTGTATTTTCTCATGAAAGTGTCTTCCTTCAGAATGCTAAATATGCCTTCTCTGCCCTTCCTCCAGCCAAGTATCATGTCCATCAATTATATTGAACTTTTAAAAAATGTAAAAGGCATGACGGCCTTTTAAACAGCAGTCAAAGGAATAAAATCTGGAGGGGGTTATATCAAAGGTAAAATATCACAGCACTCAGTAACTTCCACTTGAACGCTGGTTTCCTATTTTGTGTTGATTTCTGGTTATTGTGTTGTCAGCACTGCCACCTCCCGCACACACTCATACGCACCCGTTGGCTTTTATCTACGCTGCACTTCAAGCAAGTGCCTCGTGTGTGTTTAGTTAAACAGCCTGCCCGCTTCTGCCCGGCTTTATCTCCCGAGCCCCTGACGGAGGGTGGCTGTAGCGTGCTCTGAACAGAGCCCCCGCACGGCTGGGCTCAAGCCGCGCTGCAGCTGTTCGGCCTCCACCTGCCTCGGGGGCCCAGTTCTGGCTGCCCCTGTTCCTGGGGCTTCCTCACGCGACAGGGTCTCCAGTCCCCGGGGATGCCGCTCCAGTCCCGCAAGGCAACGCCTGCCTGGACTCCGAGCCGGTCCCGCCCCCTACCCCGGTGCTGCGTGGGCTGATACTGGCCCGCGGCTCCACTACCAAGGCGGTGCCCGGGAGCCCTGCGCCTGCGCCTCTCTGGGGAGAGACCGGCTGACCCGTGGCGGGGGCGGGGGCGGGCGCGGGCAGCGCCTGCTGGGAGTTGTAGTTCCCGCGCGTGGAAGGTTTTGTTTCCGGGGTCGGCGTCGGGGCGAGCTCCTCCCGCTTCTCGTCCGCGCCGAGCAGCTATGGCGACGGGGCTCCTGCAGGGGCTATTTGCGAGGGCTCCTCGTCGCCTCCTGGCCGGGGCCGGGCGGGGCGCGCTCTGCCTGCAGCAGCAGCAGCGCCGGCACAAGAAGTTCTGGCTGCGCGCCTACCTGGAGCAGCAGCGGCTCCAGGCGCCGGTTACGCGCCGGTAAGAGCCTCCCGGCGCTCCCGGTTGGGTCCCGCCGCTGTCTGCTGGAGCGCTGAGCCCGGGGTCGGAACCGCCGCAGCCCACGCGGCAACAGCCCCGAGTGCGTCCCAAGGCCGAGTCCCTGCACCTGCTGGGGGGCCGGGGGCTGCTGTGACTCGGGGTCGAGGGGTGGGGGTAGCTGTGGCTGAGGCTCGCGGGGGTGGGGGGAAGCTGTGGCTGAGGCACTCTCTGGCCGTGGAAGAGCTCACAGCGTGCACGTGGCTCTCGAGCAGTGGTCTGGTCTTCCCTTCGCTGTCGCCATGAGGCACGTGGGCTCGTTGGTTTCCTTTTACTTGGTCTCCGGCTCCTGATTTTTGGGGGGATGAGGAGGGGCGAAGGGGAAGCGTCTCAGACTGAAATTGTGAGCGGTTGGGGGCCGTGACTGTCTTTGTGCCGTTGGTACAGGCCTAGTACTGATCTAGGGCTCCTAGGGACTGCAGTACTGCAAACAGTAATAACACACTCATCTCTCCTTTCATGAGTACTTCACACACGAGTACTCCCTAACACGAGGGCCGCATATACTTACCACTGTTCACTGTGTGAGTGAACTTCCTCCCCTTGTAGGAGCGAGCGGGCTGCAGGGTCCCTGACTGGGGGGCGGGGAGACCTGCAGCCCCGCGGCTGGAGCTGAGTGTGCTGTGGGGTCCCTGGCTGGGGCGTGGGGAGATCCACAGGCCCCCCTAACCCAATCCCAACACTCCCCCTGCAGCAACTCCCCGTGCATCTCCCCCTGCCCTGCCTGGTCCCAAAATTCCCACAGCTCCCCATGCAACTCCCCCCACAGCCCGCTCCCAACACACCCCCTATCCTGTTCCAACACCCCGCCCCCCGGCCTGCTGCAAGCCCTGCTCCTGGTACCTCTGCTGCAGCCAGGAGAAACAAGCCACCACCTCCTCCACAGGAGCCACCTGTAGATTTTAACCCTCCCTCCCACTCATGGCCTCAAACTGCCCCACAGCCTTTAACCCCCCCCCCCCCCCCCCAACCCAAGGTTTACTTACCTTTCCAAAGCAGTGCCATATGCTGGCATTCCTTCCCTGAGTTTGGAGCATTAGGAACCAATCAGCCACTTTTACATATATTTTAATGGTCATTTAATGTCCCTCTTACAAGTTTGCGTCTACGAGCAGAAAGTTGGGAACCAATTGTGTTCGTACAGGGAGGGATGAGTGTACTTAGGGGGTGTGACCCAGTTAAATGCCAGGTTGAACTATCAAAGGGGTGGGAGGAGGCCACAGACAACAGCTGCTCCAGCCAGGCTGGAGAGCCCTCACCCATGCTACATTGGGGACCAGGGCTGCTCTGGCCTGGCTGTAGCACCCTTGCCTGCTGCAATACTGCATCTGGGCCGGAGCAGTCCCTGTCCGCCATGGGCCCCCTGTGTGCTGGGGGTGGGGGTGCTCCAGCCAGCCAAAGAAGCCCCAGTCCTGGCTCACTGCAGATGGCTGGAACTCCCTGCCCATAGCTGCAGAAAATTGCTTACCTGTTTATAAGACCCTCTGTGTAGCTCTTTGTATGGGAAGAATCGCTCAGTGATTTGAGCATTAGCCTGCTAAACTCAGGGCTGTGAGGTCAATCCTTGAGGAGGTTATTTAGAGATCTGGGGCAATTAGATTAACCAAAAAGGGATAGTGCTTGGTCCTTCCCAAAAGGTAGGGAACTGGACTCAATGACTTCCCAAGGTCCCTTCCAGTTCAATCCACAAGCTGCAAAAATGGTCTAGATGCAGATATTTGTGGATTTCCAGGGCTCTTGCCATCAGCCTGTTTGAAGATGTCTAAAATATTCTGTTTATTTTTACATTTCCTTTTAATAAATGGTTTCATATTTAAACTGTTTAGTGGAACACAGGACTGTTTGGAGAATCTGTTCTGCTCTTGAGTTCGTTCTCTCTTGTATGTTTGTAGTTCAGAGAAGCCTAACTGGGATTACCATGCAGAGATACAAGCTTTTAGTCACCGACTTCATGAAAACTTTTCCTTGGATCTCCTCAAAACTGCATTTATCAATTCTTGTTATATTAAAAGTGAGGAGGCCAGACGCCAAGAACTTGGGCTAGACAAAGAAGCAGTTGCCCTCAATCTCCAGGATAATCGCAAACTTTCTGAACAAGGGGTAACTTTTTCGTGCTCTTACCTCACCCAGTGCTTTGAAGATGCTTATCCAAATATGCCCTCTGAAGGGATACAAGCCCTTGTTGATTTTCTCACAGGCCAGGAACTTGTGTCTTATGTGGCCAGAAACCTGTCCATACAGGACTTGACGCTTTGTGCTGAGTTTCCTGTTCCACCCAGTGTGCTGCAGCAGACTTTCTTTGCTATAATAGGAGCATTGTTTGAAAGCAGTGGGCCTCAGAATACGGGGATGTTTATCAGGGTAAGTACTACCAATTACCGCTAGTGTTTTTTTTTCTTTGGCACCTCTCGACGGCTGCTGGGACCCCTGTCTCAAATTACATTACAAGATCAAAAACATGCTATCTTATATCTGGCAGCCATCAGACACCACACCCCTATAAACTTATTTCCCCCATTCAGATCTCACTGATGTATGGAAGAGCTTGGAGAAAAATACTCCATTTAGGAAGGAACGATCAGTAGCACACATTCAAATGAATGCGTAAAATAGAGTACTGCAGAAAAAGACCTGGGAGTTATGGTGGATTGCAAGATAAATATGTCAATAATGTAATAATTGTGCAAGAAAATAAATAGAATATTTTGGTGTATAAAAGCAGGAGTGTTGTAAGCACGACATGAGAAGTAGTTCTTCCATTCAACTTCACGGTCAGAAAGACCTCAGTTAGAATGTTGTTTCCAGTTCTGGGTGTCACATTTCAGGAAGAAAGTGGACAAATTAGAGAAATTCCTGAGAGGAAGAAAAAGGGTGATTAGAGGTCTAGAAAACCTGACTTACTGAGAGAAGATTTGGGGGGGAAAAAAAAGTCCAAGGGTTTGCTTAATCTGGAGAAGAAAAAACTGAAGGGGGAAATAACTTTTCAACTGCATAAAAAGTTTTTACAAGGAGGAGGGAGAAAAATTGTTCTAAATCTGTGAGGCTAGGACAAGAAGCAGTGGGCTTAAATTGCAGTAAGGGCAGTTTAGACTGTACAACAGGAAAACCTTCTTAGTTGCCAGGCTAGTTAAACACTGTTGGGATGGGGGTCTAGGTCAGTGGTCACCAGTCCATCGACTGAATCTCAGGTAGGTTGCCTCTGCCGGGCCCCATGCTGCTCTGGGAAGCAGTTGGCTGGCTAAATGCAGGCAGTCTTTGCAGCCCTAGGAGGGGCAGCTCCATGTTGCCTCTGCCTCCAGCATGGTCCTGGCAGCATCTGTTGGCTAGGAACCAGTCAACGGCGAAGGCACTTGGCAGCAGTGGAGCACATGGAGACCCCCCCACCCTCCAACCCCACCTGTGGGGTCACCCACAGCTGGCAGGCCATTTCCAGCAGCCAGGCAGAGCCAGCTTGTCTGAATTGCTCTGTGCTGCCAGCCAGGATCTGCCTGTAGTAGGTGCTTCCCAGCTGTAGCCCAAACTCCACCACCCTCATGCTGGCCCTGAGCTGGCACTCAAACTCCCTCCTAGAGCTTGCACTCCTCACCCTGTCATGCACCCAACACTTTCCCTCAGCTTGGAGGCTCTGCTGCCCCCAAAGTGTTGGGATTAAAGGAGGGAATGAGGAATGCAAGCTTTGGAAGAGAGTTTAGGTGCAGGAGGGGGCCTCAGGCTGGGGCAAACTCACTCCCAGAGCTTACACTCCTCACCCCATCCTGCACCCCGACACTGTGCTCCAGCTTAGAGCCCCTTTCTATACCCTCACTCCCTTCTGTACCCCAACTTCCTGTCCCAGGCAGATGAAAGTGAGTGAAGGTGGGGAAGAGTGAGCTGGGGAGATGGAGGGGCAGGGCCTTGGAAGAGATGAGGTAAATCCTCAGTTGCCCTTAGATTCAAGATGTGATCGTGGGTGTAAAGAGATTGGAGAGCAGTGGTTTGAATAGTACAAAATCCTGCCATGGTGCAGGAGACTGAAGTAGATGAGCTAGAGGTCCCTAGAATTCTACCTTAGGTAGGCAAACCTCTGCTTTCCAAGGACTAGCAAACTGTTACTTATTTAAATAGCACTGTTGACTTTTGGCCTGATTTATTAGCTGTTTTATGACTGACTCAGTGGCTGCAGTATAACTTTTTATACAGTTATGTGAGGATTAGTACTGTATTCAGGGTCATGAAACTTGCATAAAAACTAATTTCTTAACACTACATAAAGTTGGATCAGATATTTAATAAGTGTCTCCCTGGAATCAAACATTCATAAGTTTCTTATTAAAAATATTGTGAGAAGAAAGTCATTTTAGCAGTTGTTGTTCTTCCAGTGTATGCCATTTACTTATTTCTAATTTTGTATCAGAGAAATGTAAACTAAGACACACAATAGTGAAAAACCAAAACCACACTGCTTCTGCTGTATAACACTGATATGCCTGTAGAAAAAAGCAATTATTAACAGAGAACAGCTTCCTTCTTATTTAGAAAATTCTGTCTCATTGTTTCTAAGGGGTCATGGATTTCATTCAAAATGTTTTGTAGTGCAGCATTTCTGGATTGGATTTTCTACCACATGACCCTATAGCAAGTATTTACAGGCACTCAGAGTACTGTGTAGCTAATCCCCACATCATCTCTGGAGTTCAGGTGATATTATTCCTATTTTATGATTAGGGGAATAAGAGGGACAGAGGTATTTAGTAACCTTGCCCGAGCCAAGCAGCAAGTTATTGGCAGAGTCAAGCTTAAAGATCCAGGGCTTGGTTACACTAGTCAGTTTCACAGTTGCATTCTCCAGTGGTAGAAATGGTAGAGGTGGAATGTTGATTGGACTTGAACAAGTATTTTTTCCACTGTTGTTTGAACCTCTGGAGTGCTGTCTACACTAGAGCCTCCACTGTTGCTTTCACCAGTGGTGAAGTGGAGCTACAAGATATGCTAATGCAGTTGCTGTCTAGGAGTTTCAGCTTGTGCTGCCTTTCATTACAACAGGCAGCAAGCTAATTGGAGGGATAGTAGAAATCCTGCTGGTGTCAAAACCATTCATTATTTTTTTGGAGTTATCCTTCTCAATGCTGCTTAGCAAAATACTTGAAAAGAAACAAAAATTGAAGTCTTTGATCTTTTTACAAAACCGTTTATGAAGATGGTTTTAATGTTAGGTCCTGGCAATGTGAATGTCTCAAATGGCGAAGTGGTCTCGTCGTAATTCTCAGCTAGTCTGTCTAAGCCACATATTGCCCTTACAGTATATGAGATTTTAATCTGTATTTTGTAAAGTCATTTATTCTTCAGATTGCCTGATCTCAATTCTCCCTTTATCTAGAATCCCTTATATGGCACTGATATTGAGCTTTGGATGGCTTCTTAATGTAACTTGAATAAGGGAGTGACCCAGCTAAAAGTGAATTAACATTTAAAGTGCCTCACAAGAACTGAGCAGTCAGCATGCCATTTAGTTCAGACATGTACACTTAGAAAACAGACAGAATATTTCTACAGTTTAGTTCATAAGTGTGCTGGGGGAGCTATAGCTGGGGAGTTATGTGAGTAAGTATTTTGACACACAGAAGAGTGTTTCCAGATCTGCTGAGCTGTGCTGTCGTTCAGTAGAAGAATGCATGGGAGACTCTGGTACCGTTAAAAAATCATCAACCTTTATTTAAAAGCATGCTGCACATTGCAAAGTTAATTAACTGGTAACTGCTCCTTTCCTACCATTCTCCTGGTATTACTTTTGTTGACAGGGACATCAGACATTCACTCCTCTTTCTTTCTGTTAATTGTCATGTTTTTGTTCAGGACTTTCTAATTCCCCAACTGATTGGCAAAGACATTTTTGAGATCTGGAATGTTATAAATCCAATGGGTTTGCTAGTGGAGGAATTGGCCAAGAGGAATATATGTGCTCCAGAACCAAGACTTACCAGGCAGTCAGGAGCTAGTACAGTTCTGCCACTGTACTTTGTTGGATTGTACAGGTTAGTAAAGCTTTCCTCCAAAGTTGAAAGGATTCCAGTTTTAAGGGGAGTGAGGGAGGGAGGAAATTACCTTTTTTCACAAGTTGCTCTTGTAAAATCAATTTTGGAAGAGAGATGCAATTTATGCAAAGGACTTTTATATAAATGTCTGACTACTGAGGTGGTCATTACTGTACCAATGCCTGAAGAGATTGCTTACATCTCATGTTTAAGGAGAAAATGTATTCTAGAGACATGTGCATGGGGTGCAGGTGCAGACATTGTTAGAAAAAGAAAAACTACCCTATGCTTCAGGGGTGAGGAGAATGCAAAAGGGTAGTGGGACTGGCAAAAGAGCCCTTGAGGTATAATGGTTAGTTTAGAGCAGGTAAGGCCAAATCATGGTCTCATATGTCTAGCGTTGAAGATAGTTCAATTAGCAGAGAAACTATTTTTGAGTGAATCTATTGCTGAACTTTAAATACAGGACCCTTAAAAATTATTGCTTACCAGGAAAAGAGGGCAGAATATCAAGATGATCAACCAATTATGTACTTGTATATTTTCTAAAAAGTTATACTAGAGATTGGATAGTTCATGCAATTGGTAGTGGCAAGTGAATCTGAATTAACACAGTTGTACTTCTCAAAATTCACTGGAATTCTTGCATGTCTATCAACCAATATGTATTCATGTACAGTTGCCCAAAACCAAAATCTAAATGTTTTCTCTCTGGTAAATATAAATATGAAATGCTGGTTAGAGGACTTAGATTGTATAATAATGGTTCAGGGTGGTGATCACAATTTTCTCATGAGGACATTTACTTCATTTTTTTCCATTCCCAGTGATAAGAAGCTTATTGCTGAAGGTCCTGGCGAGACAGTGTTAGCTGCAGAGGAGGAAGCTGCCCGTGTGGCACTGAGGAAACTGTACGGATACACTGAGAACAGGCGACCTTGGGACTATTCTAAGCCGAGAGAGAGCTGGAGAGCGGAAAAGGCTATTACAGGCAGTTAGACAAATAAGCCTATTTCTGCTTAGCCACCAAAGAAAGCCATGTTCTCCTACTGAATATAGGTGCATTTCAGAAAAGCAAACTTCAGCAGTTCAGCTCTTTGGTATAAAATATATGTTTTGAAAATTCCACACGCCACATATACTTTTAGAGTTCGCCATCCTTCCTTCTGTTTTCTTCTACAAAATGTTCCCTATTATATAGTAATTAAGGAAAATGTGGTATTTCTTTGCAGTAACAAAGCAGGCGGATGGCGGGGGCAGCCTGAATTTCCCCTTTCTGGCTAAGAACTTTACTGTATGTGCAAGCTACCAACTCTTAAAAGTGTATTGTAATCTGTGTATTTTTGAACTAACTGTCTCCATACAGGACAAGTTTATATACAGGTGTCCAGATCAGTTTAAAGCATATTAGCAACAAATCAGCCTTGAATTAAAATGTAACATGAGCATGAGACTTACATCTGAATTGAGTTAGTCTTGCGGTAAAATCCACATGAAGTAAAACATCCACCTCAACAGTATCACCAGAGATCAGAATAAAGAATATGCTCAACATCAGTTGTTTGCACTGATGTTAAAGCCTTACCAACAGTCATCTTGCTAATTTGGTAATTTACTGTTCATTTGCCATAGGAATTGGTTTTTAGACACCAAGTGTATTCTTAATTGTGTTTGGGGTGACATGGGGTAAAGAGCTGAAGTTACGATACAACATGATGTAAAAGAATCTACAGAGTACAGTCTTTTTTTTTTTTTGTAGGCCTCATGCTTGTTAATATTAGGTTGACAAAAGAGCTTGGTTTTTCATATTCCCCTGACTTTTTGTTTTGCCCATCCATTAAAATTTAACTCTTCTGAACAGTTTCTTTAGGCCTGCACAATATTGAGTTATAAGAAAGCCATCAATTTACCTTTGCAACACTGAAGACATTTGGCTCAAAAAGCTGCTTTAATGAGGATGTTACTACATTGTTACATACTAAATGCAGTCTGATGGTTTAACAATGTTTATCAAACAAAATAACTTTTTTGACATTTAAAATCTGTAGTGTGCAATTGAATCTCTGAAAGTTTCCATCTGTACATTGCCATGGTGAATAAAAAAATTGCGTCTGGAATTCACTTTAGTCAGTTTTTATTCAAATAAGATTGATTACCCACAGATAAGAACATGGGTGGTCAGGCAGAAGTAGATAATTCAGAACTGATTTTGTGACATGGAGCTTCTCATCTCAGGCTATACCTACACTACATGATAAAGTGGAATTTAAGGCACTTAGCTCAATTTTTACAATGTCACTGTCTTCACTATAAATGCCATTAGTTGATTTTAGGGAGTGCTAAGGTCAATATTATTCCACCATGAGAAGTGATGTGACATAGTCCAAATGTAAAAGTTTGAATTAAGGCTAGTGTGGAAATGCCATCTCTTTTAACAGACTTTATTAGTCTCCAGAGGTGTCCTGTGTGTATTCCCCAATGCCCCACAGCTGTCCACTCTGGCCACTTCCATCTCCACTGCTCTCCAGGTGCGCAGGAATTAGGTAACAGGAAGCCCACAAAGTTGAATTTGGCACCAGGAAGTCCGTGGCGGCTAGCCTGTGGGCTCATGCTTGTAAGAGAGGCTGAGAAACGTCTTTCTTTCTTTGCTATCAGTACGGTGAGCACATCTACCCATTAAAAATAGCTCCAACGCAGAGTTCATGGTTCTGTCTCCCCGTGTAAGCTGAGCACCTGGATTTTTTTTTCCAGTGCTTGCACCAGTCCCTACCCTACCACGCTACATGGCAGGTAGGCTGCTTGTATGAGAGACCGAGAATCTTTCCTGTGGCTTATGTTTGTACCGGGGCAGCCCCTCCACGCTCACAGGTGCCATACAGTGGGGGCTTTCTCATGCCCAGCCACATCACGTGCCCAGCCCCCAACCCAATAAAAGCACATGCCTGCTGTTGCATTCGGACCATGCTGCTGGGCAGCAGCATGTCCTGGCTTGAGCGTGGTGAGGGCTCCAAAGGCGAGAGAGATTTTCATGTTCTTGCTGCCTACGGGGGGAAATCTACCCCGGCATCAAAGATTTCAGGGGCTTGCCCCCTTCCCCGTGCCTGAGCAACACTGAAGAGAGTGTTTCAACTGGCCCTTCAACCAACAACCCCATACCCCATGAGGGGAGCTAGCCCCCGCAGAGGCAGTTGTGGGGGGGCTTGATATCCCACCTGAGCAACACTGAAGGGACCATTTCAGCTGGCCTTTCTACCAACTAACTCAAGATTTATGCTACTGAAAAGCCAGGGATGACTGTTTAAGTGGGTCTGTCCCATGAAAGCTCATCACCGAATAAATTGTTCAGTTAGTCTTTAAAGTGTTACTTTTCTGCGGCTTTGTTTTGTTGGAGTACAGACTAACATGGCTCCCTCTCTGTGTCCACCAGGTTATTGATTTTTAGCTCTGGAAGATCCTGAGATATTGGACTTCTAAACTGTTCCACTATTGTACCTGGTAATCCTCTCAGACAGTATGACTAATAGGCCCCTATCCAGTCCCTACTGAGGTTCATACAAGTCTTTCCATTCATTTAGACAGGAGCTGGGAGAACCGGGGTATATAAAAAAGTATACAGGGAGAGTTGTTAAAAGCATTTAATTGGCCTCATGAGTTTGGCATATAGGAATGGGATAATTCACATGCTTTAGCGCCTTGCTGAAATACAGCCATAGTAAACATCTAAGGGAAAATGTCTTTGAATTTTTTTTCAAAAGAGCTCAAGTTCTACGGAGTCCGAAAAAAAATGCATGTTTCCTCTGAAAATGGAGATAACAGGACTGATTTGTGCACCACCAAAATGAGTGGGAATTTTGCCACTGGCTTCCAGGAGTGCAAGATTAAGCCCTGTGGAAAGAACCATGTAACTAGCTGGCAAAGATTCTGGTTGCACGTGTTCTATACAACTGAACAGGCTGCAGTCGGCCAATGTACACCCTCCATCATATAACTTCTCATGGGGACAGGCAAAGAGGATAGTAAATCTTCAGAACATGTCTGTCACTTTAAAAAAAAATCAGTACAGGCTATTACTAAAACCACCTGAACAAAACAGTTCTGTTATTACTGATGCTCATTGTAGAAATTATGATGGTCACTATATTAACTTGGCATGAACTAATGATGCGTTAGCACTCATGGAACTGTATCATAGGCTAAAATCACCTAGCTAGGCAATAATTACACTTTTCTTTTATGCTGCATTTTAGTTTCTTTTTCATGTGATAGACTGGCTTTTGCTTTATATTTATTTTCCCATTGTGGGTGGGTTTATTTTTCAAAAATTATTTGATCAATTTACTTATCTTAGTGGGGTTTGTTGTTTTGTGTTTGGTTGAATTGCTACTAAAACAAATATTTGTATTGATGCTTTTCTTTTTTGGATCAATTTAACTGGTGTGATGCGGTCAGTGTCGTCTACTGCTGAGCTAGAAAGATACAAACTCACAATTCTGGTGTCAGAATCAGACAGTGAAGCCCGGTGATCCTTCCGTAGTCACACAGATATGCTGCATTGCAGCTGCTCACAGTGCACAGATGCAGACAGAGGAAAATGGCAACCCTGGGAAGAAAGTAAAATTTAATAAAGCTCCTTCCCACTTGCACAGACCCAATGATGTATCTGCGTCTGGTGGAGGCCAGCTGTGTATTTTAAAAAACGAAATGCTATTTTTAAAAAAATGTTCAAACGTGTTATTGATTTGATTAGGTTTGGTTTTAGAAAGAAGGGGCTTTCGAAGTCCACGGGGTCCTTTCGAAAGGACTTGTCTACACGGGTGGCGTGCAATTCAAAAGCGGCACTTTTGAACCCTGTGTGGCTGGCATTATGCTAATGAGGTGGTGCATATTCACGGCAGAGCCTCATTAGCATCTGCCAGTGTGGCTTGTTACCATGCCCCTTCCAAAAGGAAGGGGCTAATGGAGACATAGCTCGAGTGTTGGTGGGGTTCAGCATTTTCAGGATTAGGACCCAGTAGAAAAAGAATACATACTCATAAATAATCTAACCAAAACACCCAAGTGGACATGGCTATCTTCAGGTAAATGTTGCAACATTCTGACATTGTGCGACCAAAGATTTTACTGTCAGATTATGATTTAGTATCAAGAGCAGTAAGTATAACTTTAAAGCTAGGATTATCCCCTTTTAGTCTGTGCTGTAATATTTTCCTAGGAACAAACTAACTAACTGGCCCATCTCTGGCAAAGCTGTAGATGAGATGTGAGAGAGCCTTCCAATTATTTTCAGAATTAATTTTGTTGCCACACAGCTGTTTCCTGGCTCCAGCACTGGTAATCCAGGAACCTTTGAAAAGAACGCAGGCAATGGAGACAAATGATGTGACTGTGAGTATTCAAATATTTTGGAATAAATACTTCTGTTGTAATCAGAACCGGAGTACAAATTCAGCCTCTCTAGTCAGACACTCTTGTCCAGCAACATCCATAATCGGGCATGATTTCAGTTAGCTGGACAATCACTTATCATGCATGTGGCCAAGTTTCCCATGGTCCCATAAAGTTTGTTTACAGCCACTAGTCCTGGCTCTTAGTGTTCTGTGTTGTTATTTAGCTGTAATTTACCCCTATTTTCTAAGAGCCCAGTAAGCAGTGGAAGTGGTGGTAACGTGCTAGACAATATTGACCTTCAGTGGTTCTACAATCTCTCATTCAGTACTGGTTAGGCCCTGAGGGTGCTGGACTAGAGAGACTGAGCCTGTATAATCCTGATGCGCAGCTTATGTACTTCTTACCAGCTGTTTATAAACCAGATGGGAGTATAATGGGATGAAGTTAGGAGCGCTACTAGAAGCTCTATGACCAAGTCAGACCTGAACTGATTTTTTTACCACAGACTGAAAATGTAAACTTGTGGCACTAGTATCATGATCACTTGGGCTTGTTAGAGGCCAGTGGAACTTGGAGCTTGACCTTACTCAAATATGAATATTTATATGTTGCCTCCTTCAGTTCTAGCTGGATCTGGCAGTCAGCAGAATCTCCCTTCCTCTCCTACAGTTGTCACGCAGCTTCTGCGTTTCACCACTTGGCTTCTGCTCAAGACACAGTATGTGGCTTTTTGTGGCGTCAGCATATTTTTTGTCAGTGAAGAAACACCCTCGTTTTCAGGAGAAATGTCTTCAGAAATGTGTTGGGTTTCCTGTATTTATCAGATGTGGTTAATATGTACAACACTAGTTCATGTAAACAATGAAAGCCTATTCCTGCTCCCATTGAGATCAATTGCAAAAATCCCATTTATTCTTTTGGTGCAGAGTTGGGCCACTGAATATATCGTTCTCATTACTCTGAGTGGTCCCAATGCAGTAAATAGAAAGACTAACTCTTGGTGCTAGTAAGGACTGTGGTCCCAGTTCTTAAAGTTCTTAATCAGTTGCTTAGCTTTAGGCAGCTAAGTAATTCTATCTCTATTCATCAAACTGCTTAAGCACATACTTAAAAGTGAAGTAAGAGTTTCAGAACTTTGATAAATCAAGGGCAATAAGGAGGGTGTAAAGAAAGGGATTCCAGAAGTTCTCAGCATTGGCCTATCTCTGCTCCCACTGAAGCCAATGGTAAAACACAAAGGCTGTGCCTACAGTACAAAAAATAACTTTGAAGTTGCTAACTTCGAAGTAAGCAACTTGGAAGTTGAGCGTCTACACACACCCTACTTTGAAGTTAAACTTCGAAGGAGGGCACTACTCCCTTCCTGGGAATGGCATAAAGACTTAGAAGTTGGGCTCCCTACTTCTAAGTTAACTTTGAAGTAAGGGAAAATGTTAGTTTCTAGTGTAGACACACCCACAAAGTCTTATTTGGAATCTGCCTTTCGGAGGCATCAGCATCTATATAAGCAAGTGGTATGTTCTGCTCAACAATCTCAAAAGCTTGCATTGCAAAATTTCTGCCTCTTGTTCTCCTTTTTTGTGTGTATGTGTTTATCTACCCTACTTCTGTTCTAATGCACTTATGACCAAAGCTTCTAGGAAACATGAGAAAGGAGCTGCTGTGTACTTGCAAGCTATTTTCTCCTCAGTTCTCAATTATCCATTTGTCACATTTTCTAACAAGCACATTTGTGTTTTCTTCCACATATCTCCTTATATATGTGCCCATATTAAATAGGTTCCCTGATCCCAGGGTAAACTGACAGAGGCTACTCTAGAACTAGCAGGGACTTGTCAGAATTAAGCAGCGCAGTCAAGCCAATTAAAGCACCCAGAGCCATAGAGGAGGTTTCCAGAGCTAAGTGAGTCAGACTAATAACACCTGGGGCCAATTAAGAATCAATTGAGACTGGTTAAAAAAGGCTCCTCTTCTAGTAGCTCAGTGCGTGCAAGGAGTTGAGGAGAGAAGGTGTGGTGGAGGATCTAGGAAGAGCAAGTGCAAGCAGGTACCAGAAAGAAGAACTTGGGGATAAGGAAGGTGCTGAGAAGGACTGTGGAAAAGTGGCTCAGGGAATTGTAGATGTTGCACTGGAGAATGTTACTGGAGACATTTGCAGGCAGCTGGTTTCACAAGGTCCCTGGGCTGTACCCTGGAGAAGAGGGTGCGCTCGGGTTCCACCTTCTTCCCTCTCTCCGTTACAGCTTGGGAACAGGACTGGTTTTGGTAGCAGGGTTTGCTCTGCCCTGTCTGAGTTGGAGGGGTCACAGAGACAAATGAATTTGGCTTTCCCACTTTTTCCCCATGCTGACCAGTGATACTAATAGTTCAACAAACAGCACACTGGTGGCCTAGAGAAAGTGCCTAAACTGGGGAATGCTGTGAGCTTCTGAGGCAAGCAATCTACCTGAAAGTGCAGGTTCAACCAAGGCTGAGGAGAAGCTTTGTCACAATATGTACAATTGTGTATTTTAGTGTGCATGCTGCTTTCTGCTTTATGAGCTATTCACATGCTTCACATGATGAGGTCGCAGGTGATTGTCTTAAGGACATGGGTACAGTGAATCTTGAGAAGGATGGATTTGTGTTTGCTTTGGGAACCTTCACTGTATTTTATAGTATGGCCAAAGAAAAAGCCCAATCGTTTCATAGTGAAAATTAAATAAGAATAAACATTTGTAGGTATATTTTATATATAGTCTGGATAAATTTTGTATTGCCTAACAAAATTAATCACACTTTTAACATTTATTCAGATGAAAAGAATGATTTTCCTTATTTGTGGTGTAAAATAATTATATATCCTGTGAGCACTAACTGTCATAGAAATATCCTGCTAAAATAACACAGGTTTTCAATATATACAATCTGTTGTATAGATATATAAATCCCAATATTTCATAATTCTTTTTTCACTACTTTCAGTAAAAACTTTCTGCTACTACTTTTAGTGCCAGTATGTGATAATTCAGCACAACCTCCTATAAACGCAAAACAATTTATTGAAAAAATGCAACCTACATACAATTTTTGATGATTTCCTTATTATCTGGCATAATTAATATCAATATAATTAATAGCTGACCTTTAAGCTTGTTGGTTATCTGCATCCTAGCCTATATCCTCTATTGACATTTTATATTCTCTAGGAGTCTTATTGCATATACAGAGAAGGAAATCCATAATTTAGTGCATCAAAAGTGACAAACTCTGAAGCTTATCATTTGAGGACTCCATCAATGACTTTGCTCTCCAAAAATCACAAAAGAAAATGTTTAAATTTCAGCATTAAAAAAACAGAGAGACTTCAGGTTGTACTTATCATCATCATCATCATCATCATCATCATCATCCAGCATAGGCTCAGCGCCTGTTATTCTCTGATGCCTCCCTCTCTATTTCCTTCCATCTTTTCTTGTATATTGTACTGCTTCCATTAAATAAACTGCTCTCTTGAAGTGTAACTGTTTTTGTGTTGCTATAAAGTTATTATATGTACTCATTAAATCATAGAGAATAATCTGAAACTATTTTATAATGCAAACATGCATATTTCAAGGTGTGTTTACATTATTTTATTTTACATCTTCATCTTTGTAAATATGCAAATATAAAGCTTGAATGTCCTTTTTGTGAAGATAATAAATTCATTTTTAATGGTATGGGGCCTTTTACATTTGACATAATGTAGGGCCTCATAATCCAGCCCTGCCTACAGAAAACTCAGCTGAAGTTAGGCAGTTGATGTACTGTGGTTACATTTTATCATGCTGATCTGTATCTCTCATTGTTGCCTTGTTTCCTGAGCCTGTATGCATCTGTTGTCTCTTGCCTTCTATTTAGACTGTAGACTCTTCACCACAGGGACTTTCTCTGTTTAATAGTGTTCAAGGAAACTCCATGCTATTTCTTTGCTAAGATACAGATTTTTGGCCTCTGCCCTTTTTCCTAACAAACAAGTCCATTAAGCAGGAAATAGTCCAGCTGGTTTACATGGGGTTGAGGTGGTTTACAAAGGTTTACGCCCGGCTGCTACGTCTATTTTGCCATGATAATATGGATCAGGAAGCTGAGTCCTTAAAGGATAACTTACAAGGCATATCTTATTCAAACTTTTCAGTAGTGTGCAGGCTGTGAAAACATGGGTATACCCTGTCACAGATGATCTGTCAGCGTCTTAATTTTAAAACTTGACTATCTAATGTTAGGTACTTAAATCAGGATAAGCAGTGCAATTTTCAGAAGTGCTCACCTCCCAGAAAGTGAGTAGTTTTAATTCAGACCAGCACAAGGGCTCCTCTACGGCATCAACAAATTCCATGGAATTTGTTTTCTTTCATTTGATCAAAAAAGTACTTGGTTTATAGGGGCAGCCAGATTTAACAATGAAAGAATGTGTATGTCTGATCTTAACAAAAAAGGCAAAGATCTATGACAATATTCTCACAAACAGAACTCTCTTCTAAAAAATCACTGTGAATATTCTCACTAACATTTTCTGAAACAGCCTTCCAGAAGATCAAGCAGGGACCGTCTTCGTAAGCAAGTAATCGGAAAATATTGTGTAGCAATGTGATGGGTGGGAGCACTACTGCTCTTTTCTTGACATACCAGCCACCAAATTAATTAAATTACCTATAAAAAATTAAACTCAGAGACAGTGGGTCCCAGAACATCTCCAGAAAGTGTTGGTAGGAAGCCAGGGGAGTCAATAAGAAAGAATGAGATTTGAATTGAAGGAGTGATCTGCCTGCAGCAGTCCTTTGTATGACCAGAAGAGAGATGCCAGGACCCCAGGTGTGGAATTTCTCAGTAATAGTCATACCTAAAAAGGACTGAATCTCGGAACAAAAGACCTGTGGGTAGAAAGGGGATGTTTAGTCAGATACAATTAGGTTATTTTATTTTACCTTATTATATTTTTTTGCACTTCCCTGGTCCAGCGCCCTTGAGACTTCAGTGGTCTTAAATGAAGGATTTTGCTGGACCAAGGGAGATTAATGCCCCCCAGTCCCTGGCTGCTCCCCAGGCTCATCAGTCCTGGCCCCAGCTGCCAGGGGACGCCAGTGCTTCATCCCCATGCGGCTGCCAAGGGATGTTGGTGCTCCTGCCCCGTCTCCCTGTGAGGCTGCCGGAGATACTGGTACTCGAGCCCTGGTCCTGCATGATGAGGAGAGGGATGCAACCTCTGATCCCCAGCCCCCCTGCAGGGTTACAGGGGGGATGCTGCGTCTGGGCCCAGCCCTGCTGCCTGTCTCTGGGACTGCCTGGATGCCAGCTCTTTTTGTCCTTCTGTCCTGGGTCTCTGGTCCATGCACATCCCTGGTCCTGCTAGATGAGGGATGCTACCAGACCAGAGAGTGATAGTTTAAGGTGTTACCTGTCTTCTGGTTCTGTTAATAAAGTAACCTTTCTAAAACTATGATCTGCTTCCTGTGTCCCGTGACTGAAAGGTCAGCTGTAAAGGAAATACAGTGGTTTTCAAGCTCTCTCCCAAGAGAGGATTAACATCTTGGGGGTTACCCCACAAGAAGACATCCCAAGTGTGTCTTCCTGGGTTCCCAAAGGGTTTTTTGCACCTGGGTGGTGGCTGCGTATCACCAAAGGCCAGGGTACCTGTGATCTTGGGGAGTCTTTTTTTTTTTTTTTTTAAGTAGAAGCCTTTGGGGCAGTGTACTTTAAGGTTCTTGCAGGCCCCCCACATTCTGCACTCAAAATGCCAGAGTGGGGAACAGCCTTGACAAGGTACAACGGACAACTGCAAATCACAAAGTTTTACTGACCTCATCCTATAAGCATGTAAGCTCAGCTTGTTCTGTGACTGTAAGCTCCTCCACCTCCATGAATGGTTTCGCTTCAGGGAAGAAAGGAAAATGTAAAGGGCTCTGTAATGCAGGCAAACCAGATGCCAGGTCCTGCCAAAGCTTTAGGCCTCACCTGAGCACTGACATGTTGATTGCTGGAAGCCTGTCTGCTTTACCTGTATGTTAATGTATTTGGTGTTTAGACTTCATGAAATACTTGTAAGTTGCTGCATGTATTAAACTAACCCTATCTTTATCATACCCTGATAGAATATTTAAATTTTCTGTGTAATTGTAAGTGGGTCTTTGCCAACGAAAGCTTATGCTCCAGAGTATCTGTTAGCCTATGAGGTGCCAAAGGACTTCCTGTTGTTCTCAAAGATACAGACTAACATGGCTATCTCTCTGATGCTCAGAAACTGTGAACCTGTTAGGAGTGGATCATCTGATCATTAAAAAGGTCATCAAAACTAAATGGGCCATTGAGGGACATTGCAATACAACTACTTTATTAATTGTCCTTTCATACCCATGGAGTGGATAAGGGGAAAAGGGCTCATCCCATCAGCTTTAATTCTGGAAGAAGGAAAATAGCTGATATATTTTTTCTCTCTTTTCTGTTTGGACTCTTTCAGGGTCAGCACTGTGAAGAAGCAGCAGAGATTCTCAGGCTCAGCTTGGTTTAGCCCTAATACACATTCATAACTGACAGGTAGCTACAGAAACCTTTTAGAAACCATGTACAGCAACTCAGTTGTGTATATATGTTGGCACCCTTTAATCTGTAATAACTCTCTTGTCTTTTTATTTTTACTTAATAAATCTTTAATTTATCACAGGATTGACTACAAGTATCATCTTTGGTGAGAGATGTAAGGTACAAATTGAACTGAGCTAAGTGACTAGTTTCTTGGGACTAGCAGCAACCTCAGTCTTTTGTGATCTTTGGTATATAACAACCCTCAATCACTAAGTCTAGCTTGCCTGGGTGGCAGTACTTGAAGTCACTGTCTTTGACTCCATGGCAAAATATTTATGTTCCTGTAGGAGCTCACATTGGTTCCTGGATCACACCATCAGTATAGGGTCTCTGCCCCGCTTTGAACCATCTGCTTTAAGCTTGGCTCTTACTGTCATGATTAACTCCAGACAGCATGACAAACTAAAGGAAGTGTTTATATGGTGGCATAAATTTCTTCATATTATAAACCTTAAATAAATAATTACAGCACATATGAGTTATGAACTAGATATCTTATAAAGATCTTCCTCAGTGGAGATTTGCTTTTTTGCTTCAGTTTCTGCTTTTGAAAAACTCAGAATTACTTTGAGCGACACAAATTAATTGCTTTTGCTCTGGAAAGCTCTAGCATGAATTCAAACACATCTGAAAATCTTTGCATGTGTAAATTCTACAAAGTAGAACTAGTTGAAAATGGGCAATTCTAGTGTGTAACCTGTCAAACTAAGCTGAGCCGTTCCTGCAATCTGACCATGCTCATCACTTAATGGCATAATGTGTGTTTACTCTTGGTGTCAGTGATGGTCCCTGATCTTTTATATAATCGCATGAGCACAGAAACCATTTAAATTAAGCAAATATTTCCCTTATCAATCCTTTTAAATCACATCCACTTACCGCCCTATTAGTCTCAATGGACAGCCACTATCAATGGCTATAACTGCCACATGATATTCAAATTGTAAAGTGCTCTAAAGTTCTCAGTCAGGTCCAGCCTGAGCAGCCCCAGATCATACCATTTATAAGGACACTTAATTTAAAAAATGGGCTAACCTAATAACCATATGTGGACAATCTTCTGGACCTTTCTGCATACTAATGAGATGTGGCTATAAAAGGCTGCCATCTGGTAAAAAAGAGGGGAGGGCTTGCTTGACTTTTGGCTTGGCTCCTCCCTTCTCTTCTCACCCTGCAGAAGACAATTGAGCTGATCACTTGAGCTGAAAATCACTCAAGCTGAAAATCACTCGGAAGAGCCTTAACTGCTGCAGCTTCGCCATTCTACTGCGATCATCACAGCAGCTCAGGAGAATCGAGGAGACCAGCGCTCGCGGTTCCAGCGCTGCCACACGACGATGCCGCTTCCCAACACTGACCGCTGCCACCGGCCGGTGTCGACCAACATTGCTGACCGACGCCCCCGAGGCTTCATTCTTTATACTGAGCAGCCTTGCTTGACACGGCGCAGCTTTGTGCCTGTGCGGCCAGCCACGATGACAACAATTTTCCAGAACAATAAACGCCATTGGCCCTCTTCCTGAGCTAATCAGCCAGAGATGCTAATATCCTTTTAAATGTAATATGTTGTATTCAGTTAAAATGTTAATGTAATTATTGCTAATTACTTAGTTACGCTAGCTAGCTATATTTGCCTAAACTTAAAAGGTGCTTAAAGTATAACTGCCTGGTGATAGGGAACACCCTCACCAAATCCTCCAGCGGCAGAAGTGGTGCACCGTTGACTGGTGCAAGGGCTCTGGCCTAGCAAGCCAGAATCCCATCGGGACTAAGCATTAGAGCTGCGGCCTCTTGCAGTCCTATTTATTAAGGGCAATCCAGCCTGACAAATCTAAGGGCAATTAAGCCTACCAGATTAAGGTAATCAAGCCTGCCATTCAGGAATTAAAAGTTATACATAAGTCAGATATCTGGCCGTCTGACAATGCAGTGATCGAAATGTACCAATTAATTGTAAGTCAATTAATAACTATATAATGAGTTTTATTTCCTTTTTATGTTATTACTGATGTATTTTTGTATGCTGTTGTATGTAAAAGAAACCCTACATAAATAAACCATCACAGTTCATTTCAGTTAAGACCTTTAATTTCATATTTCTCCATAACCGCCTCAATTACCTTGGGTAGAGAGTGAGCGGATGCTCTGTCTGCACTTCCCCACGGGTTATATACTGAGGTCTTCCTAGGCAAGCCACTTTGGTTGTTTTGTAGAATTCCTCTCTAGGTTATTTTTCAAACTGCTCAGGCCACCGCCTTCAATTCCTCCTTAGCCTCGACACAACTGAATGTGCTCTTCATTTTGTGCCACGCTACTTCTTCTGTACTTTGGCATCCTTTATTTTCTTTATTTGAGAGATCGAACAAAGTTGGGTGTTAAGCTCAGATCTAAGATTTGTATGAGGCAAACATTTAATAATCCCTTGAATGACAGAAAGCGAGATTAGAGTGACAAGGGAGGTGAGGTAATATATTTTATTTGTCTGAGTTGATGAGACAGACGAGCATTTGAGCTATGAAGATCAACTCAGGTCTGGGAAGGTGAAGGATAATCCAAGAGTCACAGTTATAGGTGCAGCCAAAGAGTTCCTGGGGCCCACAGCAGCACAATGACAGCAGGATGTGGCTTGAGGGCAGGTCCCAAGGTAGCACACTGACAGGGGGGCCCAGTCAGTTGGAGTGCAGGCCCTTGAAATTCCAGGGCCCAAGGCAACCACCTTGCTAGCTTTGCCCTAATGCTGGGCCTGAACAGATAAAGATAAGGTGGAACACACTGTTTACGATCAGATTGCAGTTACAGGACAAAACAAGTGTATTACCGACTGTTGCAATAAGACATAAATGGGGTTATACCATGATAGTGTTCAGTAATGTTATTTATGATCGTAAGCTTCCAGGCTCATCTATTAATTATGTTATACAGGTTTTACTTGAAAACCAGGACTGAATTTCAGAGATGGAGTGATCATTTTCTCCCCATAAGTGACACGATGTTTCTCTTTCATCAGTTTTCTGTGGGAATTCATTTGAAAGCTATACTGCAAACATGACAATGACAGTTAGATTCCAGAAAAACCTCCCGAGCCTCTCTTTATTATATGTAAGCAAGGACTGGATCCAAGGAAGAGCTGCTAATGGGTGGGAAAATTTCCATCAAAACATTTTTTGAATGGAAAACTGGAGTTTCAGCCAGAGGTGAAAGTACAGCCTGGGACCTGCCAGGTTCCTTAGACAAGTGTGTGTCGGGCACAGTCTAGACGCCCTGCAGGGGCCTGAGGTGGAAGGGATAGGACTGGGGTTCCCTCACCAGCCCTTCATGAATGCTGCTGCAGCAACAGCTAAGAGCCGTGGGGCTCTAGTGGCAACTTGAAGATATGGGCTCCGAGCCACTGCCGCGGCGGTAGCCCCAAGCCTTTCTAAGTGCCCCCCTCCCCCCCAACAGGGCTCGCCGCGGGAGCAGCCACGTTCAAGTGTCGCTGCAGCAGTGCTCGCGGCAGGGCTCTGGAAAGCACTGCCGCGGCAGGACTTTAACACTAGCCGCCTAACGGGCTGGTACCGGCAGCCGCTCCTTACCAGCAGCGGCCCACTGCACGCCTGGTTGCAGCTGAAGGATGCTTGTGGGGAGAGCGCCTGCTTGCTGCGGAAACTCTGGTATTTGCTCAGCGCGCCAGACGGGAGCCTCGCGGTGCTTTCGTGCCCGCCCGCCCGCCCGCCCGGTGCTCCGCCTACGGCTGAGCCTCTGAGCAGGAAGAGCTTTCAGTCGCGTCTGCCGGCCCCCAGCAGCCACGTCCTTCCCCACCCTCATGGGCCAGGGGGCAGGAGGGCGGGACCCCGAACAAACACGCCCATCTCCGTCACTCCGGCTCCTCCCTCTCTCCGCCTCAGCCCCGGCCGGGGAGAGCCCCGGATAGGCCATTGTTGGGAGCCGCGAGTCCTCCCAGCCGGCAGGGGGAGCTGCAGGCAGACCGCGCACTCGGCGGATCCCCGCCTCGGCCCCGCTCTCCTTGTTCGGCCCCGCAGCGCAAAGGTGTCGCGCAGGTTCTGCCTAAGCTCGTTATTCAGCCGCCTCAGGCCCGGCTCCGCCACTGGCCGCCTCACCGCTGGTGCGCGCGGCTCCCCGCCCCCTCGCCCTTCTCTGCGCCCACCCCCCCCCCGCCGAGCGGGACCCACCCCCGCCTCCCTCCAGCCCGGGCCCTGCGTGCCGCCGCAGCCTCCCGGTGAGTGTGTGCGGGGCCCGGCTCCTGCCGGCCTCTCCCCTGCCCGCCGGCGCCATGGCCGCCAGCGCCAAGCGGAAGCAGGAGGAGAAGCACCTGAAGCTCCTGCGGGAGATGAGCAGCCTCCCGCCCAACCGCAAGTGCTTCGACTGCGACCAGCGCGGCCCCACCTACACCGACATGACGGTGGGGAGCTTCGTGTGCACCTCCTGCTCCGGCATCCTGTGAGTGCGCGCCGCGAGGGGGAGCCGCGTGGGGCGCCTGCCGAGTGTGGGCGGTGGTTCTCTCGCGCGTGAAATAGCCTCCCACTGCCCCTTGTGCGCCGGGGTTGGGCGGGCCGTCGGGCGGAGGCTGGTACCCGCAGCGGTTAGCGGGGGTTGTCCTACCCTCCCCCACCCTATTTGCTTTGCAGCTGTTAACCACCGTGAACGCGAGAAATCCGTTAGCGGGAGTGGATACATCACCGGCCCTTTTGGGGCACACCCGCCCCAGCAAGATCTGCTGTTTTGGTTTTGCTGGAGGCCGCAGGTGGTTGAATTTGAGTGTTTTTTCTTTTTTTCCAAGACTAAAAATTTGGACGAGGGTTTTGTAGGTTTTGATCGTGCGGGTATGTGGTCGCTGCAATAGCCTTCTGGTCTAGAGGGTGTGTTCGTAAGAATGATCCCTAAATCGCTTAAATTTTTAAAACTGAAAAAATATGGGAATCATTGATGCATGTTTAAACAACGCGAGGTGGATATTTGGGAGTGAGGGAAGCAAACTTTACTCTTTTCTAGGACTCTTTCCTGGAAAGTAATGGAGCGATTAACTCTCAAGACTGAATATTTCTAAAGTACAGTACCTGTTAAAGTAACTCATTGCTTTTGATTTTAGATAACTATGTTAATAAAGTTGTGGAGCACGGTGTCCTGCCAAATGACAGGCTTTGTGAAATGCCAAGCTGTAAAACAACTTGCTGATATCAATGAGTTGGTTTCCTTCTATTGGATTGAGCTTTAAAGCATAAAGAGTACAGGAAATCATCTGATAGAATCTTCATGTATTAACAATAATTTTGTCTTAAGTGGCCAAGTCACTGGAAATGAAACTTGTAAAATTTCAAGAATGTCTTTCAGTTGCTATACCAACATACAGACTTCTTCACGAACTGCTTACGCAAGTGCTTGTATGAATAGGTGGACCCAACAACTTGACATGTCTTCCTGTGCCCACTCCCGTCCCCCAGTAGAAAGACACACATGAAATTTGAAGCATTGGAGAGCAGTCAGTTTCAAGGAGTGTCTTGCAAACTCATTGTCTAACTGCAGTCATGTGAGCAGTCAAATTGGCTTCAGTAGGAAGGCTCAGTTGGATAAAGCTTTGCATGTGCAGATGTTTGCAGGTTTGAGTGCTGAGAGATGGAAAAAATGAGAAGCTTGACTGAATTGAGGCAATAAATATTTCACTACATAAGTTTGAATTTAGACATCCAAATAACCAATGCCTAGCTTTTTGTGTTTAATGAAGAAATGGCTTGGGGGAAGGGATAGCTCAGGGGTTTGAGCATTGGCCTGCTAAACCCAAGATTGTGAGTTTAATCCTTGAGGAGGCCATTTAGGGATTGGGGCAAATAGATGCCAGGGATGGTGCTTGGTCTTGCTAAGGGGGTAGGGGACTGGACTAGATGACCTCCTGAGGTCTCTTCCAGCTCTAGGAGAGGGGTGTGTGTGTATACATATTGCAAACTAAGTGTTTTGGTATAATGCAGGTAGGTTTCTTTGTTTATTTAAACAAAGCAAACAAGTCAGTTCCTTGTTGCATTTCCGTGGAACAAGCTGCCTTTTTATACCTCAAGACTCCTAATTAATCTTGTTTCCCCCTGCCCTTTCTTCATTGTTTTTCACAGATGTGTGTACTTCTGTGAACGCCAATCAAAACTGAAAAGTGAACTCAGGTTGTTGAACTGGAAACATGCTTAATTGGATATGTGCTTGGTTCCTAAAGCAGCCAACTCAAAGTAATCAATTGTGCTTATATTCAAAACAATGTTTAAGATGACATAAGCTTAATGAGCGCATACATTCCTTCTGCTAAAACTGACAGCACACTTGAATTACACAATACTATTTTAAATAAGCATAGCATATGTGATATACACTGATCTCAGCTGAGATGCAAGTGGCTAGGGTCCCTTTTAGCTCATCAGTTAAAGCTGCTATTTATGGATCACTGAGGTCTGTAGTCTAGTCTACAATAAGATGAAGGATTCATCTATAGCAGCCCACATCCTGCACTTGCTAATTGGCTATACTAGACATACATTCAAATGCCTGAGGAGACAAAGGTATCCTTAGAGAGTCTGTTTCTTTATCTTTACTTTAGAAGATTAACAATCTTGCCCCACTGCCTTGTGAGTTATCCTGGGAAGGAGCAAGGCTAAGGAAGTAAACCCTGACAGAAAATCGGGAGGGGAGTCTTAAGGTGGTTCTGTGCCAACTTCTGGCATTGACCCAGCAACTCCTGCAGCTGAGCTCGTACCAGACGTAGAGATTATCCTCTGCTTTGGACTATATCAGTAAAGCCGAGAGGGGGATACTGGCGTCTGGGCAGCCCAGGGTCCCGAAAAATTGCCCAGGCTCGTGCCTGGAGAGGTATTCCAGCATCGCTTAACAGTGTTATAATTGATCTCAAATGGAACTAGGAGGGGTGCGATCCAGTCTATGTAGACTGAAGGATGCCTATTACTACTACTAGAAGATTAACAAAGTCAACTTCTAAATATGCAGTGTGTGTTTAAAATTAGGGATATAAAATCAGGGATATAGTTAGTTAACTGGTTAAACCTTGTATTTTGCTTTTCAACAAATGAAATGGGGGTCAGGGAGAGGCATGTCATCCAGGCTGGGCTGAAGCAGCTCCCTTGCTATGGATGGGAGCTACCCTGGCTGGGCTGCAGCACCCTCTTCAACCTCCCTGCCCCCAACCAGGTGGGTCTGGGGCAGCTCCCTGCCCTTGGTGGTCTGCTCCAACTCCCACCAGTTGACCATAACCACTAAGTCTCATCTGTTTAGGGTGAGGCTTATTGGTTAACTGATTTAAACATTTATATCCCCAGTTAAAATCCTGAGACAGTTGCTACTGTTTTCTCAAATAGAGTGAATAGCAACTAAAAGGGTTTTTAAATGGTAATGTTTAGTTTGAAATAGCCTCAGACTTTCATTTTGGCTTATTTCTTCAGATTGTGTTTTGGGGTCAAGTAAGAGCCATAATAGTTATCGTGCAAGACCCTGTCCATATCCATTTATGCTTTCTTGGCATAAATAGTTAATGTTGATACAAGTAACGCTTTCTGATGGTGAAGACTTTTGCTGGTGTTTTTTAGTCTTGCTGTGTCATAATGAAACTTCTGAAAGACACGGTATTCATGTGACAATGGAACTATAATTCAGACTGACTTGTTTCTCAGTACAAACAATTTTAATGTAGAATTCAGTGACAAGGGAAATTAACATTCATATAGTAAGATTCTAAACTGTTAGCTTTTTCATATGACCTTATTCAATATTACCTTAAAAATAATGGAGTTCATACAGTTTTAACACTTATTGCCATGGTTGTGGTGTGGAAGTTTACTATAGGACTTTATTCAATTAATCATGTAATTTGTTTCATATGCTAAAAAAAACAGTTCTTCCTATCTTCCAACTTTTATTTTGTCTAATACTGCTTCAGCGGGTGCTTTCTTTGTGGTATAGTAAAATAGTTATTTCAAATCTTGGCTACATTGTGCAATGAAGGAACATCAGGTTCACTTACTCTGTAGATTAAAGTGGTAATTAACTTTTTCAGGTATTACTTCTGATGAGCGAAATTATGTGTATAGATGGGGGAAAATATATACCTCCAGGGACAAGCATGATGTTTTAGATGTTGGCAGCATTAAACTTTTAAAGCTGATGCTCCCATTATCTTCAGAAGTTATCTGAAGTGCAATTATGTAGCTCATACTTTATTTTGCTTTGCTATCCATATTTCACTTCACGTTTTCTCCAGCAGCCTCCTGTCAGCTTTGGTTATTATAAAAGTGTGGGAGAAAATAAATTTGCAATGCAAACAGAGTTTAATCCAAATAGATGACCTTTATTGCTGTCCACTGTGAGCGCTCTCTCCAAAATCCAGTACACTAGACCCTCTGACTTGAGCAGACTTGGCATCTGTGTGTGTGTGTGGTGTGTTTTTTTTTTTTTTTTTTTTAATATCAGTGGGAGTTGGGGGGGATCCTGTCTCCATGTTCCCTGTCTTGCTGCTTACCCCTTGCAGGACCCACCTGCCAGCAACATGCTGCCGGCCGGCATGGGGTCTTCTCAGAAGGCAGCTCCTGCCTCACAACCACCCAGGGCTGTAGCACCAAGGGTAGTGAGGGGCAGGCACAGCAGGCAGGGGGCTTGTGGCCCTCCTGGTCCAGCCAGAAGCTCTGATTCCTTCTGTGGGCAGCTGGGGGAGGCACCTCCTACTCCAGCTGCTGTGCTCTCAGCACTGAACAAGTATGGTCCCCCTGCCACTCTCCAGCTGTGGGGCATCCGCCTACCCATGGAGCCTTTAATGGCATGAAGCCTGAAGCAGCTTGAAACTCCTGCTGCTGCTAATGGTGAGAGCATGGGGGTCGCTACCAGCAGGGGAGAAGAGGGGGCAGCTGTGTGTGCATGTGACCCTGGAGGACATGGGGTGGGGGGCACCAGAGCCGCCACCGCCTGCGTCTCCTGGAGTCAGGTCTGGCCTAGTGGGCTGAGCGGGGGCCATGGAGTGCCACACCCTGGCCAGCTCCTAGCCTCGTTGCTGCCAGGGATTTCCCCTTGGCCTCAGCAGCAACTTAGGGTAGAGCTGGGGGCCCCACCCCCACCATGTGTTGCATAAAATTCAAATTATGCTTGGTTCTCCGGGAATGTAATTATCATGCAAGCTGGGGACTTGGTGTAGTTTTACTAGCTTGCTCAGTGTCAGATGTCTGCTTTCTGTAGACTTCCATGGTGAAGAAAAAAGCAAGCTGTTATTGTGGCGAAAAAAATTGTCTTAATAGTTAATGTTGAATTTTGTACTTAAATCAGCAATTAAAACTATGTCAAAATATAAGGTTCTCCACAATGTGTAGTGCTTAGTGAGTACAGAATTTAGTTCTGAGAATTTTCATGTAAATCTAACACTTTCCTCTATTTTCCTTGGCCCAGATGAGCCAAACAGAATGAGACTCTCTAACCTTTTCATAAAGTTAAAACTCAATGAAATCCTATGTGTAGGCTAAAATTGAAGAAATTAGGTAAAATTTGTTGCTCGGATTTATTGTCCAATTATTTTGTTTTGTGCGAGAGGTTGTATTAGCATTGCAGGATGTTCTAAACTCATGCTATTGTGGTAACAGAAGTAACTCAGTCATTGGCCTTCCCACCAGCTAAGGCATGCACTGCATTTTTATTGGCTGAAATGTCAGTGAATGAGGGGTAACTGGGATTAAAATATTGGCTTCAACTGTTGCTCTTTTTAAAGGTTCTGTTGCCTCATTCTACCCTCTCCCTTCTTATCTCAGTTCATTGCCAATCTGCTCATGTGCTTCCTCAGTGGGAAATTAGATTCTTATAGATCAAGTTTATCAGAAGAGGATTACTGCTGAGCAAATTAAACATCTGTTGGAGCATCTGGAGAAAATGTGGGGTGGTATGACCCTTTCACTGTGCTGTAACTCCTCCTGGTCTTCCAACACATTACTGCTTCTCCCCAGGTACTTCTCTCTGGCATAGAGAGAGTAGGCATGTGGGGGATTTAGAGGCCTTTAGAGTAAGGATCTCTGTGTTAGAAAAAGGGCTGTGAGGGGAATGTGGCTATATCAGGGAGTTTAAAAAAAGTAAAAAGGAGGGGATTTCAAAGGCGCCCTCCAATATCTTCAGTCACTCTTTTTACATGGCTTATGCCTATTGCCTCTGCATGCTTTTGCGTTGTTGCTCAAACACTTTATAAAATTGTGCATTTACAAATGTTAATTTGATAACCTAGAAACTTTCTTCCAAGAAGATGGTACTCTTATTCTTTCATATTTTATAATGTTGTCCTATATCCAGATTGCTAAATAGGGTTGTTCATGGTTAGCCAGTAAGTCTCAACCTAAGTGAATGAGGCTTATTGGTTACAGTTAACTGGGGCAGGGGTGCTTCAGTGCAGCTAATAGGTTGGGGGCGGGGCTGGAGCAACCTCCCCAGCTGCCTCCCCCTTTAATAAGTTCGCTGGTAGGTTAGCCTGCCAGTTAACCAAATAAATGGGATTTTATATCACTACTGATAAATCAGTTTCACATTAGAGGAGTAATTAAATTATATGCTCTAACTGCTTTGCACTACCAAGAACAATGCCAGCATTCCATAGCATGCTGTTGAACGGTTTAAAAAGTTCTAACAATCTGTTGCAGATCACAAGTGACTGCTCTCTTTTTAAGTTTTACGTCATATTCTGATATAAAAGTTTAACTAATTTTTGAAAGCCAAGGAAATGCATCAGTAAACTTACCTGCTCTCAAGCCTAAATCCATTTTAGAGTATCAGCAATTTGAGACTAAAATTTTACAGTGTTATAGTTATCCACACAATGACTATTAAAGTGAAACTTAAAAGGAATCCAAGTACATTCTAAACAGCCAAGCAAACTAAGTGTTGATAGCCACTGTGAATATTCTCTTGTTTTTGCTTCCCCCCCACCCCAGAGTTTTTTTTTTTTTTCTGCCTTAGTCTAACTTACTGTGTAGTATTAGTATCTCCTTTTCAAGAGATTGGAGAGAAACTAGGAACTAAAGTTCCAGTTGTCTTTATGCGTATCTGAAAATATTTCCAACATGTTCTGAAATCAGTTTGTTACTCGCATTAATCCCCCTGTTTAAATGAGTTAAGTTGTAAATGTGAAACATGTTTTGATGAGAGAATTTTCAGCATCCAAATATTTAAGGTGATTTTATTTTTTAAATTAAAAGCTGTTTTGTGTTAAATTACAGTTACCCTCCTAATTAACGTTTTGCTCATGTTTTTTCACTTATCTAGGAAATAAGCAATAATTCACTGTCTTCTAATATACTGAAATGTATACTAGCAATCTGAAAACATTAATCTGTATAATTATAGCATCCTTCTCAAAGTAGGAAGAGTGTACCAATTTCTAGTATAAAGGCTCTATTTAGCTGCAAATCAGTATGTTTAATGGCTATATCAAACAAGGCCCTTTTTTTCTTTAGAAAATTGGAATACAAATGGAAAAGTTGTTGAAGATTTAAATCAAGGTCTCCCACCTGATGACTTACTATCAATCCACTTTGCCCCTGGCAGTTTGTTTTGCTTCAGCTTTCCTTTTGTGGTTTCATCAAAAAGAACATCAGGATCTGTAATGGAAATAGGCCTCCTTTGTGGTACATGCAATGCATAGTACACACCTGAATAGTCAGAGATGGATGTCTCCTATATTCAGCATGAACAGAAGCTATCTAAGGCATGTCGCCTTTCACCTGCCTTTAACTTCAGAGCTTTAAACGTATAATTTCAGTATGGCTACAGAGCTTCTTCAGTATTACCTGTATATGCGTATCATCGTGACTATGATGACCGGTAACCCACTGGCTCTGGATAGAGCACTTACATGCAACCTTTGGCAATTTATTATGGATCTAAGTAACCCAGGAGATCCCTGTGTAACCCCATAGGTTCCCTCTGTCATTTGACATCGAGTTCTTTAGGTCACAGAGAGTAACTGTTGGAACTACAAAGGTTACAGTTACACTACAGTGCTCTGTCAACACTATAGTCACTGTCAGGAGAGTTTTCCCAACAAAACTTCTGTTGATAGTTTGTGGCCACACACACAAGCTAATCAGGAGAGTACTCAGCCCTGTTGACAAAGCATCCAAAGTCCCGGCTGCTCTCGGCAAAACAGGACCCCGGAAGTGCAGCAGACAGGGCTGCCCACTGATGTGGATGCCCTGTCTGTCGAGAAAAGGCCAACCCCAAGTGTCTCAACAGCTTTTTTTGTTGACAGAGTCTGTCAACAGCAGTGTTGTGCCTCAAAGCTTTGAGGCAGAATGCTTCCAGCAAAAGTGCTGTTACGTCCAGATAGTGTTGACAAAATGCAGTGTGTATGCACACTCCACAAGTTTTGTTGCTGGCAAAGCCTTGGTTTTGTCAAAACTTGCTAGTATAACTGTCGCCTAAAAGAAACGATAGATCCATCACTTGAAGTCTTTAAGCCAAGACTGGGTATTTTTGTAAATGTTTTATAGTATAGCTCCACCAGAAAATAACCTTAAGTGTGGATGTCAGAAATGTAGTAGTTATTCCTCTTTATTTGGCACTGGAGAGGCCACATCTGGAATATTGTGTCCAGTTTTGCACCGCGCCCCCCCCCCCCCGCCTTATAAAAAGGATGTGGATTTGCTGGAGCATGTTCAGCGAAGGGCAACAAAAATGATTAAGGGGCTGGAGCACAAGACCTATGAGGATAAGATGAGGGATTTGGGCTTGTTTAGTTTACAGAAGAGAAGACTTAGGGGTGATTTAATAGCAGCCTTCAACTTCCTGAAGGGGGGCTCTAAAAAGGATGGTGAGAGACTGTTCTCAGTGGTGTCAGATGTCAGAACAAGGAGTAACGGTCAGAAGTTGAAGAGGGAAAGGTGTAGGTTAGATATTAGGAAAAACTACTTCAGCAGGTGGGTGGTGAAGCATTGGAATGCGTTGCCTAGAGAGGTGGTGGATTCTCCATCCCTTGAGGTTTTTAAGTCCTGGCTGGACAAGGCCCTGGCTGGGATGACTTAATGGGGATTGATCCTGCTTGAAGCAGGGGCTGGACTGGATGACCACCTGAGGTCCCTTCCAGCCCTGTGATTCTGTGAAATGATCTTTTTTTTATATTTGTATCTATATGAAGAAAAAAATACCAAACTGGCATATGTTTATTAGACTATTAACAAAATAAAGGATTATATTGGGGTTTTAAAGCTTCACAATGAGAGTTAATGTTCAGATGGTAATCCACCATGATTCCTGACTCCTCCTTTGTTGTTGCTTTCCAGAGTACAGGCCTCCATCCTGTACAGGTGACCTTTATTCTTTGTTCCTTGATGTATGCTTGCATTAAAATGCATGTTTGAGTTAGTTCATATGACCAGGCAGTCAAATTGTGCTGGTGAACTGATTGTCTTGTCTGCTGTTTGCAGCTCTGTTAGTCTTGGTCATCTACAGATTTCATCAGGAATATTATTTATATTCAGATAATGGACCCAAATGCCAGGGCTAACCTTTCAAAAGGAGCTTGAGGTACTCCTGCTGTTTCCCTGGCCTCCGAACATGCATTCTGTGAGGGGGGGGAAAAAAGCAGTCCTCTCTCCCCTCCCCCCAACTTTATGTGAAGGTATGTGGGAATACAACCCTTCCATAACTCGAGGGACTATTGTACAAAGTTTGTCTGTAAGTATCTTTCTCTGTCAGACTTGTAACCTTGTCACAAATGTTTGTTCGTGACTTGTCTTGCATCCAAAAAAAATTGATTGGCATTGAGTGGGTTACCGCCCTTTCATTCTCTATTGATTGAACCCATATTTTTGCCATTGCATGTGTTTTTTGCCTGGAATCAATGTCAGGCTAACTAGTGTGTAGTTGTTTGTGTCATCCCATCTATACTCATTAAATAGGGCGACCATATCTCCCTGTC
Source organism: Carettochelys insculpta (assembly GCF_033958435.1). Classification (NCBI taxonomy): domain Eukaryota; kingdom Metazoa; phylum Chordata; order Testudines; family Carettochelyidae; genus Carettochelys; species Carettochelys insculpta. Next base: position 19,835,116 of record NC_134146.1, read on the forward strand.
CCATTTAAAGAGTATAGATGGGAAGACACAAATAACTAAACAATAGTTAGCCTGACATTGATTCCAGGCAAAAAAAAACATGCAATGGCAACAATATGTAATCCCTCACAATGTAAAGTTAAGCACAACTCAAATATGGGACACAGAGATATGGGGGGGAGGGGTGGCTCCTCCAAGCCCTGGGGAGCTGGGAAGGAAACAGCAGCTGCTGGGGCTGCATGGGGAAACGGTGGCAGCCGCCTGTGCTCCCCGAGACTCTGGGAAGTGATTCCTGGCAGCAGCTGCAATGGGGGGTGGGTGGGTCCCAAATATAGGATAATTCGTCCTTGTTAAAAAATAAGTCAGGACACCTTTTTGGCATCCCAGATACGGCACTGTCCTGCCCAATAAGGGACAGATGGTCACGTTATCTTTAAAATACTCAAATTCTGCTTGGTCCCTTTCCCCTCACTTTTATTCAGAATTCCAATATCAATTCAAAATCTGTATTAAGAGCGTCTTAGTCAGTTGTCCAAAAATTCTTCAGTGCAGGTTATTCAGTCCTGCAGATTTTAAAAAACTTAGCTTTCGTAGGTATTAAATGTCTGTCTTCTATTGAAATGGAAAATGCCTTTATCACCATGAGGATGGCTTATTCATAACTTTAGCTTTTCAGATACAGAACTGAAATACTGAATACTATTAAGACAATTTTACCATCTCCATCTGGTAAAACTTATACTTTGGTAGGATTCCTTTTATTCCTGTTAATTAAAACGGACACACCCCGAAACAAAAAGCCCCTCACATTTTTCTGTTTAACCTTTCTCCCAATCAATATTGCACAGAGATGTAAAAGTCTCCTGTTTTGCTCTATATGGCTGATGGAGTTCGGAAGATGATAATGAGGCGCTGACATGAATATGCAGAGTCTCAATAGCATAATAGTGGCTGTGCGTGATTTGAAAATGCTACTTCTGGAATGCACACTGCCCATCTAGCTGGGAGCCTTTCAAAAGGACCCCCTTGATTTCGAAAGCCCCTTCTTTCTAAAATCAAATAGGAAGAAGGGGCTTTTGAAGTCGGGGTGTGCTTTTTGAAAGGTCCCCAGCTATATGGGCGGCGTGTGTTCCAAAAGTAGCACTTTCAAATTGTGCACAGCTGCCATTATACTAATGAGGTGCTGCATATACATGTCAACACCTCATTAGTATGTCCCTTTCAAAAGGGAGGGGCCAGTGTAGAGATGGCCTGTATATCACCAGTTGGATTGTAGTTAGTTTGTTTGCACAATGTAAAATATATTGGATCAAATAATTGGCTTGTAAACAATTAGAAGATAAGGAGATAAGTAACAATCAACACAAATTTGTCAAGAACAAATGATTTCAAACCAACTGAGTATCCTGTTACTTATCAAAAGCTTTGTGGATAGTGGGGAAGCTGTACATAGAGTATGTCTCAACTCATTACAGATCTTGATGCTGTCTCCCATGATCTTCTCCTAACCAAACTAGGGACGTACAGCCCCCACCTCCTCCAAATATGTACATGGAGGTGGCCATGTCTACACTAGCCCAAATCTTCGAAATGACCATTTCGAAGATTACTAATGAGGTGCTGAAATACATATCAGCAGATAGGAAAAAGGGGATTTTGAAGTTGGCAGGGTCCTTTCGAAAAGGAGCCTCATCTGGAAGAGCCACGCAGCAGTGAGCCGTGGCAATTTTGAAGTGCCGTGGCTGACGGCATGCTAATGAGGCACTGAATATGTATTTCAGCACCTCATTAGTAACTTTCAAAATGGCCATTTGAAGGATTTGGGCTAGTGTAGACGTGGTGTGGGTGTGGGCTTTATGTCCCTAGTTTGTTTAGAAGATCATAGTGGGTGCATAACTGGCTGGAAACCTGCACTCTGGATTAGCTACCAGAGGTTCAGAGCTCAGTTGGAAGGGAATTTTAAACATGGACACAGATTACCCAGGGAGGTTATGTAACCTCCATTATTGCAGGTTTAGACCCCTTAAACAAACACCTGTCAAGGATGGTCCAGATAATATTTAATCCTGCCTCAGCATAGAGGCCTGGAGAGGATGGTTTACTGAGGTCGCTATTAGTCCTATGTTTTTCCCATTCTAATGGGATTTGATGAGCAATTGAACCAAGGAAACCACTTACCTTGTGTTCATTAATAAGGTGAACTTCTCTCTCCAGTGAAGTCTAAATAGAATTATTCTGACTGAGATGCACTATTTGTAGTAGAAAATTATAATTTTCAAAAATTCAGAAGGATGTTTTTGTACTGATAATATGAGACTTTATATTCTATAACAGTTCTTTAGTCGGATGCCGGTGATTTGTAACCTACTACTACAAAAGAAACTCCTGTTTGTTAGTTTTACATTTGCCTTAATATGTCAAAGTTGGTGAAGTGAACTTTTCCTCCATAGGTCACTAGAGCTGAAGGACTGTTGACAGTTGTGCTTTTGGTCCCCTCTTTTTGTTGCCAACATACAGCTGTGAAATGGTAGTACGTGTGTCACTTGTGCATGATGGTGGCACATGAATAAATCCTTGCAATTCATTGGCTTTTTCACTGGTCTTTCATTGCATCTCACTTTTTTACTTTTGTCTTGGTACAAATAGAAAAATTACACAGCTCTTCAAGGTAGCATCTGTATCTACTTTAGCTATCTGTGTGTCTCCCTGTACTGTAGTATCAGAGTGACTCATTTACCTCACCGTTTTTAGATAGCTCCCTGTGTCTCAGTTCCCTGAGTGAATTGTCCAAGGGACTCCATTCACATCCTAGGCTAGTGCTTCTAACCACTAGGTCATCTATTCCTAGGTGTTACTGTACAGTGCGAGAAATGATAAAGATTACCAAAGACGATATCATGGGTTTAGTCTGAAGGAAGTTAAATCTATAGTAATATCTGTTGGCCCTCTAAAAAGACAAAATTAACACTTAAGTATTTGAGCTGCTTAATGTGTAATGACTTAATAGTAACATTTGGGATTGTTGGTGGAACTACACAAAGGGGCTTGAACAACATATGCTTTCGATTGCATTGGCACAGTGGGTTGTGAAGCATTTAGTTTCAAACTCCATAGTTATCTGAAATCGATTCAGAATGGGGTATACGTTTGTATTTTGCTTTCCCACAAGAGGCCTTTCAGAGGCAAACTTCACATAATGGCTTTTGTTCCCTTTGAATTTCCTTTGCAGTTTTTGTCTTCATACATTTTTAATAAGGGCTTGAAATTTGATTTCTAGCCAACATTTGCCTATGTCAGTCACTTTCTTATTAAATTCTTGGTAGAGTCTGGGGAGAGGAGGATTCTGTGAATTTGTAGGTGGGTATGACATCAGTGTATAAGTACTAAATGATAAAACCTTAGGATTTTTTTTTTCATGGCTATGTTTTGAGCTTAACAACCTAATGGAAGACATTCTGGCTTTAAACCACAAAACAAAGTGGTTGCCTAATTAGTTTTCTCTCTACTTCTCCACTGTCAGGCATAGATTGTCATTCACCACATCTTAAATCCATTTTCTAGGGATGCCTACATTCCATCACCTCCTTAATCAAGCAATTCTCTTTAAATATATCAAGCTACTACAACAGATATTTCCACCAAATAAGGCTGTTAGTTTGACATCCAGAGATTTTTTTAAGTCTTTCTAAGTTCTTATCCTTAGTAGGGAAATGAAAAAAAAAACCCAACCATGCTATTAGCAATAGTAACTGTATTGCAGTAGCATCCACCTTGTGTTGTTACATTGCTATACTGTGCTGGGGATTAGAAGTTGGGGTCAAAATTTCCTTGTATTCTACGGCCCAGGAGCAGGGAGCATTGCTGATACAATTTACTTACTTTTGATAGTGCAAGAGGGATCCTAAAGCTGCTATGTGGTGACTTTCCCTTTATGGTGGAAATATGGTCCTCACTTAAGCAGGTTGATTGATTGCTTTGCTTTACTGTAAGTAAGAAAATGAGCCTATTCCTCTCTGCCACATCAGATGCACTACTTGCAAAGGAGGAAAATGTGCTTTTTCTTTTGTGCCTGGGCTACTGGGCTCTTTAGGATGAGCATTTTGATCTTGGAACAAAATGTGCTTGCAAAGCCAACACAAAGATGCAGAAAAACTGGCTCCAAATTGCTCCTAAATTCTTAATCTTCCAATGACGACCAAACTGAATTTCTTTCTTTAACTGCTGCAAAGCACTTCAAGATTGTAGTATGAGGTTTTCATCATTTGGTAAGTGTAAGTTCAGTGCCCTAAAGTTAAATTTAAGAGTATAGTTGTCCTCAAAGGTTTTACTAAGGCTACCTATGAAACACCATAGTCTTTTTTTGGGGGACCATTATTACCCATCCCTCCCCTCTTTCAGCTTGTGTCCAGCTCACCTCTTCTCAGCCTTGCAGAGTCCTGCAATCATAGGTGGCCGTGATCACTGCCAGGCTGCTGGCTACTCATCTGGGTGACAGCAGTGTCAAGAGCTAGGGAGTGGAGGGTCAGCAGCCTGCCCCATCCTGCTTATACCTTGATGGTGGTTCTTCCACATGCCATTCCTTGCTGTTGGGAGGAAGTGAGAACATGAAGTGTGACACACTTAGAGGCCCTACCTGTGACCCAACTGGTGGATCAGAACTTGCCCTCTGAACACTGGTACAGTGTTTTTGTCAAACAGTGTCACTTGTTGAACACAGCTTCCCACTAGAAGAAAAACACGAATGGTTGTTTCTGTGGTATGAAAGGGTTTCCACTGTAATCATTGCAATAAGCCAAAAATAATCATGTCTGCAAGGCTTGTACAGCAAGGGTGGGCAATAATTTTTGATAGGGAGGAACCCTCCAAGAATTTTTGGTAAATGGTCTTCGATGATATTAATGGAGGTTGGGTGTAGAAAGGAGTTCAGGTGGATTGGGATGCAGGAGGGGTGTGGGGTCTGGGAGGTTGGAGGAAAGGTATTAGGGTGCAGAGGGGAGTGCAGGGTCCAGGTGTGAGTAAGGGTGCAGGAGAGTATCCTTACCTGGAGGAAGGATGTGGGAAGTAGTTGTGACCTGGTACTGGAGCATGGGTAGTGGGACAGGGTTTTTGGTTGTGACCTGAGGCACGGGTTTAGGAAGGGGAGCAGAGAGCTGGGTGTGGGGTGGGAAGTGCAGGCTGTGGCTGGGAAGTGTTTACCTATGTGACTTCCTGCCAGCAGGCCATTGCCTTCTGCACCACTGTATGCCACTCAAAATGGTAATCTGTGGAGGCCATGTGAGTTGTGAACCCCTGCATGGGGGCCCTCCGTGTGCTGCCTGCACCACAAACAGCCCAGGCAGCTCCAGCTGGCCAGTGGGAGCTGCAAGAGTGTGCTGTGTGTGCAGAGGTGTGCAGAACCCCTCTTCCCCACCCAGGCTTGTGCTGTCCAGAGAGCATGTGGTCCCCCGCAGCCAGCTGCTTTGAGCACCATGCAGGGTGCAGAAGCAGGGAGCCTGCCGGAGGTTCCTGCTGGGCTGTGGGCTGGTGGTAGGTTAAATGGTGAGTAAAATACATCCTGCAGGCTGCATTGTACTCACCCTGATGTAGAGATTCTGTAAACTGTGATTCCATACTGCTTTTATCACAGAATAAAATAGTTTTTGAATGACAGTTAATCAGTGGCAAACTGGCTTCACAGGTATCTGGAAAATAAATGCTGTGAATGTAAAAATACAGCTTGTATACAGTAGAGGCTGGGGTCAGATTTCCCAAGTAATTTAAAATGTGCTGTTCTGACTAGTAAATCCCCCCACTTGCTTCTTGGTAGAGGTACAACAGAATGGTGATTGCACTACAGAATCTCATGCTAAAGTAATATGTTTAAAACACTGAACTGTCATCTTGTGATTCTACATTGGACTCGAATGTTGAAAATTTATTCCTCAAATTCTCTTGCAAGAATGTTTACTGAAATATATGCTCTCATTAGTAGGCAGTGACTAGAGAGATGGAGGAACCTTTTTGAAAAAAGTATAGACATTACACAACGTGACATTATAACCCATCCATCTGGTGGTAAGGGCTTCTAATAATTGAGGGAATTCTGCATGCATGCAAACAAGCGGGCCCCCCATTTCTTTGCTTCCTTGCAGAAAGTGATGTGGAAGGAAAGGGAAGCTATCTGGTGGGAGGTTGGAGAGGGGAGAGGGGAAGAAGGGAGGGAAAGGCTGAAGATGATGGTGAGTGCAGTTGTGGGTGGGAATGTTCTACACACAGATTAGATGTGCTGGGGGCATATGGAGTTGCATGCCAGTGGGATGGTCCCCCAGGCCTGCAAGTGCTGAGCTGCCCAGCTGCAGGAGGGTGCCGCAGCTCCACAGAAGGATACGTAATGCCAGATGGGCTATCTTTGTGCACACAACAGTGAATGCCTACTTGAGGGAGGTCAAGGGAGGCAGGGGAAATGGGGTTGTGGGGGGGGGTGAAGAAGCAGTGGGTAAGGAAGGTTGTGCAGTGGGGGAGGGGGATTGAGCAGAGAACAGCTGAAAGTGAAAGAGGGAGCGGATGCAGAAATAAAGTGGCTAGGGAAATTGGAGTAGGGCAGAATGGGAGTATGGCCTGTGGCATCCTCTTGGCTGTAGCTAGTGTTTCTCTGTTAAGGAGGCCCACGGACCTCCCACCAGTCCCCTGTACCCAGATACTCACCCCATTGAGTCCCAGCCAGCTGCATTTAACCCTCCAATAACCCCCATGCCCAGATCCCACTCCCCATTGAGCTCTCGACCACCTTAACCTGAACCCCATCTCATAGTTCCACAGCCCCTGTATTCCCCACTGAGCTGCCTGTGTCTTGATTGCCCCACGCAAAACCTTCTTACCCCATGTCTGGATCCCTCCACACTTAGTTTCTCCTGGGCTGAACCTGCCTATTGATTGCTAGTGTGCCTGGTGCAAATGGGCAGGGTGGGCCCTTGAGGGGCCACCCAACCCTGACACAGGTCCTTGCCCTGGAGGGTGGGCATGCTGCTGGGTGAGTTTGCACTCCATGCAGCCATTGGCCTTTGGTCCCTATGCCAAAGCCTCCACATTTTATTGGTAGATGAAAATCTGCAGAATTTTAAAACGTGCAAAGTGTGTGTGTGTGTGTGTGTGTGCGCCTAATTCCCTCAGGAGTGAATTACAGACTACTGTAGTCTGTATTTGCAACAGTTTTGTGTTGCTGCAGCTCTGTGTGTTTTCTTTCAGTTGTGCTGTGGTTGGGAATGCTCCTTTAAAAAGAATCTCAGAGGGTGGAGAGAGAGGGAGACAGAGGTCCTAAAGATATGCAAAAATGTTATGACTAAGGGGAACAGTAATAAAATCTCCTAGTAACTGGATTAATTTATAAATGAGGTTAATATAAGTACTGAGTATTGAATACTTTTTTG